>NC_137064.1:32904000-32959000 GCF_032717465.1 Coenobita brevimanus | reverse complement strand
ACACACACACACCAGGTAATCAGAAATCAATCAAGCTATTTGGAAGGCGCTGATGACACACACACAAACAGGCAGGTACACACATACATTTTGAAGCTCCCCGCATACAACGACAATATCCTCCTCATTTACACGGCAGGACTGATAACAAAAAGAAAAATATGATAAAACACACACAAAAACGCAGATCTAGTAGTAGTATTTTCACCCCATTATTACCAGTAGTTCGTGTGTATAATAATTTGCACCGTGCCTATTAAATTTCCTTATTTCCAAAGTGTTGCTTCTCCCCATTTTCCTGCACGTCTGATTCCCAAAAGGACCAGAGGGTTGAGGAGAGCCTTTTGTTTTGCTGTCCATTTCTGAATTTCTTTAATAAAAATTTAGTTTTTCTATTAATACTAACTTCAGATCATTTAGAAAGGATAGGACGAAATGGATGATCTCTCTCTCTCTCTCTCTCTCTCTCTCTCTCTCTCTCTCTCTCTCTCTCTCACCCAACTTGCACCCCTCAGTTAGGCTCCCCGTTCCTCCACACTAACTTCTCACAACTTCATCAACTCAATCATCAAATCATTGGAATCTCAACTACGCATGTGTGTCCTCTCTCTCTCCCCTTAGCACACACACACACACACACACACACACACACACACACACACACACACACACACACACACACACACACACACACACAATCCTTTTCTCACTCTCATCTTCCATTCCCGTAAAACTTCTCCATCCTGTCACATTTCCTCCTTAACCCTCTCTCTCTCTCTCTCTCTCTCTCTCTCTCCCAACTCCTTATCCATCCATCCACTCACCCACCTAAATTCTTTCCTAAACTTTCCTCTCTTTATTTCTCATCCATACCCTCTCCACCATCTCCCCCTGTCCACCCCCCCTTCCCATATCCCCTCTCCCCTCTCCACCTCCCCCTCCCTTATCCCCTCTCCCCTCTCCACCCACACACAAGCTTCTCATCCTCACCCCACTCTCACTCCTCCCCATCCCACTTCACTCTCACCTATGATCCCATCCCTCCCTCTCTACCCCTCCCCCTCCCTCACTCCTCCCCCCACTCCCCTCCCTCCCTCCCCTCCCCTTAGGCCTCCACACTCCAGCACAATAACAACTCTTCTCAATTTCAGGGGAACCAACCTTCTCTGTGGGTGATTGGCTGAGGCGGGGGGAGGTGTGTGTGTGTGTGTGTGTGTGTGTGTGTGTGTGTGTGTGTGTGTGTGTGTGTGTGTGTGTGTGTGTGTGTGTGTGTGTGTGTGTGTGTGTGTGTGTGTGAGAGAGAGAGAGAGAGAGAGAGAGAGAGAGAGAGAGAGAGAGCGTAATGCAGACAAGGGGAGTGAAAATAAAAACGATGAAGTATAAGTGACGCAGAAAGGAAGGATAATGGAAAGATGTGAGAGAGAGAGAGAGAGAGAGAGAGAGAGATACGCTACGAGCTAAGTAAGTCATTTTATCGGCTGTGTTAACATAACGACATCCCTGACCCCGCTTCTCTCTCTCTCTCTCTCTCTCTCTCTCTCTCTCTCTCTCTCTCTCTCTCTCTCTCAGACAATAGTACAGAAAATATTAAACAGTGTGCGTACATGAATGACACACACACACCCACACACACACACACACACACACACACACACACACACACACACACACACACACACACACACACACACACACACACACACACACACACACACACAATGTTTATCTGGGCACGTTATATACACCCACCCTGGAGGCAGGTACACAAGCATCAATTACTCACAGTAATAATGGATGAGGTCAACACATTAACGCCGGTATTAAGCACGTTTCAGGTTAATGACACCTGTAATTAACCTAGCTTTGACGTGAAGGACCCCCCTCCCCGTCATTATCACCTGCCTCTGACCTCCTGTTGCTGCTGGTGACTATAAATTACTCACTATTCATCTGCCAAATAAGCCCCGCCCATTAGCCTCAAGCTCCGCCTCCTCCCGTCACCCAACAGGAAGGAGGCTGAGTGACGAATATACGGAGGTATCATCATCATCATCATCATCATCATCATCATAAACCTTATTCCAACATATGTGCCCATGTGGAATCCAAAACGAAATATATAGCATACGAAAACTATCAAACACTAAGTTCACTCAGATGGGCCAAACAATTACACATCAAACTTTCGAAATCCCGCCCCACCTCACACCAATATCAACAAATCAATAAGCAAATTTTGCCTCATTCATTACTGCTTCACTGCAAATTTCTAAATGATATTCTGCTTCTCGAGGTTACTTTAAAAGAATAATTTTGGAATGAATTTATATATGATGCTGCGAGGTCACAAATGCTAACATGAAATGGGGTCTCAGATAATTCAAGTAACTCTATAAGCATGTTTCGTCTCATTCATTTCTACTTCAATGTAAATCTCATAATTATTTTCTGTTTCCCGGGTGTGCCAAAAGAAGTGGCTAAATTTTAATCTAATACAAAGTTCACTTTTATACCAATAATACTACAGCTACAAAACAGTTTCAGGAAATTTATATAAAAACTTTTCATTCAGTTATGCTTCACGATAAATTTCTTCATTGTTTTCCATTTCTTGCGTGTGCTAAAAGAAACAACTTCAATGTATTGTAATGTGCTATACTAGGGGAACAAAATTACAGCTCTCACAGCTCAAGTAAATCTGTAAGTCTCGCTTCATTCAGTTCTGCTTCGTGATAAATCTGTAAACTGCTGTCCATTTCCCAGGTGTGCAAAAATAAAAAATAAAAAAAAAATGCTCAACTGTGATATGGTTGGAGCTGCAAGAGACCCAAGTGAACGTGAATGTCGGCTCCCAAGACGCGCCTTTTCGGGTGGAAATATGAGAAATACGAGCAATGGACCACTGCATCTTGCGGATATGAGCATCGTGTGTGTGTGTGTGTGTGTGTGTGTGTGTGTGTGTAATAGTTATGTAGGTTTGCCAACATATATATGAAAAAAAACATCTAAAAAAACATATTTCCTTGCCTAAACTGTTAATTTTTTAGGAAAAGGTCGATGGAGACTTTTTTCTTGTTTTATCAAATACGCCTCCATTCCCCTAACCAACTTCCCCCCCCCCAAAAAAAAAAAAAAAAAAAAAAACAGCCATTGATACAGCCCCTCTCCGACCCCTCCCACCCCACCTCACGCATCTCCACCCCACTCCACACCACTCAACCCCATCTCATTCCATCCCACTTCACCCCACCCCACATCACCCCACTCCGCCCCGTCCCGTCCCATTCTACCCTCCCCACCCCACCTCAGGAACCCCCTTCCTCCCCATGCACCGGTATTTATGGTAAAAAAATCTAAATATATGTCAGCTCTAATGCTCTACTAACTGACAGCGAGGAGGAAGCTGGGGAAAGGGGGATGGAAAGGAGGAGATGAAATGAAGGGAGGAGGAGGGATAGAAAGAAGAGAAGAGAAAAACTTGGAACAGAACTGGGGAAAAATAAAAAAGATTATGTGATGAGAGGATGGATGGATGAATGGATGGATGGAAGAAACGAAAGGAAAAAAAAACTAGAGAAGAACTACAGAAGGAAAGATAAAAATGGGAATATGAAATGTGCAGACGAGGTGTGGATGGAAGATATGGAGAAAGGGAAATACTTGGATCAGAAGTGAAGGAAAGAAAAACAGAAGGAAATCGGGGAAATGAAGGGAGAACTGGACCGTAAAAGAGAAACAGGAAACGAAATGAGAAGGAGATGAAGCAGGGAGAGGAGAGGAGAAAGAAAAGGATGAGGAATCTATGGGAAGAAAGAGAAAAGAGGAATGTGAGAGAAGACAAGAAGAAAAACAATTCGAGGGGAAAAAACAGAAAACAGAAGCGTATGAGATGAAATGAAAGAAAGGGAAGAGGGGCGAGGGGCAGTAGTAGTAGTAGGAGTAGTAGTAGGAGTAGTAGTAATAGTAGTAGTAGTTCCATCTAAAGGTAAACCCGGTGGACTGAAGCATGAAGTTACCCTTTTTCTGACAACCACTATCTTCCTTTTGGGTGATGAGAGAGAGAGAGAGAGAGAGAGAGAGAGAGAGAGAGAGAGGGGGGGGGAGGGGAGGCAAAGGTCTTCCACAATACTGGCCATTCTTCATCTAACACCACCACCAGCATCACAAGAAAACAACCAGGAAAAGACCGGGAACAAAAACACCCTCAGAAACTCCAACACAAAAAACAAATACTTAAAAGGAAAGGGAAAAGGCCGACATCAGAAAAAAAAAAAAAAAAAAAAAGCACCCACAACAAGGATGTAAACAAAAGAACAAACGGCCGTAGTATCAGTGGGCTTAGGAGGCTCTGTACCAACCTATTTATCTATCTATCTATCTGTCTATTTTGTAAGTCGATATACCGGGACGCCTATCATCTTAGCATTCCTTCCTCTGACCCTCTCTTATTTTATTTTACCTTTCCTTTTATTTTCTATATAAACTCAACTTTCACGATTAATTCACAATGAGATATTAACCATTTTATTATCCAATGACTTTCTTTTAATTTTTAACAACATTTTCATTAACTGCAGGGGAGACTTTACTAAACAGGGATTTATTTAGTTTTTATTAACCCCTTCACCATATCTAACCATTCCTTTATTAGTTATTTCGGTCTTTATTTTTCGACATAACTTGCGGGAATACTGAAACAGAGGTTATTAATTTTTCTCTCAAATAACATCTTTTATTTTTTTTTATTTTTAACACTGCCATACAATTTCGTTCAGTTTAGGGGAGACTTTTATAACTGGAGGGGTTCTTTGGCCTAAAAATAAATCCCTTCCTTACTAGAGATGTTTCTTATCTTGCCTTATCGTCTGGTGGTGGTCTAAGAAAAGTAAAGAGTGAGTCACCGTAGTAAAGGAGTTAACAACATTTAGTAAAGATATAAATGGTTAGGATGAAGTGCCGGGAATCTCCTAAGGTGACAAGAATAAGGGTTAAGATACTGTCCAAGGCATACAAGGAAGGAAAGAAGGAACAAGGAAGGAAAGAAAGATTGGAGGAAGAAAGGATTACAGGAAGGAAGGACTGAAGAAAGGGAGGAAGGAAGGACTGAAGAAAGGAAGGAAGGAAAGCTGGAAGGAAGGAAGGACTCAAGGAAGGAAGGAAGGAAGGAAGGAACAAACGAACGAATGATGGAATGAATGGATGAAGAAAGAAAGGAAAGAAGAAGGAAAGAAAAAAAGGAAGGAAGGAAGGAAGGAAGAAAGAATGGAAGGAAGGAAAGGAAGGAAAGAAGGAGGGAAGACCAGACAGCACATCTACTATCCCTGCTGATTCGGAGCGTCCTCAACTCAGCACAAAGACAAAGACCGGAAAGGAGAGGAAGAGAGAGAGAGAAAGTGAGAGAGAGAAAAAAAAAAGAGAGAGAGAGGGAGAGAGGTTGATATACTGTTCTGTTTGTCTGATGTTTGGCGCCGATGGAGAGAAGACGGAGGTAAGTAGGGAGGAGGGTAGATACGGGAGGAGGGAAGAGAGAGGGGAGAGGAGGGGGGAAGGTAGGGAGAGGGGAGGGGGGAGGGAAGGGGGGAAGGCAGGGAAGGGAGGGAGGTAGGAAGAAGAGTAGGGAGGAGGACAGAAAGGAAGGCGGGCAGGGAAGGAGAGGGGGAGGGAAGGGGAAAGGTAGTGAAGGAAAGATAGTAGAGAAGTGAAGGGAGAAGGAAGGAGGGAGAAAGGAAGGGAAGGAAGGGGGTGGAAAGGGGGGGAAAGTAAGGAAAAGAGGGAGGAGAGGGTAAGGGAAGGGAAACAAGGAGGGCTGAGGTAAGATGTGGGAGGAGGGAGGTAAGAAAATGAGGTAAGTCGAGAGAAGGAGAGAATATTAAGGAGGAAGTAAGTTTGAGGAGGGAGACAAGCAGAATGTACATTACAGGAGAAGGAGAGAGGAGGAAGAGAAGAGGGAAATTTCAGAGAACTTAAGAAAGACAGGAAATATGAACAGGATTAAAAGAGAGAGAAATACGAGAGAGGAAGACAGAGGGGAGAAAGAGGAAGACAGGAGGAAGGAGGAAACAGCTACAACGAGACGAAGAGTAAAGAGGAAGTTTGAGAAGAATACAGAAACGAAGATATGGACAAAAGGAGAATGAGAAACTATAACAAAAATTTCCTTCAGGCACTTCAAGACGAAAGAAAATAATGTAAGAAGGAAAATGGCAAGGAATGAAGAAAACACGAAGACAGGGAAAAGAAAAAGGGAAGAAGATGCCAAACGACTTCAAGAAAAAAGAGAAAAACACAAGAGTAGCTTAAGATGTAGGGAATGAATAACAGAATGGGGTGAGACGCGACCAAGGAAGAGAGAGAGAGAGAGAGAGAGAGAGAGAGATTAGCTACCGGAAATAACATATGCCAGGAGGAAGCGAGAAAGTTAGGACAAAACTTTCTATTAAAAAAAAAAAAGAAAGAAAAAAGAAAAAAAAAGAAAGTAGTGTCAGGGGAAAATATAGGAAGCCATATTTTCTTTATATAACAAATCCAAACCACAGGAACTGGGATCTCTCTCTCTCTCTCTCTCTCTCTCTCTCTCTCTCAAAACACTCCGCTGGAAGATATTTGCTCTACAGATTACGCTCGACAAAGAAACAAGGAACAAAGAAAATCATACTTGTTTTTATTATTTATTTATTTATTTATTTGCTGTTAGGTGGTTAGAAAAATGTTATTAATTTATATTTTTAAATTATTATTTTTTCTGCTGTCTGTTTTCTGAGAGAGAGAGAGAGAGAGAGAGAGGGGGGGGGGACTATAACTCAGCCAGACAAAGCTACCCACTCACGCATATAACCCGGTCAAGCCTCCCTCCCTCACACATAAATACTACCAGAAACGCACACACACGTACACATATATAACAACACACACAAGTACACACGTATAGTCTACATGTATACTAACACATACACACTGTTTATACAGAAACACTACCACATTCGCAGTCAAGTATACAGATTGATAGACAGATAAATAGATACATTGATAGATAGACATAGATAAATAGATAGATGGATGTTTTGTATTCAGGATTTAAAATACGCACATATACGTAAACTATTGTAATGACGCACACAACTATGAACGTTACATACCCTCACATTAACACCCATATCCACATGTGAGTAGAGGAATAACACACACACACACACACACACACACACACACACACACACACACACACACACACACACACACACACACACACACACACTCCTACAAATATTTTACCACCACGAAATACGACACACCACCCACCCAATTCAAAGTGACGGCCACCATCCACCACACCCTCACCCCCACCCCACTCCCACCCCTAGCACCCTCACCCACACCCCTCACTTTCTTCAGCACCAGCCACCCTCGCCCTCACTCCCCTCATATCCCTCACCCCCACCCTCACCCCCTCACCAAGTCCTAGCCCATCACCATACAGCGCGTTTTATTAGAAAGTCCTGATTTACGGCCTTATTTCTTATGTGCTGAGAGAGAGAGAGAGAGAAAGGGCCTCCACTCGATTTATTGCTAGCCTTGCATTATTTCTAGTTTTTATTTGCTGTCAGAGGAAGATTTATACATACACTCATACATACATACAGACAGATACATCAATAGATACTCAGATAAATAGATGTAGATATAGATATTCATATACACAGATACAGAGATACACAGACATAAACAGAGACATTCATACGCACAGACAAATGGTTACACAGATAGATACATAGATAAACAGATAGATAGATAGATATTCAAACAAACAAAAAGATAAATAAACAGATATACACAGATAGATAACAATTTAGATCAACTGTTGAATATATGAATACTATACTGCACTGGATAAGCATATGTTGATGTTGATGCCACAGCTTCACTTCCTCACCCCAAAAATACCACATGCCATCAATCCCACAGTTTACCTCTTTCCTTAACTTCATTCCACAACCACATCACAAACAGAGAAGTAGTTTGTGTGAAAATACGAGTCCACCTCTGTCAGACCCATCCTACCTGAGTATTTTACCTGGAGTTGTTAATTGCCTGATACCTGACCGACTGTTTCCACCTGAGTAAAAATGGTTAACATCAATTAGCACTCACAAAAAAGAAAATTGAGTGTTCGCATTTACCTCGAGTCTAATTAAAACACACACACACACACACACACACACACACACACACACACACTTCCCTATCAATACTCACATCACATAAATTCTCCCATGCCCTCACCCTCCTTCCTCCTCCTCCAATCACCACCTACCTATCACCATCCATCTAAATCCACCTATCACCACCACCTGTCACCACCACCTGTCACCACCTAGCTAGCACCACCAATCTGTCACCACCACCTACCACCTTCCTCTCACCTCCCATCTATCACCACCTGCCACCACCTTCCTATCACCATCCACTATCACCATCCCCTCTCACTTTCTAATATCATCCACCTTAATCCAGCCTAATCCTTCATCCCTCCCTATCCCTAACCCTAATTATCATGAACGACATTCTTCTAATCTTCCAATCTTACTTCCAATATTAAAACTTACATTCTGCTAATTTCCTTTCCTCCATTTCCTCATCCCTTCTTCCCTTCCTCGCTCTTCCTCTCCCCAAACATCTTAATCCTTCTTGCTTATTCCTTCTAAGATGTTTTAATTTCTGGAACCTGACTGGCGTTATATAAGTAGAGTTGTTGCTGGAGTATATTCCCTAACACCTCTTCCTAAGCGATTTATTTTGCACATTAAAAACTTCGTAATATTTCTTCCTTAGTGATTTACATTTGCACATTAAACACACACACACACACACACACACACACACACACACACACACACACACACACAGACACACACACAAAATCTATCCTCCTCCTGCACTCCCCTCTCTATTTCATCCTTCTTTCACCCTCACACACAAGCATGAAGTTTCTACACTGTCGTCCTCTATCTCCCACAATTCCTTCACTTTTCTTTCACCTTTCTCTTACTTTTTCTTTCCCCTGTCTTTCACCTCTGTCACCTAAATATTGTTCTTGGTATTAAATCTTCCTTTCACCTTTTACTTCACCTTTCTTTCCCACCTCTATCACCTTTCTATCACCTTTCTTTCACCACCTGACTTTCCTTTCACATTTCGTCTTTCTCTTCCCCACACTAATCATCTTCGTGTAATTTCCTTCTTTTTCCATCTTTTTCGTCATTCTTTCATCTCTCTCGCACATTAATCTCTCTCCTGCGATGACCTCTTTCACTCACCTTTTTTAAAACTTTCTCCTGCCTTTCTTACAACTTTCTTCTGTCTTTCTTACTACTTTCTTCTGCCTTCCTTTCGCCTTCCTTTCGTTTCTCGCAAGCACATTTTCTTCCTCAGTCACTGCCCTCTTGTTACGTAGTTTAATTCTGTTTCGTCTACTAAGTTTTTGTTTAGAGAGAGAGAGAGAGAGAGAGAGAGGATGTAATACCGGACCCCTACATTTTGCGGCGCAGGTTTTTGTGAAATATTGCTGTTCAATTAATGGAGGGGAATATAGGTAAAAAAAAAAATTGGGAATATCTCCGTAATATTCTGTATGGGAAATATTTCGTACCCAACCCAGGCAATAGTAGGATATGGGATTAGGGGTGGTGGTGGTGGTGGTGGTGGTGAAGCAGAGAACGAAGGGATATGAGAAGGAAGGATACTCTGTTGTTTGGGAGAGACTGAGAAATATGGAAGCCAGGAAGGTTGGCAGAGGGATGCTGGCCAACTTTTGTTTATGTATACGTTGATTTTATTCCGACTGACGACACAAGATAGTAATTTAGGATGATAGATAGATAAATAGATAGACAGATGGTAGATAGACAGATAGGTTGATGGATTGACATGCTGACTGACTGACACTGATAATAAACAGATATAGATAAAAATAGAGATACAAACTGGTAGTGAAAGAATGACTATACTGTATTTTTGTCACCTGCCCAGGCCTCAGGTGTTGGCCCGCTCATCATGCAAAGGATCATTCTCTCTGGATTACCCTAAGCTTCATTTGCATTATGCCCCAACTTTTTTCATCATCTCACCCACTCTCTCAACCTTGATAAAACTTGGAGTGTGACCTGCAGCACTTGAAATATATAGAGGTAAAATTTTGATCTTATTAGAGAAAGGTCAAGGTCACTGCTCTCTAAATGGCCTTCAACTTTATCTGGCAAACACCTTCACCTGACCCTCACCTTCCAACAAATTACCAACTTCCTACATCTCCCCTCACCATACCATCACCTTCACAAAGCTCTCATCTCCCCCCCCTCACCTCCCCCCTCCTCCTCCCATCATCTTTACATAACTCATCTTCACATACTCCTTATCCTCCCATAATCCCACCCTCCCATTGCTCCCTCCCCACACCTCTCATCTACCTCCTCCCCACACATTTCATCTTCCCACACCCCCTCCCCACACCTCATCTTCCCACACCTCCTCCCCACACCTCATCTTCCCACACCTCCTCCCCACACCTCATCTTCCCACACCCCCTCCCCACACCTCATCTTCCCACACCTCCTCCCCACACCTCATCTTCCCACACCTCCTCCCCACACCTCATCTTCCCACACCCCCTCCCCACACCTCATATTCCCACACCCCCTCCCCACACCTCATCTTCCCACACCTCCTCCCCACACCTCTCATCCCCCTCCAATCCCCTCACATTCCCTCCTCCCCACGCCCTCTCACCCCTATCGACACAGCGGTATAAAATATGAGTCAATCTGTGCCGGTAACGACCCTAACCTCCCCTATTCCCCCTCTCCGCCCTCTGATTGCCGCAGCCCATTCTGATTGCCGCGGCCCCCTACCCTCCCTTGCCCATCTCCTTTGTCCTCTGATTGCCATGGCACTTTGTCACCGCTGTTACCCCCTCTATCTCTCCTGATTGCCACAGCCCCATCTGATTGTCACAGTCATCTGATTCATGCAGCCTCATTTGATTGTCACAGTTCTATCTGACTGCCGCATCCCAACTGATTGCCACAGCCCAACTGATTGCCACAGCAACATCTGATTGCCACTCTAACTGCCCCAGCCTGGCATCACCCCATACTCCTTCTCTCCCCTCCTGTCACACCTCCTTCCCACCTTAACTTATTACGTCTATCAAGGTATGGGCAGGAAATGGTCTATGCCTACAAGACGTCTTAATAATTCTCAGGACCCCGTAACGTCTTAAGAAATTTCAGGTCGCCATCTTAAGAAATTTCAGGTCCCCGTCTTGAGAAATTTTAGGTCCCCGTTTTAAGAGATTCCAGGTCCCCGTCTTAAGATATTTCAGGTCCCCGTCTTGAGAAATTTCAGGTCCCCGTCTTGAGAAATTTTAGGTCCCCGTCTTGAGAAATTTCAGGTCCCCGTCTTACGAAATTTCAGGTCCCGCCACACATATCTACGGGTGTCACTGGGCCTCTACGTCTCCATCCACCTCGTCTACCGGCCAATAGTATCGGCAGTACATAAATCTCCGACAAGTTTCTTATTGGAGGTGTTTTTTGTCTACCTGTCGTGGCTGAAGACGGGCTAGTGATATATTTCGATGGCTACAAATTGGACTTGATGCTATTAATCCCCTCCTACTATCCCCCTAACCTATCCATATCCACCCCTGTCTCCCTCACCTATCCACTATGGCCCTAACCTGTCCTTACCCATCCCTGTCTCCCTCACCTATCCACTATCCCCCCATGACCTACCCTTACCCACACCTGTCCCCCCTTAATTATCCCAATCCCCTCTCCCATCCTACTTCAAAACAGCTATCCGATATATCATAATCAAATGACTTTAACATGGTAATTTCTTTGTAAATTTTGAATAAAGAAAACGAAAAACTCAAAGAAATATCGCTGCGAACAAAGAAAAACGGGAACTCAAAAGAAATATAGCCACAGATGGTACCAATACATTAAATATATACTACACATTGACTTTCATATCCAATAAAAATATGACCTATGGGATGAAACTGTATCGATGTTCAAGGGTAAAACCATCACTCAGAAAAATGGATGGCTGTTCGAACACATAATTGCTTCTGTCTGTTGTCTTGCTGAAATACAGATAATATTTACAGGAACACAGTAGTTACGGTACCAAATTCATAAACTATTACACTCCCACCCACTCTACTTGTATTCCTCCACCCACTCATCTCACCACGCACCCACACTCCCACCCACTCCATTTGCATCCCTCCAACCACTGACCCCACCACGTACCCACACCCCCACTCACTCCATTCGCATCCCTCCACCCACTCACTCCACCACTTTAACACCCACTCCCACCCTCTCTATTTGTATCTCTCCACTCACTCACCCCACCACGTACCCACATCCCAACCCACCCCATTCGCATCCCTCCACCCATCACTCCACCACTTTAACACCCACTCCCACCCTCTCCATTTGTATCTCTCCACTCACTCACCCCACCACGTACCCACACTCCCACCCACTCCAATAGCATCCCTCCACCCACTCACTCCACCACTTCAACATCCACTCCCAAATTAGCTCACTCACGCTAAACCAGGCTCAAAGGCGATTATTTCCGTAATTCCACTTCCGCGGTTTTTCAAAATTTCTGGGGTACTTGTTCTACTTTAAAACCTCCACACCGGGACACTCATGAACCGTATGTGTGTAATGCTTCAAGACTCGTTGTACACACACACACACACACACACACACACACACACACACACACACAAACTTTACATATCCCAGCATACATTCAATACGCCAAAATTCTTCGATCAATCTCCTGCTACCAAATATACAATTCTAAACGCAGTATCAATCCACTTTACGCTGAACAATTATGGAACTCTAAGGCAACATTTTGAAAAAGGGTGTTGGGTTCTGAATATCGCCCTGCTGGTTTCCGAAAATCACTGTTCACCTTTCTTTATGTATCGTTCAGAGGTGGATCACTATTTATGTCCGCCACTGTGGCTGGGGCTGGTATGATCTCCCTGTGGTATAACTCCAGGCAGGGGTACACCGGGGGGAGGAGAGACACTCGCTGCTCTGGTGTTAAAGCATATTTCCCTAGGGAGGTGTAACGACGGCCTCTCCGCCTCCTTCTCCTCCTACTTCTCCTCCTACTTCTTCTTCTTCTTCTCCTCCTCCTCCTCAACATCATCCTCAAACTCCGCCACCTTCTCCTCCCCCTCCTTTTCTTCTTCTTTTACACTTCTTCCCTTTCTCCTTCTACCATTTTATCCTCTTCCATCCCTTCCTCTTCATGTTCTTCCGCTCCCTCCTCTTCCTCCTTCTTTCACACTTCTCTTCCTTCCCCTCATCCCCTTTTTCCCCTTCCCCTGTCCTCCTCCTCCTCCTTCCCTCATTCCTTTCCTCCTTCCGTTCCTTTTCCCGTCCTCATCTCCCAATTCATCCTTTCCCCAATTCTTCCTCATACTGTAATTTCACAACCTGTCTCCTTCTCTTCCTCACTTCCTCCTCCTTCCCTTCTCCGTGTCCTCCTCTCTTCCTCATGTATCCTCTCTTCCTTCCTTCTTTCTCCGTCTCCTTCCCTCACTGTCTCCTTTCCTTCTCCTTGTCCTTATCCCTACTGGAGAATGATTCCAATTTCTTTCGCGACGACAGACTGATCCTAAATTCACGAAAGTTGTCTGTTGGTGAAAAGACTAGTTAGACAGACAGATAGATAGATAGAATGATAGACAGATAGACAGACAGACAGATAGACAGACAGACAGATAGACAGACAGACAGATAGACAGACAGATAGACAGACAGATGAATGGACGGACGGATGGATAAATGGATGGATGGATGGATGGACGAATGGATGTAAAGACAGAAAATAGACAGACACCTCAAGCCCACAAACCTGCTCTCTCTCTCTCTCTCTCTCTCTCACACACACACACACACACACACACACACACACATATCATCGAGGGAGTGGTGGTGGTGGTGGTGGTGAGGACGGGAATAAATGTTTGTTTTGCTCTCATGACCCTGGCTGTCGATACGTATGCATTACTTACTTATTCAGCCACACACACACACACACACACACACACACACACACACACACACACACACACACACACACACACACACACACACACAGGTCCTCGGTCTGATGCAGTTAACCGGGCTCTCCTCTAATCCCTTCAGACCAACGACTAATTCCAAGATAAATAAGAGGATCTGCTGTTAAGATAAAAAAAAAATCGGGGTTGACGCCCTAAAAGAAATTTATATATATTTCGTCATTTTTCTCAAGCAGGGATGGAGTAAAAAAAAAGAAGGCCACTACTTACACTTCTCTTCCCTTCCCTTCCCTTCCCTACACTTCCTTTCCCTACCCTTCCCGTCATTTCACTTTCCTTAGCTTCCCTTCACTTCACTTCCCTTCCCTTCCTTACCCTTCCCGTCACCTCCCTTCCCTTCCCGTCACTTCACTGCACTAACGTCTTCATTTCACTTCAAGAATATAATCTCAAGATCATCTCACCTAGGCATCTTGAGACACTTCCCCCAGGAGGTCCTTGCTCTCATATTCTTAGACGCATCCTTTTAAACTCTCTCTCTCTCTCTCTCTCTCTCTCTCTCTCTCTCTCTCTCTCTCTCTCTCACTAAATACCAAACAGCTCCTGACACTTTCATCTCGCCCTCTCTCCTTCCCTCCCTCCCTCTCCCTCCATCCCCCTCTCCACCCTCCCTCCTTCTCTCCAGCTTCTCCTCCAGTCTCTCAAACATTCCTTCCACCCCTCCCCCTCTCCCCATACATTCTCTTTCATCCTTCTTACCTTCCTTCCTTCATTCCCTCTCCCTCCTTCCCTCTCACTGCACCACATGCCCTCCCCCACATACCAAACTCCCTCCATCTTATCTCTCCTTCCCTCCCTCCTTCACTTCCACTTCTCCTTCTCTTCCACGCTATTATTCTCTTCCTCACACACTCACTGCTTTCCCTTTTCCTACCTTCCTTCCACCCTTTCCTCTCTTTCTCTCCTTCAACCGCCTCACACTCATTCTAACCTCTCCCCACACCACTCAATTCCCTTCTTTCTATTTCCTCTCTCTCTCTCTCTCTCTCTCTCTCTCTCTCTCTCTCTCACCCCAACACACACCCAACTTGTCACAACGCTAATGACTTCCCAAACGCATTCCCGTCCCATCCCACACCCCTCCTTAAAGGCCACTTCCCCCTTCACTCATACCGGGATTTTCGACCTTGGGGAAGAGTGGGGAATGGCAGCGTCTTGTCCCTAGAATTGTCCCCGATATGTTCCCCTATTCCCCCCCCTCCCCTCGCTCGTAAAATAGGCTCGTAATTATGCAGATTTTCCCACGCCGATACCCTCCCTTCCCCTCTGTGGCGGTGGTTTTAGGGAATTTTTTAAGGGGAAGACCGGGGATGGTGGGGAGATTTGGGGAAAGAAGAGAATTTTCATCTGACGGAACTGGCCTAATCTCACACTTCAGTACTTGGAGCTACTGTTGTTATGTCCTTAAGGTGAGAGAACTTGGGGAAATGGGGAAAAAAAGACGGGGAAAAAGAGTGAAAACGTGAGAAGGTTGTAGAAGGTAGGGGAGGTCTGGAAAGAAGGGGGGAGTAATGTTTAAGAAATGCTGTACTTGGGTGGGGAGAAAATTGGCAGGTGGGGAGGAAATTGGGGACTAGGGAGGAAATTCGGGGTGTGGAGGAAATTGGGGGTTGGAGAGGAAATGGGGACTGGGGAGGAAACTGGGGTTGGGAATGAAATTGGGAACTGGGGAGGAAATTGGGAGCTGGGAGAGAAATTGGGGGCTGGGAAGGAAATTGGGAGCTGGGGAGAAAATGGGTGTTTGTGAGGAAATTGGGGGTTGGGAGGAAATTGGGATTGGAGAGGAAATTGGGGGCTGGGGAGGAAATTGGGGGCTGGAGAGGAAATTGGGGGCTGGGGAGGAAATTGGGGGCTGGGGAGGAAATTGGGGGCTGGGGAGGAAATTGGGGGCTGGGGAGGAAATTGGGGGCTGGAGAGGAAATTGGGGGCTGGAGAGGAAATTGGGGGCTGGGGAGGAAATTGGAGGGCCAAGAATACTGTGGGGAAGTGAGGAAATAATAGGTTTTAGAGAGAGGGGAGAGAGAAGAGGAGAGAAAAGGGCATTACTGTGAGAATGGAGGATGATGGCGGATGATTCGGAGGGGTGAGAGATATGGAGGAAGGGGAGGTTAAGTCAAATAGCAGAGGTGGAACGGAAAGAGAGAGAGAGAGAGAGAGATGAATAAGTTTGCTGCTGACTCAACCCTACTTAGAAAGGTATATTAAAGTAGAAAAAATATATATATAAAACCTTGATAGTGAAATGATGTTTGCGGACGACATCGTGATATGTAGTGAGAGCCGGGAGGAAGCTGAGGCAGAGCTTGAGAGATGGAGATATGCACTGGAGAGAAGGGGAATGAAAGTAAGCAGACGCAAGACTCAGTACATGTGTGTAAATGAGAGAGATGACAGGGGAACCGTGAGACTGCAAGGTGTAAAGGTGGCAAAGGTAGATGAATTCAAATACTTGGGGTCAACTATACAAAGTAACGGAGAGTGTGGTAGGGAGATAAAAATGAGAGTGCAGGCGGGATGGAGTGGGTGGAGAAAGGTGACAAGAGTGATCTGTGACAGAAGGGTCTCTGCAGAAATGAAAGGGAAAGTTTATAAGACTGTAGTAAGGCCAGCCATGTTGTACGGAATGGAGACAGTACCACTGACAAAAAGACAGGAGGCACAGTTGGAGGTAGCAGAATTGAAGATGTTGCGTTTTTCACTAGGAGTGACGAGGTTGGACAAAATTAGAAATGAACATATTAGAGGGACAGCTCACGTAAGTCAGTTTGGGGACAAAGCTAGAGAGGCGAGACTGAGATGGTTTGGACATGTGCGGAGGAGGGATGAGGAGTATGTCGGGAGGAGGATGCTGGAAATGGAGTTACCAGGCAGGAGAAAGAGAGGAAGGCCAAAGAGAAGGTTTATGGATGTAGTGAGGGAGGACATGCGGGTGGTAGGTGTAAGAGAAGAAGATGCAGAAGACAGAGTAAGATGGAGACGGGTGATCCGCTGTGGCCACCCCTAAGGATAGCCGAAAGGAGAAGAAGAAGAAGATAGTGAAATATGGCGCGTCATTACTCTAGAATTTTCTCGCGAATGTACAGCCGAGCGCAAAAATTCACTGACACTTCTCTACCGTCTGTGGCAACGAAAGTTATTACACGAAATATTTTTTATGCGTCACCAATACGAATCACAGGACAAAGGAATATAAGGAGAGAGGATACTGCCCGTCGTCTGGTAGGAATGAGAAATACAAAAGGCAGATGATTGTCGGTGAACTTTTGCTCTCTGGGCCCTACCTCACCCCGTCCTTAGGTGGAAAAAGAGGTTGTGATGATGATGATGATGATGATGATGATGATGATGATGATGATGATGATGATGATGATGATGACCAAGAAGATGGCTTATGACTAATGATGATGATGACGACGATGATAAGGAAGATGGCTTATGACTAATGATGATGATGATGATGATGATGATGATGACGATGATGATTTATGATGATGATAATATTGATGAATCTGTATCACCTCTTCCTCAACCATTTATTGTATATTACTCACCATTCTTTTACAACCCTAAGTAGGTTACTCAAGAAACTCTACGTATACTAACAGGATACAAACCACAAAATATGAAAATGTTACATGCAAAATAAATCGCCAGGGAAAAGGTGCAACGAGGATAAAAGACCTAAGTACTGCCTATCAGTAATGGAGGGTTAGACAGGTGTAGAGGACGACAAGATATATACTAACAATTATTTTTCTCTCCTATTATTTTACTCTCTAGTTAATATAAAAAAATAATGAGAGTATATCTTCTTGTTCCTTGTTCTTCTTGTTTAACTAAAGCCTCGTTACGACATGGAATTGGGTCGTTAAGTCGTTCGTGGATCTCAGGTCATAACGGTACAGTAAGAGGTACGGGAAGGGAACATTAGGGAAGTTACAGGCACCTTACATTTCGACACCGGAAGAATGAGTAGAATCGGGTACTGTACTTTTCTAACACTACTTTTTTTTTCTCTCCTCCCCCTCTTCCCCCTCCCATCCTCTCACCCCCTCCCCAAATCTCTTCTCCTCCCCACCCTCTTCCCCCACACTTCCTCTCACTCCCACCCCAAATCTCCTTTCCCGTTCTCTTTCCACAGTCCCTTGTTCCCACCTCCATCTTCTCCTTCAGCTCCTTGTTCCTCAGTCTCCCCCTTCTCCCCCCTTTCTTCTATCGTTTGATCTTCTTTTTCTCCCTAATATTTAACTCCCAACCCTTCTCTCACCTTCTCTTCCCTCTCCTTTCACCTTTCTTCCTTACACCGTCTTCCTTCAACCTTTTCTTCCTCTTTCAACCTCTCTCTCTCTTCCCAGCCTCTTCTCCACCATCCTCCCACCCACTTCCACCTCCCCTCTTTCTTACATCCTCTTACTCCCATTTTTTTGCAGTCTTCTCTCTCTCTCTCTCTCTCTCTCTCTCTCTCTCTCTCTCTCTCTCTCTCTCTCTCTCTCTCTCCCTTCTTCAAGAATACGAGGAAGTCTTTATGTCCGTCGTTTTCCCCTTAAGACCCAGCTCGCACAAAAACCTTAACTGCTGCCTCTTTCTCGCTCATGTCGCACCTCTCTCTCTCTCTCTCTCTCTCTCTCTCTCTCTCTCTCTCTCTCTCTTTCGGTGATATATGGAAGGTCTTTACTGTGGTGATGCTGTCGCGCCGGCCCCCCTTCCTTCTCTCTCTCTCACACACACACACACACACACACACACACACACACACACACAAATACAGAGAGAGAGAGAGAGAGAGAGAGAGAGAGAGAGAGAGCACTACACAGTGAGTACGCGGACATATTAAATGCGCGTGTGTGTGTGTGTGTGTGTGTGTGTGTGTGTGTGTGTGTGTGTGTGTGTGTGTGTGTGTGTGTGTGTGTGTGTGGTGTCCAAAGCCTCAAACTCTACCACCATTCACTCTCTCTCTCTCTCTCTCTCTCTCTCTATCTATCTATCTCTCTCTCTCTCTCTCTAAGAATAAAGAGTCTCCCTATTGTATCCTTTCTTATGGGGGCGGACCGAGCCAGACCACAACCACGGCATTACATAAATTTCCTCTCTCACTGACGCTGCCTTGGGAATACCTAATGACACAGCGGGCGGATGGATGGATGGATGGACGGATGGATGGATGGGTGGATAGACGGATGGATGGATGGGTGGATAGACGGATGGATGGATGGATGGATGGATGGATGGATGGGAGAGTGGGTGGTGGGTCGGTCGGTCGGTCGGTCGGTGGATGGATGGATGGATGGATGATGGATAGGTGGATGTATGTATGGATGGATTGATGGATGGATGAATAAATGAATGAATGAATAAATAAATAAATCGCAATATACCTTAAAATAATACCATACAAAAAAAATCGAAAAATCGAAACCATCTGAAAACAATACTGACAGAGATACGGTTTTTCACTGTATTTCGCCAGGTGTAAATTTTCTTCAGACAGAAATGGGAAAATCGTTGTTTCTTAGACTGTACCATGATGTCTTATTTTTTTCTTCATTCCTGGTACCTTAAGACAATTTTCTTGAACTTACAAACGCCTTATCACACAGGAGGAGTAAGTAAAGTAAATAATTCAGGGACCAAATCTTATCTCCATTGGTATACACATTATCCTCGTCTCACGCTGATAATCGGGGTAACGTGAATATATTTACTGTGGCGCCTCTTAACGTCTCCCCTCCTGCCTCTCAGATGTGGTACCCCTTCACCATTATGTCAATCGACCCCCTCTCCCTCCTCCTCCCTTCCCCTCCCCCTCCCTTCCCAGATCCCCTCCCCTCCCCCTACTCCTCCAGCCCTACCAGCCTCCTACCAGCCCTCTACTCCTTCCATCGTTCTTCTTCCCTTCCCCTCCCTCTTCCCCTCCCCTTCTCTTTCTCCCCCCTTCCCCCAGCCACCCCAAGACACAAGGCGTAATGACAAAGTAAGTAGGGGGGAGGGAGATGACGCCGGGTGCTGGAGAGTTGCTGACAAAACGCTGACAAAGAGAGAGAGAGAGAGAGATGAGAAAAACAACTTGGCTGGATAGGAGGACGTGTGGTGGGAGAATGAACTCAACAAAACAATGGGACAAAAATCTCTATTGTAAGATGGGTAATGATGAAAGGAAGGATAATGGGGGGATGGAAGGATGATGATGATGATGATGATGATGATGATGATGATGGAAGGCACTATAAGATTCACACACACGCAACTTCAATTCTCCTTACAGTGCCCCGTTCCCTCACACTAAATGCAGCACTACCATCTCTAAATCCTGAATGCTAAATTATAACATAAGATAAACATTAAACCACCCAGAAGTGCTACAAAAAGAATGAAACGCCACAGCATTGCCTTATTCTGACGCTAACCTAAAGAAAAAAAAGCTGCAAAAGGACGAAAATCACCATAAAGTTAATGTGCCTGACTCAATTTCTATTTTCTGAGAGTATTACAGTGGAGGTCAAGAAGAAAATATATCCAAAGAGCCTTACAAAGTGTCTATCAGTGCTGCCAAAGAGAAAGCATATCCAAAAATCCATACCAAGACTTCTGAGAGCATAATCAGTGCTGGCGTTGAAGAAGATATACCCAAACAACATCACAAAGACTTCTTAGAGTACTGTATATCGGTGCTGGCCAAGAGGAAAATATATCCATGGAGAATTACAAAGACTTCGAATGGTGTATCAGTGGTGGCCAAAAAAAAGAAAATAATCCAAAAAAAATCCAGAAAGCCATATCGAAATTCGTCTACATTTTGTAACTCCTCCCTGAGCCAATATTCACGGGGAGATCTCCTGTGATATCTATGATCCGGTTATGACCCTCCCTCTCCCGCCTCTCTCATCCAATCACTCTCCTACCACAGCCCTCTCTCTCTCTCTCTCTCTCTCTCTCTCTTTCCATTTCCACAGCTCCCAAACTACAATCCTTCTTTCGTCTTAGTAAATATATCTGTTCTTAAGGCATTTCTCTAGATAAAGTAAGAGAAGCATTATAATGGCTCTTTTTTTCTTACAAAGAACCTACTCCCTCCGTCTATCCTACCTGTATAAGAGGGATAGTACTGGAAGACTGAGGAATGGTACTGGAAGACTGAGGGACTGCACTGGAAGACTGGGGGATGGTACTGGAAGACTGAGGGATGGTACTGGATGAATGATGGATAGTACTGGAAGACTGAGGGATGGTACAGGAAGACTGAGGAATAGTACTGGAAGACTGAAGGATAGTTCTGGAAGGCAAGACTGAAGGATAGTACTGGAAGACTACATTGAAGGGTAAACTGACTAGAAAAGAGGATAAGTCACACCATAAAGTACACTATATACGAAAATTACGAGCATCAGAATTCAACTTACATCAGGAGGCCAGGCTTTACATTAAAAAAAAAAAAAAAAAAACGAAAAAGAGAAAAAATAGCCAATAAACAATATCATATGCACAAAAGAATATCATCAGTGTAAATAAAAAAATATAAAAAAAATCACACCATCAAAACAGAAAACGGGAGAGGGGAAAGAAAAAAAACCCAGCAAACTGTTAAGGGGATACTCACTTGTTATAGAGCACGATGTCCGGAAGCCAGATGTGCTCCGAGGGGACGTAGAGCATCTCCACCCCGCCATAGTCGTCAGGATTCCAGCGTAGTTTGTAATCGTTCCACTCCTGCAGGGGGAGAAGGAGGAGGAGGATGTGGTGAGAAAGAATCATGTGGGGGGGAGAGATGCTGCAAATGTGCTTAACGTGTCAACAGGTGAGAGAGAAGAGGAAGAAATATGTGTGGAAGATATGCGCTGCGAGAATGGTTAGGAGAATGTGCCAAATGAGATGTGGTCAGGGAGAAGAGGAATGTGAGAAAGATGTGGTCAAATGTGGGGTTTGGAAAATGGTTAGGAGAATATGTCAATAGATATGTGATCAGAAGGAAGGAGGAGGAAAAGGTGACAAAGATGTGGCTAAATGTGGTTGGGAGAATGTGTCAAAAGATATGTGGGGAAGTGAGGGCAGAAAAGACACACTCAAGGGATGATGTGCAGTCAATGAGAAGGGAGATGAGGAGCATCTTTAGGGGAATGTGCAGAGAAATGTGCAGAGGGAAATGTGGATAAACACGTAGGTGGAGTAGAGAGCTGAGGGAGGTGCAGTGAGAGGAGAGACTGTGGAGAAAAGTGTGGACAGGAGGAAAAGTGGAGAGGGATGTGGGCGGAAGGAATAAAAAAGGAATATATTTAAGGTAAAACTAGTCACAGAGATGAATGTGGATTAAAATGTAAGTGGGAGAAAGAGGATTAAAATATGGCTTTAAAAAAATGTGGAGATATGATGAAAAGAAATAGTGAAGGAATGGGCCTTTAAGATTTTTTTAATTAATCCAAACATAAGTAGACTAGACAATCCCTTCCCTGAGGTCCAGCAATCCACCTACGGGCAAGAGAAAAAGGTGTGATCGAAGACAGTGGGTGTGGAGAAATGCAGTTCAAGAAGTCTGGAAGAAAAATGGCGAAGGACAAACAAAAAGTAAGGAAAAAAATATGTGGGCGGAGGAAACTGCCATAGAGAGAGAGAGAGAGAGAGAGAGAGAGACGTAACTGGGGAGAAAGAACTGAAGACTAGTGGCCATGGGAGACTGTGGTGAGAGCTTCAGGAGGGGAAAAAGTGGAGCGAGTTGTGGTGGAAGGAGTTTTTAGGGAGGTGGAGGAAGAGGAGAGGTGGAGGGGGGTGGAGGAAGGGAAGAGGTGGAGGGGAGTGGAGGAAGTGGAGAGGTGGAGGAAGCGGAGATGTGAAGTGTGGTGAGGGAGATGTGGTCAGAAAGGAATTGAGAGGGAGGTGTGGTAAGGAAGGGTAATATGAGAGATGGTGTGTGTGTGTGTGTGTGTGTGTGTGTGTGTGTGTGTGTGTGTGTGTGTGTGTGTGTGTGTGTGTGTGTGTGTGTGTGTGTGTGTGTGTGTGTGTGTGTGTGTGTGAGAGAGAGAGAGAGAGAGAGAGGGGCGGGGGGGAAGAAACTGTGAATGGCATAAGTACTGAGAGATAAAGAGATGAATGATGGAGTGAAGAAATAATTAAGAATATTAGCACACTGAGAAAAAAGGCTTAAGTATATAATAAAATGAGAGAGAGAGAGAGAGAGAGAGAGAGAGAGAGAGAGAGAGAGAGAGAGAGAGAGAGACAGACAGACAGACAGACAGACAGACAGACAGATAGACAGACAGACAGACAAAGAGCAGGGAAGAAGAGATGAGAAGGTGAGCAGGGAAGAGAAGAGAAGTCAGAGAAGGAGAGGGGAAATTTTTAGGAGAGAAAAAACGAAGAGAAAAAAAAAAAGGCAAAAAAGAGAAGGAAAAACATAAAAAAAAAGCAGAGAAAGAATAAGAATAATAAAGGATGATAAAATTATAACTCTATTTTTTCCAAACACACACACACACACACACACACACACACACACACACACACACACACACACACACACACACACACACCTACCCTCCAACCCACCCACATCACCCATTTATCCATCCACCCACCCTCCCACTCATCTACCCACACACACACACACACACACACACACACACACACACTCACACACACACACACACACACACACACACACACACACACACTCTAACGTAAGGCAAAGGAGATTATTCAAATGCCTCAAGGGATTAACCTGAAAAGCACCCATAAAAATTAATATCGATCACCATTCTCTCTCTCTCTCTCTCTCTCTCTCTCTCTCTCTCTCTCTCTCTCTCTCAGGGGGACCGCTTTAGTACGAGCTAATTATTAAAATCCCACAGAAAAATAAAAATTCATCTATGCTATTTTTTTCACGCTTTTTTTCAGTCTTAAATTTAACTTTCTAAACGATGTGATGGTTTTATAAGCTTGTTTCTGTTACACGATTTTATTGGGGTTAAGAGAGCCCCTGTTAGTATCTATTTATCTATCTATCGACTATCTATCATTCTATACTGAATCTTTATCTAATTACTGGATCTATCAATCTATCTATCTACTTTGTCAGTCAATCTGCCAACTGTATCTATCCATCTACCTACTATATCTATCTATATCTATTTACGGTATCTATCTATCTATCTACCTATCTCCATGCGCCTTAATCCTTAAAGAGGTGAACACAGAAAATAGTTTCCATGTCAACCTGTCCTCTAACAACAATAAAACTAATAATAATAATAATAATAATAATAATAATAATAATAATAATAATAATAAAATAATGCAAATCAACAACAACAAATACGTCCTCGAACTCAAGGGTTAAGCTGGTATATTTTTGGTATATCGGAATATTTTTTTGAAAGGTCAGAGGTCAAAAACTTCAATTATCCGGACACCAGGGTATTTGAATTTAGATCAGCGGAAAATCGCCGACCATCCTATAAATAAAAATGTGTCGAAAAAAAATGGAAACAATATATATATATTATCATCATTTGTTTGTCAATTTAAAGTCAAAAATAAAATGTCTGAAAATGGATAATGATGATGATGATGATGATGATGATGATGTTCACCACCATCGTTATCAACTCCATCGACTAATCATCTGAAACATGAAAGAGGTAGAGTAATAATGAAACAAATGGTGAAACAAGAGACAGGAAATGTGGTAATGAAGCAAAAGTGAAACAAGAAACAGTAGAATTTAAACAGGTGAGACAAAACACAGGTTCAGTAGTAGTAATAGACAACAATCGAATCAAGAAGCTGGAAATGTAGAGTAATAAACAGTGAAGGTGAAACGTGACACAGGCAGGTAGTGATGTGAGTGATGCCTGGTAAAGCAAGTCAAGATTTGTGAAGCAGTCCAGGTGAAACACAAAAATAACATAGTGACAAATAAACAGAAGATGAAACAAGAAACAGAGAGTGAATGTGGTGGTGGTGGTGGTGGTGGTGCAAGGGAAGGGAGGTGGAGGTGCAAGGGGGGTGAGAGAGGAGCACAGGTGAGTGCGTGGGGTCCAGGTGCTCATTAGCCGCTCATTATCACCCTCGTTGCTCTAATAATGTACAGGTGTCAGCGCTCAGGTGACTCACTCGATGCTGCTGTGGTGGTGGTGGTGGTTGTGGTGGTGGTGGTTGGTATGGTGAAGGCTGTGGCTGTGGTTGGGATTGTGGTAGTGGAAATGGTCGTTGCCGTTAGAATGGTTGTGGTGGTGGTGGTGGTGGTAGCTGGGATGATTGTGGTGATCATAGTAGTCGTGGTTGGGATGGAAGCAGTAGCAATTATGGCTGAGACGTTGTGGTTTGGGTGACAGTGATGGTAGCTGTGGTTAGGATGCTGGTAAGGAGAAGGTAGTTGTTGTTGCTGTAGTGGTGGTGGTGGCAGTAGTTTGGGGGATAGTGGTAGTGATGGCAGCAGCTATGGTTGGGATGGTGCAAGTGATGGTGACAGCTGTGGTTATGGAAATGGTAATTGTGCTTAAAATCATGGTGGCAGTGCTGGTAGTGGTGGTTAAGATGGTGGTACGGGGTACTGGTTATGCTTGTGGTGGTGGTATAAGCTGTGGAAGGGGTGGTATTATTGGTAGTTAAGGGCAGGGAGTTGGAGGTGGTAGTGGTAGTTACGATGTGTACGTGTGTATATGTGTGTAAATGTGTATGTGTGTCTGAATGTATGCACGTGTATGTATTTAAACAGGTATTAACAATGTATGTATACTTATACGTATGTGTCTATGTATATGAATGCAGGTATATAAATGAACGTAGCTGCCTCCATCTTCAAAGGGCAATATAAATCTCCTAATTAACATTCATATCTTTCAGTAAATAACACGAAGGACGCTCGCCAGGTATATAAATGGAGAAGAGTTATTTTTTACCTCAGGATGGACGAGTGTTGTTTTGTAAGCTCCACCTTAAGTGCTCAAGGTCCAGGACAAACAAGGAGGCTCTTACCGGGACTTGAGGTGGCTTTACAGAGAGCTGAGACGCACACACACGTACACAGAGCCAAGACGCACACACACACACACGGAGACACACACTCTCACGCCCGAAAACACACCAGCAAACAAACACGTGTGCACACAGTTGTTTTACAAGGTCACAAATGATACACACACACACACACACACACACACACACACACACACACACACACACACACACACACACACACACACACACACACACCGGTGGACAAACACACTAATCATAAAAGCACTCCCAATGTTTACAGTCCATTAAAAATAACGTCCATACTCGCTACACAAATGATTACAATGTTTGCCCACCACTGTGACTACCAAACAACACACACACACACACACACACACACACACACACACACACACACACACACACACACACACACACACACACACACACACACACACACACACACACACACACCACCACCACCATCATCATCATCATCATCATCATCATCACCATCATCATCATCATCAGCAGCATCACCATCATCATTATCACCAATCTTCACCGTCATCAACATCAATCCACCATCATCACCATTACCATCATCATCATCATCATCATCATCACCAAACACACACATCGACATATACACACTGCCAATGTCTGCTACTATACATCCTTGGTAGTACATACATAAGGCCAAACGTACACACATTTTCATAGCATACTACCTTATTTACACAGGAGACATACACATACATACACATATACGCAAAATATACACGAATATATCCATAAAAAGCTACACACATACATACATACATAAATACATACAAACATACATACACAAACATACGCACATACGTACAAACGTACATACATATATAGATACATAAATACATACATACATACATATATACATACATTAGATATCGCCACAGTAAGAATTTTTTTAAAACATAAATGGCAAAATTTTTTCTCCGGTCTAAAGCAACACCACGTTTAACAATAAAATAATATCCTGAACACAAACATCCACTTCAAAACATAATAACACGAAAACAGCCTCTCTCTCTCTCTCTCTCTCTCTCTCTCTCTCTCTCTCTCTCTCTCTCTCACACACACACACACACACACACACACACACACACACACAAATTTCAGCTGCTAAGAGATGTGAAAAACTAAAAATAAATCACAAACAGGCGAACTGGGAATCATCTCCCACACAATACACTCTCAGGCGGGGGACTCACCGGAGGAAGGCATTTTTCGACTCCAAGGAGGAATGTTTATTAAATTTTCCAGCTCCTTTACATATTTCAGGAGAGATGAATGTTTACAATTACAGAAAAAAACATTGGGGGGGGGGATTTTCGAAATATTAGTGCCTTGATTTTTATGGTTCTGCCAAAATTTTAGGGAGGAAGAAAATTGAAATTAAATACGTGGAAAAATACGAAAGGGAGAAAACGGAAATTAAAAGACGTGAAAAAAAAAAAACGGAAAGGAGAACAGAAAACCGTACGGAAAAAAACAAAAACACACGGAATAATTCGAAATGGGGAAAACGGAAAAACACACGGAACAGAGAAAAAAACAAGGGAAACATAAGAGAGGGAGAGAACAAAATAAAACAGGGGAAGAAAAAACAGAGAAACACACGAGGAAAATAATAAAGGAAGAGAACAGAGACTAAGTACGCGAAAAATAAGAAGAAAAATAAAACACACGGAAAAACAGGAGAGAACAATAATTGAACACGAGGAAAATTAATAAAAAGAGAGAAGAGCAGTTAAGCAGAGGGAAGAATTACTGAAAACACCTGAAGAAATTTAATAAACGTCCAAGAAAGCACAACACCCCAAGACCAGCTCAAGACGGTGGAAGCTTTCTTGACTGGAGGCGAGAAAATTTAAGTCCCTGAAGAAAAATGAAACAGGGAGGGAAAAAATCAAGTCCACACACACACACACACACACACACACACACACACACACACACACACACACACACACACACAAAATAAAGCAGGCACTAAAACACAGCATTGCCAGGCCTTGCTCAAGAGGGGAATGTTGTGGCAGTAAAGGAAGGAGAAGTCTTTCATAAACAAAATATTAAATCTTTATTATACACAACATCATTACACTTTTACTAGAAGGGGTGCTATTAAGAGACGCCTTCTCTCGGTGGCACTAATATGGCTGGAGGTGGAGGTGCCTGGCTACACAAACGTCCCTCAGTCCCCTCCCTATCCCCCAAAAGGAGGATGGTGGACTGAAGGCGAAGGGCAACATCATTCTGCAGTCCACCGGGTTCACGCTTCATATGAACCAATGACTACAGCAACAACAACAACAACAATTACCACTACAACTACTACTACAACAATTACTACCACTACTACTACTACTATTACTACTGCTACTATTACACGAAACAAAAATCTATAAAATACAGAGAAAAAACGCGAATCCTCAACTTCATGTGATACACATTCTTCGACAATTTCAGGAAAAGGAAAGAAACAAAAACATAAAATAAAACACGCAGAAAAACACTCGAAAATCCAAAAAGGAATATCGTAAATACCCACACAAAAAAACTGGGCTGGGTGGGGAGAACATTCTTTGGGTGTAAGGGAGTGTGTGTGTGTGTGTGTGTGTGTGTGTGTGTGTGTGTGTGTGTGTGTAATTCACCGGGTCGGTCAGGATCACTTGATGGTCGTGATCGTCAGCTTTTACCCTCCCGGAAGGGAGCTGAGAGCTCATATAGTCCGATCTAAGGGCAAGGCTGTGACCTTCACAAACGCACACACCCGTCCCCTTGCTCAAGGGGGACAGTAACCACCCACTTCGTCAGTGAAACTTTTCGCAACCTGAGCGAGGCGCGAACTCCCGTCCACCAGTTGGCAAGCGAGAACGTTACCACTGCACCAGCGAGCGGTGTGTGTGTGTGTGTGTGTGTGTGTGTGTGTGTGTGTGTGTGTGTGTGTGTGTGTGTGTGTGTGTTTTACTTGTGTCTGTTTTTTTTATTTCCAGTGCAGGAATACAAATACATAAAATATCTGAAGATGTAAACATGAAATATTATTGCAGAAATTCTTGAACACACATCCATCAATACCACAACCTCTTCCATATACAATTTTGATTTTCCATTTAAGACAACAAAAATGAAAAATAAAATCCATGAAAAACTACAAGAAAAATACCTACCAATAATACCATAACCTTTTCAGTGTAATATCTTGCTTTATTAATTCTTAGTATTATTAACTTTCGGAAGAGAATTTTCAACTTCGTGAGGCTAGACACAGCGTTCAATAGTCCCTTTACAACCTGGGGCTCTCTTGTACCGAAAAAAATGTCCAGAAAGAGAAACAGAACTAGAAAAAGATTCCGTGTGGTCGAAGGGATTGGAAAATAAAAAGACTAAAATAATTTCTCACAAATTCGGAATGAAAAAAACATTAAAAACTGACTAAATAAAAAGAAATGAAAATATATAGAAAGGGATATCATAAGCTGGAATATAAAAGAGGAATAGGATAGAGAAATACGCAAAAATACATAAAAATACAGAAAGGGAATATCACACAGAGAAATACAAAAAAAAAAGAAGTACTGAAGAAAAATACATGAAAAGGCGCATCATAAAAAGAAATATAAAACAAATGTACGAATAACTGAGAACAACAGAAGAGGATACCACACAGAGAAATACAGGTAAATGTGATCCAAGAAAAGTACACAGAGGAATATCAGAAAGAGAAATACACAGAAGGAATATCGGAAAGAGAAATACACAGAAGGAATATCGGAAAGAGAAATACACAGAAGGAATATCGGAAAGAGAAATACACGAGGGGAATATATGAAAGAGAAATACACCGGGGGAATATCGGAAAGAGAAATACACAGGGGGAATATCAGAAAGAGAAATACACAGGGGGAATATCAGAAAGAGAGATGCACGCGAGGAATATCAGAAAGAGGAATACAAAGGAGGAATACAACACAGGGCCCGGTGCTTGTGGTGGATCAGCTCCGTGGCAAGTATGATGATCGAGGTTGCTGAAGCCTGCATCAAATTTCACGGTTTTAAAAATTCTCGGGTCCTCCTTTTTCGGTGGGTGGAGGCATTTTGTGAGCGAGGTGGTATAATGAGGCGGTGTGTCCTGGCCGGGAAAGGACAGGGCAGGTCACGGCAGGACAGGGAAGGGCGGAGCAAGACAGGGTAGGAAGGGGAAGGATAAAAGCAAGAGTGGATGGTGGCAGTGGTTGGAAGGATAAGACGATAGGACAGGGCAGGGCAAACGTGGTGGCGGTAGGGAGGACACGGCAGGACAGGACAGGGCAGGAGTGGTGATGGGAGAAGGGTAGGAGAGGGTTAAGGCAAGAAAGAAAGGGCAGGGCAGGGCAGGACAAGCAGGACGGGACAGGAGGGGCCAGGGAAGGGAAGGGAAGGGCATAAATGGTGGAAGGAGGAGAAGAGCACAGGGTGGTAGCGGGTCTGGGTGTGTGTGTCCTGCGTTAGTGGGTTAATGTGAAATATTGCCCTGCTCGTGTCCTGGTGGCTGCCTGGCGGGTCCAAAGAGGAAATGGTGAGGCAAACACATTTTCTCTCTCTTGCCTAACACACTCTTTCTTACTTCACACATACTCTTTCTTGCCTCACACACTCCTTGCTGCCTCACACACTCCTTCCTGCCTCACACACTCCTTCTTGCTTCACATATCCTCTTTCTTGCCTCACACACTCTTTCTTCCTTCACACACTCTTTCTTGCCTCATACACTCTCTCTTGTCTTACACACTTTTTCTTGCCTCACACACATACTTTCTTGTCACACGCACATACTTTCTTGCGTCACACAAACACTTCCCTGCTTCACACACATTCTAGCGGCACATATACCCTCTCTCTCTCTCTCTCTCTCTCTCTCTCTCTCTCTCTCTCTCTTTCTCTCTCTCTCTCTCTCTGCCTGCCTGCTTTCCTGTCTGATTTTCCTTCTGTTACCTGTCTAATAATATTTGTGTCTCCTTGCCTGTATAAGTTACCGTCTACCTGCCTACCTGCCTTCCTTTCTGCCCTGCTTCCCTGCTTCTCCTTCTGTCTGCTTGCCTTCTGGGTGCCTATCTCCTACCATGTCTGCTTTTCTGCCCGTATGCCTGTCTAGTTTTCTGCTTTTTCCTCCACCACACTCACCATAACTATCTACCTTTCACCACACCTTTCCTCTTGTCATCACACCCCATATGCACACCCTCCACCACAATCACCTCTCCACCACACCTTCACCATACCTGCCCACCTTTCATCACACCTCCCTCTCCCACTACCACACCTGCCGTCCCCTTCCCCACCACATCTGAGGCACAACCACACCTGCTCCGCCCACCCCACCCCAAACCTACGCCCTCGTTGTACCCATATTTATGAAGCAGTCGCGATAAAATTTTAGGGCAACTCTCCCATTTTTGCCTCCACACCCCCATCATCTGTTCCTCCCCACTCTCTCCATCATCTCCCCCATCTCCTCCTCCCCCCTCTTTATCTCCAACATTTATTTTCTTCAACATAACATTTTCGTCGCCTCCACTCTCCTCCCTCTCCATGTCCCTCCTCCTTCACCTCCATCCAACCTTCTCCCTCTCAATCTCCCCCCCTCCCCCACCTCCATTCCTCCTCTCCCTCCCTTTTACACCAGTTCTTCCCTCCCTTCCCCTCTTTATCTCCACATATGTTCTCTGCCTCCTTTGCAAAACATTCCTTCTCCTCCATTCTCTCCTACTCTTCTCCACCTCCATCATATGTTCTTCCAATTCTCTTCAGTCCCCAAGTTATTTCCACGTATTTCCTCATCATTATCACCAGTATTTCCCCCATCTTTACCACCTCATCCCCCTTTCCATGGCCCCTTACCACCATCACCATTTTCTCCCCTTTCCCAACCCCCCCCCTCCATCCTTTTCCCTCTCTACTTCTATCCCCTGTCATTCCCACACCCCCTTTCCACCTCTCTTCTCCATTCCCATCACGCCTCTCACCTATTTCCTTTTTTCACTACCCCCACCATCCCTCCATCTCCTCTCCACCACTACCAGCGTCCCTTCCTTACTCCACCACCCATGATTTGTTTCTCCAAATCTCCATCACTCCTCTAACCCTTATCTCCAATTTTCTCCACCTTCAACACTTTTCACCTTTCCTCCACCTTTCTCCCTCCACTCCATTATTCCTCTCCTCCCTCTCCACCCTCACCATCACCATCTTCTACTTCTCCATCACCATCCACACCTTTCACCTCCACTTATTATTTCCACTTCCGCCACATTTTTCGCAACTCCACTATCTTCCTCCCTACCTCTGAACCTCACTTCTCCACTTTCATCAACCAACCCAACTCCACCTCGTCTTCAACACTCCCTCCCTCATCTCCAACACTCCTTCTCCACCATACTCCCCATCTTCATCAACCATCTTCACCTCCAACATTTCTTCCTCTGCAACACTTCCTCCCTCATCTCCAACACTTCCTCCCTCATCTCCAACACTCCTCCTCCTCCACCATACTTCCCCACCTTCATTAACCATCTCCACCTCCATCTTCTCCTCCAATAACCTCCAACACTGTCCCTTCTCTCCCATTACCTAAACCATTCTTCCTCCACACACTTCTCTCCATCTTCAACGCTCCCTCCTCTCCCTCCAAACCCCTCCATCATTCCTCTCCTTATCTCCACCACCTCATCATATTTCTTTACCACTTCTATTTCTTCACCTCAGTTCACTTCTCTCACTCCATCATCTCCATCTTTTATATTTCGTCAATTTCATTTTTATTTTACGGCATTAATTCAATCACCAATTCTCTCTCTCTCTCTCTCTCTCTCTCTCTCTCTCTCTCTCTCTCTCTCTCCAGCACAGATGTTGCAAAATCCACACTTGTGCAACCAGTATTTACACCTCACGGCACACCTGTGCACACACACACACACACACACACACACACACACACACACAAAGACCTGCTCTTTTTAGATGCGGCCTGACGCAGTTATAAAAATTTTCAAAATTTTATAAATTCAAAGTTAAATAAAATGCAAAAATGCTGGAAGAATAAAAAAAAACAACTAATTATATTTTTGTCCAAGTGAAACGATTATAACAGATTTAGAAATGGCCTGTCACCTAAAAATAGAAAAATATATATAAATAGGTAGGTACACAGATAGACAGACAGATAGATTAATAGACAGACAGACAGACCGACAGATAGATAGATATATAGATAGATAGACTGATAAATAAATATATATATAAATATATAAATAAAAAGTCCAGCTCTATTTCTGAATCTGTGAAGGAAAAGCACTTCCAATATGGCTACCCTGCCTTTTCTCTTCTTCTTCTTCTTCTTCTTCTGCGTCTTCCTCTTCTTCTTATTCTTCTTTTTCTCTTCTTCCTCCTCCTCCTCCTCCTCCTCCTTCTTCTTCTTCTTCTTCATCTTCTTACTTCTTCTTCTTCCCTATGCTCATCGTGGTTCCGGCAGGGGTGGGTGTGGTGGTCTGTGTTTGTGTATTATTATGCTAAGATGCTTATGAATACAAATATGACTCTCTCTCTCTCTCTCTCTCTCTCTCTCTCTCTCTCTCTCTCTCTCTCGTTACTTTCCTCTCACACTGCATTTCACTTGCTTGGATACTTTCAATTCATCTCTCTCTCTCTCTCTCTCTCTCTCTCTCTCTCTCACACACACACACACACACACACACACACACACACACACACACAGCGGTATCTCTCAAAACAGTGATAAAAGCCTGTTATGGTCTGCAGAGGTGAAAATACAAGACATTAACGAGGGAAATACAGCTTAAACGCCTTCCCTATTTTTTTTTTTATTCAGTGTTAGTGTATAGATAATTATGTGTGTTGGGTTGAGAGGTACTTGGCTCCTTTATATATCAGTAATACATTGCCTCTGTGTGTGTGTGTGTGTGTGTGTGTGTGTGTGTGTGTGTGTGTGTGTGTGTGTGTGTGTGTGTGTGTGTGTGTGTGTGTGTGTGAGAGAGAGAGAGAGAGAGAGAGACCAAGCATGAAATTGGGGATTAAGAGTGACGATGAGGCTATGTATGGGTAATGATATAGGAAAGAAAGGTAAGGAAAATGAAGGGAAGGAAGGAAAGGGAGAGAAGGAAGGAAAGGGAGAGAAGGAAGAAGGGAGAGAAAGAAGGAAGAAGGGAGAGAAAGAAGGAAGGAAAGGGAGAGAAGTAAGGGGAATAGAAGAAAGAGAAAGGAAGGAAAGGGAGGTAATTTGATGGCAATTAATGAAAAAAAAAAGTAAGGGAAGGAAAATTCTCTCTCTCTCTCTCTCTTTCTCTCTCTCTCGGGCCTCACCTGCTTCTTCCCATCCACTGTGAATATATTACCATTTTAATTCCCACCGCCTTCACCTCGACTGATTGACAGAGGGGATGGAAGAAGTGTGTGTGTGTGTGTGTGTGTGTGTGTGTGTGTGTGTGTGTGTGTGTGTGTGTGTGTGTGTGTGTGTGTGTGTGTGTGTGTGTGAGAGAGAGAGAGAGAGAGAGAGAGATGGATGGATGCAAGCGCTCGGAAGTGATCGTGAAAGAAACTAAAAGTGTGCGAGGAATGAACATGAGGAGAAACTCATGAAAAGAATGAGGAAAGAAGGAAGGAAGGATGAAAAGAGGGAAGGAGAGATGGAAGGAGGGACGGAAGAATGGAGGGACGGAAGGAAGGAGGAAAGGAGAGAGGGAGGGAAGGGAAGGAGGGAAGCAGAGAGGCTTTACGAGGAACCAGAAGGACGTCAGACAGCAGCTTGAGGCAGGGAAGGCAGGGCGAGGCAGAATTAGTGAGGGAAAGCAGGATGCGGTCGAGGTAGGTAGAGATGGTAGGATATGGCATGGGTAGACAGAGAATGCATGGTAAGGCAAGGGTAAGAAGAGAAGATGGTAGGCTATTAGGTAAGGGCTGAAGGTAGACAGGGAAGGCAGGATCTGGCAGAGGTAGGCAGACAAGCTGGTATTAGGCAAGGGTTAAAGGTACGCAGGGAAGGCAGTACCAGGCAGGAGTAGGCCGATGGAAGTTAGATCATGGGGGGAGGGAAGGCAGGCTCAGGCAGGGCAGGCTGAATGAGGTAGGGGTGAGTAGAGGATGGGTAGATATAAAATAGGCAGGTAGGGTGAGGTACGTATCAGGAATTAATTGGAGGGTGGATGCAGATGGAAATGAAAATAAAAGAGGAGACAGGAGTGGTGGGAGTGTAAGTGAAGGTCGCATCCAGAGACCTTTCGTACATCGCCTAAATTAACCTAACCTAATCTAACCTCTGATCACCAGCCAATTTAAGCTAATTAACACAAACTCTCATAATCTAACCCATCCTAACACGATTTAACCTCTGCAAACATAACCCAAACTCAACACAACACAACAACAAAACACCAAGCAGCACAACACAACACAATCTAACCCAACTTAACCCAATTCAACCCAGCTTAACCCAATCCAACCCAACTTAAACCCAATCCAACCCAACTTAACGCAATCCAACCCAACTTAAACCAATTCAATCCACCCCTACCCAATACAACCCACCTTCACCCAATACAACCCACCTTCACCCAGTACAACCCACCTTCACCCAATACAACCCACCTTCACCCAATACAACCCACCTTCACCCAATACAACCCACCTTCACCCAATACAACCCACCTTCACCCAATACAACCCACCTTCACCCAATACAACCCACCTTCACCCAATACAACCCACCTTCACCCAATCCAACCCACCTTCACCCAATACAACCCACCTTCACCCAATACAACCCACCTTCACCCAATACAACCCACCTTCACCCAATACAACCCACCTTCACCCAAACCCACCTTCACCCAATCCAACCCACCTTCACCCAATCCAACCCACCTTCACCCAATACAACCCACCTTCACCCAATCCAACCCACCTTCACCCAATACAACCCACCTTCACCCAATACAACCCACCTTCACCCAATACAACCCACCTTCACCCAATACAACCCACCTTCACCCAATACAACCCACCTTCACCCAATCCAACCCACCTTCACCCAGTACAACCCACCTTCACCCAATACAACCCACCTTCACCCAGTACAACCCACCTTCACCCAATACAACCCACCTTCACCCAATACAACCCACCTTCACCCAATACAACCCACCTTCACCCAATACAACCCACCTTCACCCAATCCAACCCACCTTCACCCAATACAACCCACCTTCACCCAATCCAACCCAACTTAACACAATGAAAACCAGTCCAACCCAATTTCACTCGCTGACGGAATTTAAAGTTATAAAGTTTACTGAGTCATTTTTTTTTTTTGCGAGATCCCCAACCCCGATTCCATAACACACACACACACACACACACACGCACACACACGCACACACACACACACACACACAAACTGCTTCATCTTTGAAACCAGGCCAGAGAAAGTTGTTGTTGTTGTTGTTGTTGTCCTTGTTCTTCTTCTTCTTCTTTTTGTCCCAAGACCAAAAGCTTCAACCCAGTAGACTGCAGGCTTTAGGTGACAATCTCATGCAGTCCTCCATCCTCCTTTTTGGGGATAGGGAAGTAGGTGAGGGACGTTTGCATATCCAGCTGATCCGCCTGGCTATATCAGTGTCACCGCATGAAAGCGTCCCTCTCCACCACCCCAAAAAAAGAGTGATAAAAAAGAGTGACTGAGAATGAGATGGGTGGAAGAAGAAGATGAAGACTGAGAAGAGGAAAATATGCAGTATTGTTGACGAGACTGGACACGTGGGAAATAAGGATAGAGGGAGAGAATAGGATGGATGGAATTGTGAACCATGAGAGGAGGAGGAGGAGGAGGAGGAGGAGGAGGAGAGCGTTATATAGAAACAAGACCTACTGTACGTAAAGGCAGGAACGGCAGAAAAAAAACAGTCGCTGGAAGGAAGGACGTGACAGGGTGACCTGAGGAAGGGAGGGGAGGCAGGGAAGAGGAGGGGAGGCGAGATGAGGTGTGGCAGGGGAGGCTTGGCAGGGAAGGCAGGGGAGGGTGAGGCAGGATAGGCAGGGGTGGGACAGTTTATGCTAAGGAAGGCGTTAAAAGCTTCTTGCTATGAAATTTCCAGACTCCTTCACGGCATGGAAATTCATAAGGGGGGGGGAGGCAGGTGGGGGAAGAGGGAGGAAGAGGGGAGAGGGGAGGAGGAGGAAGTGGGGGGAGGGAAGGGGGAGGACGAGAGGGGTGGAAGAGGGGAAAGGGAATGGGTAGGAAGAGGGTGGAGGGTGGGGGGGAAGACAGGAGGGAGTGTGGAGGAAGAGAGAGGAAGGTGGGGGGAAGATGGGAGGGAAGTGAGGAGGAAAAAGGGAGAGAGGGAGTGGACAACAACAAAGTAAGTACGCAACGCACTCATATACCTAGCGACTGACAACGCAGATGCAACGGAGAAATGCGAGGAATTAATGTGCAAGAGGATGAAGGGAGAGGACGCCTGTGATGATAGCAAGATAAAGAAAAGGAGAGAGAGAGAGAGAGAGAGAGAGAGAGAGAGAATTAATGGAGACAGGAGTCATGGAGAAGCAGACCTAATGAAGATGGAGATGAGGATGCTTAAATGATGGGGAAAGAAACAGAATTGATGGAGACAGGAAGACCGGTGGAGAGAGGAGGAGGACTGATGGAGATAGGAGGAGGACTGATGGAGACAGGAGGTGGAGGAGAGATGGAGAAATGATGGCCGATGGAGAGAGAAGGACTGATAGAGAAATGCGGACTGATGGAGAAATGCGGAGGACTGAGGAAAAGAGGAGGATTGATGGAGAGAGGTGGACTGATGAAGAGGAGGAGGAACGATGGAGGAGGAGGAGGATTGATGGAGAAAGGAGGATTGATGGAGAGAGGAGGAGGACTGATGGAGAGAAACTACAATGATGGATAGAGAGAGAGACCAGGGTGATGGAGGCAGAACACGCAAAGTCATGGGAAGCAACACTGGGCCTATTTTTACCCTCCATCGCCTACACCCCCCTCCACACCCCCTCCTACACCCTCCAACACCCTCTCACACCTACCACCCTCCCCCTACACCCCTCCTACGACACACTCGAAGCCCTATTTTCAATCCAACCAGACAAAATCACTGGCAAATTCATGTTTATATTTGATGTAAACACGGCTTTACTTTCGCCATCACCTCTGTCGTTACTTTCACGTCCTCTAAACACCCGCCTCCGCTTCTCTCTCTCTCTTTGATCAAGTTTCAATGCCCGTTTTCATTTTACGCTCTCTGGCACACGCGTTTCCTCTTCTTTGCTCTTTATTTCCTCTCTTTTAATCTCTATGCTTTCTATTTCCTAGCTTTTACTCTCTATGCTCTCTGTCTCCTCTCTTTTACTGATTCTGTGTCCTCTCCTTAGGTGTTGTTTATAGATTTCTGTTACATTCTCTCTCTCTCTCTCTCTCTCTCTCTCTCTCTCTCTCTCTCTCTCTCTCATCCGTCTATCTATCTACCTCTGTAATGTGTGTATAGATAGATAAATAGATAGACAGAAAGACAGATGTGTGCGTATCTATCTCGTATCCTAAAATATTATCTCTGTCGACCATTCTATGTTCATTTATCAACAAACTGTCATTTCCATTATTCATCTCTCTCTCTCTCTCTCTCTCTCTCTCTCTCTCTCTCTCTCTCTCTCTCATTTCCCCTTCAGATGTTTCCCTTGTCTCTCATACCCACATGCCGCCCCCTCTTCTCTCTCTCTCTCTCTCTCTCTCTCTCTCTCTCTCTCTCTCTCTCTCTCAATTACCCAGCCAATCAACAACACTTCACCCTTCCAAGCCTCTCTTCACTCCATCATCATCATCACTATCATCTTTTTCATACCCTCACCTTCCTCATCATCTTCCTCGCCCATCTGTTGTCTTCCCATTATCTTTCTGTCAATCCTCTCTCTCTCTCTCTCTCTCTCTCTCTCTCTCTCTCTCTCTCTCTCTCTCTCTCTCACCCAAACACTCCACGCCACGAAGTCTCTTACACCATCTTCCACTCCACACAGACCTTCCACCTTCCCAACTCTCAACCTCCATCTTTTTCCTTCGTTTTTTCCGTCTCCAGTTTCCTCTTACCCTTCCTCCTCCTCCTCCTCCTCCTCCTCCTCCTTCCTCATCCCGTTCATTTTCATCTTCCTCTTTTTCCTTTTTTTTCTGTTAACCTTTTACTTCTTCCTTCCATTTCAATTTTTTCTTCTTTTCGTCACTTTGCTCAGCTCTCTCTCTCTCTCTCTCTCTCTCTCTCTCTCTCTTTCCCTCTCTCTCTCTCTCTCTCTCTCTCTCTCTCTCTCTCCACGAGTTATTTCCATCTCTCTCTCTTTCCCCTCCATCTTCCGTTTCCCCTCCTCTCCCCTATCCTGTTTTTCGCCAGACTTCTCCTATGTTTGTTACGTCTCCTCTCTCAGTAATGTTTATTTTGGTTTATTTCTAGGTGATTGTGTGGCTAATGTTTATAATTTATTTTACTCCTCGTCTCTCTCTCTCTCTCTCTCTCTCTCTCTCTCTCACACACACACACACACACACCATCACCACCAGCACTCTTCCTACCACCACCACAACAATAACAATCACCATCACCACAATAATAAATTACTACTATCAACACCACCACTCTTTACCACCACCACTACCACCACCACCATTACCACCATTACCACCACCACTGCTGCCACCATTACCACTACCACCACCACTACCACCACCACCACCACCACCACACCACTACCACCATTACAATTATACTACCATCCATCCCATTAGGCATCCCATCACGTGTTCCATTAATCTTCTTACCTTGATTACTTCATTTCAATTCTCTCTCTCTCTCTCTCTCTCTCTCTCTCTCTCTCTCTCTCTCTCTCTCTCTCTCTCTCTCTCTCTCTCTCTCATTTCCACACCCATCTTCCCCCACTCTTTCCCTCACTCATTCCATTCTCATACTCTCTCTCTCTCTCTCTCTCTCTCTCTCCCCCTCTCTCTCTCTCAAGTACCTCAACCTAAACCATTAATTATGTCTTTTTACGTCACTCTCACCGCAGGCCTCACTTTTAAAGAAGGGGGGGCGGGGGGGACAGATGGAGGGGGGAGACTTATGGAGGAGGGGGGGACAGATGAGGAGGGGAGGGGGAGGGGGTGGGTAAATGGGTGGGGAGTGACGGGGTGACTAATTTTTAAAGAGGTGGGGAGCTATGTGGAAAGATAGGTGGAGGGGGGTGATGGGTTGTGTGTGTGTGTGTGTGTGTGTGTGTGTGTGTGTGTGTGTGTATTTACCTATTTGTATTTACCTATTTGTAGTATACAGGAATTGAGCAATGCTCGTGTTGTCCTGTCTCCATATCCACATTTATCAAGTCTACCTTTACACACATGAATGTTTTTCTCATGCACCACCTCTTTGTCTAAGTCGTTCCAAATATTTAAGAATATACCTAATTGTGATATACACGGAATGTACTATGCTCGTGGGTTTCCGTCATTGTTTCTCAATAAGTCGAATTTAACTTTAAACTCGTTTAAGTTTTTAGACTGGACGATCTCTTTGTCCAGGCTATTCCATAAGTCTATACTTCTGTAAGGAAAGCTATATTTCTTGATATCCTTCAAGCAGCTTGACTTTTTCAATTTCATTCCATGTCCTCTTGTTGCTCTCTTATCCCATACAAACAGATCTTCTTTGTCAATTTTATCTACTCCCACCATGGTCCTGAACACCGCAATCATGTCTCCCCTCTTTCTCCTTTCCTCTAACTAAGGCAAATCCAGTTTTTCCAGCCTCTCTCTGTATGACAGGTCTGTCAGACTGGGGACCATCTTGGTTGCTGTTCTTTGTATTCTCTCAATCTTGTTTATATCTTTCTTTTTGTGTGGGCACCACACTACCGCTGCATATTCTAACCTGGGGCGGATCATGGCGACTATCAATTTTTTCATCATTTCCTCATCCATATAATGAAATGCTACTCTTATGTTAGTCAAGAGCTTATAAGTCTCTCCAACTATCTTGTTAATGTGCTTTTCTGGTGACAAACTATCTTGGACCAGCACTCCCAAATCTTTCTCTTCTCTCCTTTTTGTGATTAATTCATTACCCAAAAAATAATTCAGTGATGGTCTCCTGGTACTTTTACCCATTTCCAATATTTTACATTTCTTTACATTAAATTTCATTTCCCACGTCCGGCTCCAATTGTGTATCCTATCCAAATCCTCCTGCAGTATTTTACAATCCTCCTCAACCTCTATCTTCCTCAAGATCTTTACATCATCAGCAAACAGACTCGCATAACTGTTCACTCCATCTACCATATCATTTACGTAAATCAGGTACATTACTGGCGCCAACACTGAGCCTTGAGGGACTCCACTTGTTACTTCCCTCCATCCAGACATCTTTTCCTTTATTACTGTCCTCATTTGTCTGTCTCTCAAAAAGTCTCTCATCCATTCCAGAAGTTTCCCCTTTAGTCCTCCTATATATTCTAGTTTCCACATTAGTCTCTTATGAGGTACCTTGTCAAAGGCCTTCTCTAAGTCTAAGTACACACAATCCACCCAACCATCTCTCTCCTGTACCACATCAATCGCTCTTGAGTAAAAGCTCAACAAGTTTGAAACACATCTACTTTCAGCTTGGTGATTCCTTCCTTTTGTTTCAGTTTGCCATTAACAAATCTATAAAACAGTTTGGGTTCATCCTTGCATTTGTCAATTATACCTTTTTCAAAATTCCTTTCTTCTTCCCTACGTATTCTTGTGTATTCGTTTCTTGTTCTTTTATATTCTTCCTTTGTTCTGTCGTTACCTCTCTTTCTCCAATTGTTCCACGCCTTATCTCTCTCTTTTTTGGCTATCATACACCTTCTATTAAACCACTCCTTTTTCCTGTTTTCTTTCCCTCTTACTCTTGGTACAAATTTTTCCACTCCCAAATTATAGAGGTCTAGAAAGATATCCCACTTCCTCTGTATCTCTCTTGTTTCTCTGAATTTTCTCCAATCCGCATTTTCAAAAAAGTTTCTCAATCCTGTAAAATTTGCTTTGCCAAAGTTGTATCTTCCCTGTCTATGAAGCTCGTCTCTTGGCTCGACGTTTCCTATTAACATCTGGAACTCAATGACCACGTGATCACTTTTTCCCAAAGGACAGAGATATTCCAATGATTCTATTACATCGGGTTCTTTGGTGAACAGTAAATCTAACCTTGCTGGTGTGTCCTCACCTCGAAACCGTGTCTCTTCTTTGACCCACTGCGTCATCACATTATTCATTATTATATTTAATAACATAGTGCCCCACGAATCCTCGCCGCCTCCCGAGTACCATTCCTCCCAGTTCACCTCTTTACAATTAAAGTCACCCACCAAAATTATATTATTGCTTTTCTCAATTATTTTTTGCAAGTAGCTAGCCATATCTGACAACATCTCATGGTATTCGTCATCCTTCCATGCTCTCGTCTTTGGGGGAACATACACTACCGCCATATCTCCCTTACCATTCTCTCCAGTTTCTAATTTCATATATATCACTTCAGCCCTGCCTTCTCCCATTTCCACAGTTTCTACATTTATGTTGTTCTTCACTGCTATCATCACTCCTCCTCCTTTTTTTTCTTTTCTGTCTTTTCTCCACAGTTTGTATTTACCATCTCCCAAATGAACATCAATATCTTCTCTTAATTTGGTCTCTACAAAGCACATGACATCAGGTTCATGTTCTCTCAAGAAATCATTAATTTCGATCCTTGTCGATATGAAACCATCAACATTAGTATATATCACCTTCAAATTATTTTTGACATTATTAATACCCTCTTCTCTCCTACTCTCTGTCCGTACCACTTCCTCAACTTCTGATCTTTCACAACCATCCCCCCTAGTTTCCTTCACTTCTATTTCCTTAAATACCATTTCCTTACTTTCATATCCAATACTCTCCAAAAAAAAAGTATTACGTTCTTCCTCTGTCCTCTTATCATTTTTTTTCCTTTACTTTTAGGGGTATAAGTTGTAGGTAAGGTGTATGGTAGAGTGTTAATTATGAGAGTTAGAGAGGGTACAGAGGGAGTGATTAGTGATGAGCAGTGTGGCTTTAGGAGAGGGAGGGGATGCGTTGATCAGGTGTTTGCTGTGAGACAAGTGTGTGAAAAGTATTTAGCGAAAGGCAAGGATGTGTTTTGGGCATTTATGGATTTAGAGAAAGCGTATGATAGAATTGATAGGGAGGCTTTGTGGACTGTTTTAAGATTGTATGGACTTGATGGTAGGTTACTAAAAGGGGTGAAAAGTTTTTATGTAAATAGTAGAGCGTGTGTAAGAGTGGGAAATGCTGTGAGTGATTGGTTTCCCGTGAGAGTGGGGCTGCGACAGGGATGTGTGATGTCGCCTTGGTTGTTTAATATTTACATGGATGGTGTTGTAAGGGAGGTGAATGCAAGAGTTTTAGGTGGTCTGAGTCTGGTAAATGTTGATGGAGGAGAGTGGAATCTGAAGCAACTGCTGTTTGCAGATGATACTGCATTGGTGACCGATTCAGAGGAGAAATTGAGACAGTTGGTAGAGGAGTTTGGAAGGGTGTGTGAAAGGAGGAAATTGAAAGTAAATGAGAATAAGAGTAAAGTGATGAAGTGTACGAGGTTGATAGATGGTAGGGGGATGAATATAGTTTTGAATGGCGAGTTGCTTGAGGAGGTAGATTGTTTTAAATATCTAGGGTCACATGTTGCTGTGGATGGAAGAATAGATGCAGAAGTGAAGTTTAGAATAAATGAAGTAGGAAAGGTGCTGGGAGGAATGAAAAAGTGTTTAAATGTCGTTTGCTTAGAATGGATGTAAAGAGAAGGCTGTATGAGGGTGTTGTGGTACCGACTGCGTTATATGGGGCTGAAACATGGAATATGGGTGTAGCAGAGAGGAAAAGTTTGAATGTAATGGAGATGAGATGTCTGAGGAGTATGTGTGGAGTGACGCGTATGGATCGAGTGCGAAATGATGAAGTGCGAAGGAGAACTGGAGTTGTTCGGGAGATGGCTGGTAGAGTTGAGCAGAGGGTGTTGCAATGGTTTGGGCATATGGAGAGAATGGATAATGAGCGATTGGTGAAAAAGATAACTAGATCTGATGTGAGAGGTGTAAGACTGAGAGGAAGACCACGAATAGGATGGATGGACAGTGTGAAGAGAGCGCTGGATGCGAGAGGGATGTCTGTTGAGCAAGGAAGAGTGGCTGTGCGTGACAGAAATAAATGGAGAGAAATTGTGAATGAATAAGTGATGACGCAGCCCTGAGGGGATATTCTCCCGCATTTGGTCTGATCAGCTAGTCAGGTCAGGTGCGGGTAAGGGGATGGGTCTGTTATGATGTGGCAGGGGTAAACCAGTTCTGCTGTCGGGCCCTGCTGTGGATGTCACTGCTTGCATTGCGCAGTTGACCCTTGTGCGGTGTGATGCGGTGAGGATCTGTCCGTTCTCCCCTTTGGGGCTAAGATGCGAATGAATGTGTTTGAATGGATGAGTAAATGGAGAGTGAGTCGTCCTGTCTCGGCTACCTCCCTTTCCTTGGGGGAAGCAGCCTAGGTATATAGATAGATAGATAGACTTCTTCCTTTAATGATTTTAAAACTTCTCTTTCTTCTTCATTCAGATCTTTTCTTATTATAATATTTTCCATCCCCGCCTCTTTGCTTAATTTCCAGGTCACTTTAAGTATCTCATTTATTACACTTTCTGATGCAAACTTGACTCTCATTGGTCTTGTTGTGTGTGTGTGTGTGTGTGTGTGTGTGTGTGTGTGTGTGTGTGTGTGTGTGTGTGTGTGTGTGTGTGTGTGTGTGTGTGTGTGTGTGTGTGTGTGTGTGTGTGTGTGTGTGTGTGTGTGTGTGTGAGAGAGAGAGAGAGAGAGAGAGAGAGAGAGAGAGAGAGGAGTGAGCGAAACTGGATTAAGTGAATGAGAGAGAAAGGGGAGAGTGCCTAAGTGCAGAAGAGTGAGTGAGCGAATGAAAAAGAGTGAGCGAGTGAAAGTGAGCGAGTGATGTAAGAGAGTGAGTCATTAAGGAAGGCCAAGAGAGGCCAGGGAAAGACCACAATGGCTCAGGTAATTTATACGTGAAAGACCAAATTACAGGTAAAGGAATCCAAAGACTCTATTACTCCATCCCTTCAGTCTTTGTTGGCTATATATTTCTTAGTGGTTAAAGAGGCTCCTTATAATCTACTCCTAAGCGATTTATTTTGCACAGTGTACCTTAATCTGCGGTTTTACAATACGTTTTCTGTTTATATGTGAGACTCATATATTTCTTTATTTACTTTATCGAGAAATGGCGTAAATAAAATAAAAATTGAATATGTTGGCGATTTTTCCATTATATTTTTTTTCATAAATGAACTGATATATCTTCAAGGAAAATGAAGATCCCTAAATCCACTGATTAGAAACGATCTCTCTCTCTCTCTCTCTCTTTCTTTCTCTCTCTCTCTCTCTCTCTCTCTCTCTCTCTCTCTCTCTCTCCCTTAATCAGTCTGCCTCTCCCCTCAGTCTTTCCCCTCTCCCTCCCCATCACTCTTTCTCTCCCCCTACCAACCTTCAGTCACTTTCCTCCTTCTCCCCTTCTCTCTCTCTCTCTCTCTCTCTCTCTCTCTCTCTCTCTCTCTCACGTCATTCAATTTTCACCCTACCCGCACTTCTCCCTCTCTCCCTCCCTCCCTCCTCCATACTTCCCTCCATCCAAACTTTCCTTATCAATCTCCATCTCCTCCTCCCTCCATCCTCCCTCCCTCCCTCCCTCCCTCCATACATCCATTCTTTTCCATCTTTTTTTCTCACTAAGTTTGTCTCTCCATCATCCGACTCGCTTCATAATCTCTTCCGTCCTATTTTTTTTTTTTTAATGCTCTCTCTCTCTCTCTCTCTCTCTCTCTCTCTCTCTCTCGAGAGAGAGAGAGAGAGAGAGAGAGAGAGAGTTGTGTTGCCAGTCATGTGCTTTAAATTAAATGCCAAATGTTGCAGAGTGGTGTTGCAAGACCAAAATCTTGCATGAAAAGGTGTTGCATATTAAAATACTGCCAGAATCCAGTGTGGCATGAGTTGACCACTGCAATGGCTGTGTTGCAAAGGATGAAATATACAAAGGCAAAATAAGTGTAAAATAATAATAATAATAATAATAATAATAATAATAATAATAGGCTAATAATGACGATGACGATGATGATAATGATGATGATGATGATGATGATGATGATGATGATGATGATGATGTTGATAATAATAATAATAATAATAATAATAATAATAATAATAATAATAATAATAATAATAATAATAATAATAATAATAATAGGAATGGGGTTTCCAAAAGGTGTAATTCTAGCAACCGTTTAGGTCAGCAAAGGTCAGGTATTGCAAGATTGTGTTTTATGAGCCGAATAATGCAAAGGGTGTGTTGCAAATGCCAAATATTGCAATGGTGATGTATTGAAAAGGTCGAGTATTACTGCAATGGATTTGCAATTGAAAAAGTTGTTATATAATTTGATTGTGTTGCATGTGCTAAGGGTGGTGCAATGAAAAGTCTAACACTCATGCAATGCTACAAGGTCCAATAACACAAGGGTAGAGTTGCAAAGGTCAGATAAATACAATGTTGCAAGTATCGATGTATAATGGAAGGGTCGAGTGTTGCAGGAGCAGATGTATTTTGCAAGATCGAGTATTGCAGAGTAGATGTGTTTTGCAAGTTCCAGTATTGCAGAATAGATGTATTTTGCAAGATCCAGTATTGCAAAGTATATGTATTTTGCAAGTTCCAATATTGCAAGACAATGTTGCAAGGTTCATTATAAAAGTTGAGATTTGTTAAGTTGGAGTGTTGCAAAGATCGTGTGTTGCAATCATCTCTCTCTCTCTCTCTCTCTCTCTCTCTCTCTCTCTCTCTCTCTCTCTCTCTCTCTCATTCGGCTAGGTTCACTGCATCACCCATATTGAGCGAAGAAGGAGGGATGGAGGAGGGCAAGGAGGCGGAGGAGGAAGATAAGTGAAGGAATGGGAGAGAGAAACGAAGAAATAGGAGGAGGAGGAGGAGGAGGAGGAGGAGGAAGAGGAGGAGGAAGAAAAAAATAGCACGAGACGTAATCGTGTGTGTAAACTGAGAAGAGAGCAATCTAAGTGGAGCTGTGTGTGTGTGTGTGTGTGTGTGTGTGTGTGTGTGTGTGTGTGTGTGTGTGTGTGTGTGTGTGTGTGTGTGTGTGTGTGTGTGTGTGTGAGTCAGACAGACAAAAAGACACTCGGACGGACACACACACATACACACACACACACACACACACACACACACACACACACACACACACACACACACACACACGACAGAGAGAGAGAGAGAGAGAGAGAGAGAGAGAGAGAGGAAGAGAGAGAGAGAGACGAAGATTAGTGTGTCCCTTGAGTATCATACCCACAAGAAATTGGGAGACTTGGGAGAGGGAGAGAGAGAGGAGAGGGAGAGGGAGGGAGAGGAGGGAGAGGGAGGGAAGCTAAAGGGAGAGATAGGAGAGGAAGAGGGAGGGAGAGGAGGGAGAGAGAGGGAAGCTAAAGGGAGAGAGAGGGAGAGGGAGAGAAAATTTGGAGAGGGAAAGAGGCGGAGGAAAAGCTCGGAGAGAAAATTGGGAGAGGGAAGGAAGGAGTAATGGAAGAGGGAGGGAGACAGGATGAGAGTAAGGGGAGAAGGAGAGAGGAGAAAAGGCTGTGAGGGAAGGAGAGGGAGAGAGGCTAAAGGGAGAGGGAGGGAGAGGGAAGGAAGGAGGGGAGAGGAGGGGAGACGGCAAGAAAATTTGGGGAGGGAGAGAAAATTAGCTGAGGGAGTGAGGAATAGGGAGTGAGTCTAGAAGGAGAGGGATAGAGGCTAAAGGGAGAGGAAGAGAGAGAGAGAGAGAGAGAGAGAGAGGGAAGGGATAACCACCAGCGGAAGAGCCCAGTTTTATGGGCAAAGGGAAGATCTATAAGGGAAGGGAAACAAGATCGATCAATAAATCCTTTACTTCTGAACATTAAGCACGTCAAATTTACACACACACACACACACACACACACACACACACACACACACACACACACACACAGAAAAGTCTCAAATCATTCCATTGGTACAATCTTCGTGCCTTCTACGAACAAAGAAACACGTGAACACTTTACCATTCTAATTAAGCACAATAAACTACGCCTCTAAAAATACACATATATCAATTCTATCTCTCTTATCTGTTGCCAGACGCCTTAATCCCGTAAGGGGTAGCCACAAACAAATCTCCTCCATGTCGCCCTGTCCTCCGCCATTTCATTGCCCTTTTACAAGCCTAAATAACCTACATGCGGCCTAAATATTAACAGGAAATAATATAGTTTGGGAAATAATATGGGTAAAAGAGAAAATTCAGTTCCGCGCCGTCAAAATCATTCTCTGTAATTCGCTGGAAAATATTTGCAAATGAAATGGACCTTATATATATAGTTATTATAATTTTCAACCAGGTATTTTGTTTTGATAAAAAGAGTGTATGTATTATTGTCAGAATTTTTTTTATATTTTGTGTCTATTACGGTATATTATTATTATTATTTTTTTTTTGGGGGGGGCGCAATTTTCGACATTGAGAGGCAGCGCCACCCCCCCCGCACCCCATCTGCCACTGAACATAAAAAAAAAAAAAGTTGAAGAAGGCAAGACCAAAAAAATAAAAAATAAAGAAAAAAGGAGGATTGAAAAAAAAGGCTGAAAAACGCAGGGGAGGGAAAAAAGAGAAAGAGAAAAAAAAAGAGAGGCAGGAGAGACGGGAAAGGGAGATTGGATAGGATTAGAGAGAGAAGGCAGGTAGAGAGGAACGGTATGGTAAGGAAAAGAGAGAGAGAGAGAGAGAGAGAGAGAGAGAGAGAGCAGGGGGAGAATTACAAGGCAGGAGGAAGAGAGGAAGGGCATCGGAAGACTAGGTATGATTAGAGAGGGAAGACAGGTGGACAAAAGGTAAAAACGTTAATTACCAATCCAATTTTTCCTCTTCTGGAGCGTAGGGGCCCAAGGCTAGGCTGCGGTAGGCCTGAACATTGAAGGGTAAGAAAGATCAAGTGAGGAAGGGAAAGGGAATGAAACAGGGGAATAAGGACACAAACAGCAGGAATGGGAAATATGAATGAACAAAGATGAGAAGGTAGGAAGGGGGAAGATGAAAACAGTAAGGAAGGAAAAGAAAGAAAAGGTAAGGAAAGGAAAGAAAAGGAGGGGAAGGGAAGCGAAGGGAAGGGAAGGGAAGAGAAAGGAAAGAAAAGAAAAGAAAAGGTAAGGAAAGGAAAGGTAAGGAAAGGAAAGGAGGGGAAGGGAAGGGACGAGAAAGGAAAGGAAATGAAAGGAAAGGAAAGATAAGGAAAGGAAAGGAGAGGACGAGAGAGGACTGAAAGAAACGAAACGAAAGTAAACAGAAACAGGAAAGAAAAAGGAGAAAATAAAGGGAGCCAATAAGATGCGTAAACAACAGGTGAACAAAAAGCGGAGACGAAACAAAATGAAAAGAAAAACAAACATTAGATAAAGGGCGGTATTCTCTTTGATTAAGGAAGCTCCCTAACACCTCTCCCTTACCGGTTTATTTCTGATTCTGCTCCCTTACTATATTCAAGTGTGTTATTCATGCAATCTAGGTCGACATTAAAAAGATATACGAAGCAACAAAAAAAGAGGGTATTAATGGGTAGTCTGGAAAATAAATCGCTAAAGAAAAGGTGTTAGGGAGAATAAGGAAACTTTTGTCTAGAATAAATGCCACACAGTCAAACCCACAAGAGAATAATTCATCCATGTACAGTATATTTTATTTCCACAGTACAACAACCCCTGCCTACTCTACCCCATTACACAGCACATTCCATAGCACATTATACAGCACAATCCATAGCACATACCACAGCACATTACATAGAACATATATGACGCCCATTTCCCTCATATACCCCATTAAAGTCACCCATCACCTACCCATCTTTTTTATTAGTAAAGTTATAGCAGTTTTTTCACTCCGAATTTCACTGGTACTTTATTACTATTCTCTCTCTCTCTCTCTCTCTCTCTCTCTCTCTCTCTCTCTCTCTCTCTCTCTCTCTCTCTCTCTCTCTCTCTCTCTCTCTCTCTCTCGCCGTATTTTGGGGATTTTTATTTTTGGGTTTTGATTTTTATATATATTTTTTTCCACTTCCTTATTACCCCCTCCCCCATTACAGCCATCTATCACCCACCCATACTTCCGGCCACCGCGGATATGGGACCGAATTTCCGGCCGTCACATCGTCTATTCGTTACTGTTTATGGATCCACACACACACACACACACACACACACACACACACACACACACACACACACACACACACAACCCCCGCCACACATACCACACCAAATCGCAGCAAACTACACCATAACCCCTACACACACACACACACACACACACACACACACACACACACACACACACACACACACACACACACACACACACACACACACACACACACACACACACACACACGGCTCAGATCGGAAATGCTTTGAAGTTCAGAGAAGCGGATTCGGTCGAGGAAGGATTGGGAATTGACGCTGGAGGGGGCAGGAGGAGGAGGTATGCGCTCTGTGAATACCCCTGGAGCGAGAGGAGCGACGTGGCCTTGAGGTACTGGGTGATTGATGGACTGGGGAATTGAGTGACGCCATCCAGGAAATAATTTTTGGATAATTTTCATATATTTTCACCTCCTACCAATTTTACCCAAAGAACAAGAAACTTTTTATATTGCCAAAATTCACGGATATTTATCATCATCAGTATTCTCGATTTTGGGTATATGTTTGACAGTCTATTTCCTGAGGCCCGGCTGTTCTCCTACGTGCCAAATACCTTCACATGTCACCATTTCGGCGCTAACACCCACAGTCCATATTGAATGGCATAAGCAGGGGACTGAATGCACTTAACCACCAACACCCCCCCCCCTCGTCTCTCTCTCTCTCTCTCTCTCTCTCTCTCTCTCCACGTAATCCCTCCTTCCTCAGGCTGTTCACCCCACTCCACAAAATTTTTCCACTTCCTCACATTCCACTTCAACACGATCCATTCCCTCTCCAGCCCACTCACAGCCTCACTTTCAGCTCCACATTTCTTCATCCCTCTCCACCCCACTCCTTCACATCACACTGTATCATAACCCATCCCTCTCCACCACACTCCAATCCCTCTCCATCCCACACCACCACATTCCCATCGCTCTCCATCCCTCTCTAACCCACTCAAAAAAAAAAAAAAATACTTCAATACACTTGCATCCAAATTCCTCCAACAGCATTCCACTTTCTTACACCCCGCTCCATTCTCTCATCCCACTCCACTCTCATATCCCACTCCATCCTCTAATATCCCACTCACATCCCACTCCACTCTCATATCCCACTCCATCCTCTAATAATCCACTCACAGCCTACTCATCCCACTCCGTTCTCTCATATCCCACTCCATCCTCTAACATCCCACTCACATCCCACTCCACTCTCCCATATCCCACTCCATCCTCTAATATCCCACTCACATCCCACTCATCCCGCTCCACTCCCTCATATCCCACTCTAATCCCACTCGGCCAGCCTTTCCGTCATGTCTCTCGCCGTGTGCAGATGCTGGCTAATGAAGCAGGCACGGCAGGGGTCTCTCTCTCTCTCTCTCTCTCTCTCTCTCTCTCTCTCTGGTAGGTAGGTGTGTAGATGGTTGTTAGGTGGGAAGGTGGGGTGGGAAGGTAGGTAGGTGAGTGTGTAGGTAGGTGGATGAGTGGGTGTGTAGGTAAGTAGGATTTATGTAAGTAGGTGGGAGGGGTGTACGTAGGCAGGTAGGTAGGTAGGTAGGCTGTGTGTTCAGGCCCATTTAATAATTCCATTGCCATACAACCCTAGCCAACCAACCAGCTCTCAGTCTGGGCGAGAGGAGTGAGGGAGTGGGGGAGGGAAGGGGGAGGAAGGGAAGGAGAGAGAAAAGGAAGAGGGTTGAGGCTGGAGTAGGTGGTGGGGAAAGAGGTGAAGGTGGAGTGGGAGTCTGGGAGATGTGGAGTGGGGAGGAGTGATTGGGGAGTGGATAGAGAGGAAAATGGATGAAGAGGGGGATGGGGAGTTAAGGAATGGGTGGAAGACGGATGAAGTTTGGGAATGGATGGAGAGGGAATGGGGATTAGGAAGTAGGTGGAGGGAGATTGGAATTGGGGAGTGGATGGTGGGAGGGGAGGGGAGTTGGGGAGTGGGTGGAGGAGAGGGGATGGGGGGTTAGGAGTGGAGGGGATGGAGGGTAAGGAAATAAGGTGAATGGAAAAGAGAATAGGAGTTGACGAGGCTAAAAGGGGGAGAGCAGGTGGTGGGGAAAGGGTTGGCGAGATAGGTATGATGGGGAAGGGGATGAAGTGGGGAAGAGGGGGAGGGGGTAAGTAAGGAGAGGGGAATGGGGTACAACAACCGTGTGTGTGTGTGTGTGTGTGTGTGTGTGTGTGTGTGTGTGTGTGGAGGGGGGGGTAAGGTAACCAGTCGGGTGGAAATGATAACCCGAGGCTGGCTTGTTCCACCACGGCCTGACATCCGCCTGTGGGTTAGAGTCGCCGCTCCACACCAAGCCACTCCACACCAAGCCACTCGTACAAACCCATTTTTAGCAGATCAGGCCAAACCCACCTGCCTTGACTGGGCCTGGAGGTAAACTAGACGCATATACCGTAAACTAATTGCAAATAACGTAAACTACACGCACTGACCTTGCAACAATTTATGCCACGCTGTCCATAATGCAGATTCAATATTGCAACAGAGCATGCATAATGAACAGTGTCAGTCCACGGAATGCACGGGGTCTGGCAGGCAATTATACACAATGATATACACCAAATCGCTATAATGTGGGGCCTGGTCTCTAGGCCCTGGATTTAGACCTGTGTTGTATATGCAGTCAGACAGATCAAAGAGAAGGGAGGATTGCTGTCTTAACCACTTGCAAGTTGAAGGTAAAGGCACACTGATTCTCTATCTGCCTACTTATCTATCTATACATCTATCTATCTCAGTGGTGCTCCCAGACCTCACCTGCAGCACCTGTCTTGCACCGCTGGACTCCATGTAAACAAATACTGGCACAAACTCACACAGCCGCCCCAGGCCCACACCACCTCCACGAAAATATTAAAAAGGGAAAAGTTGAATGTGTGTTTTAGGTCACACCCTGCCGCCTCTCCCCCTCCCACCCCTATCCCCACCGCCTCCCCTCCCTCCCTCCCTTCCTCCCCCACACCCCTTCCTATCCCTTACCCCGACTAACATTTCCTCCCTATCCCTTTAACTGTCCCTTCCCGTTTCATTGCATTTCCATCTTTTTTACGTTTTATTTTCAATTTCTTGTTCCTCCTTCATCCCTATCTTCCTACCAGACCCTTCCATTTTTTCCTGATTGTCGTCCTCTCCTCCATACTCCCTTTCAAGCTCTTTTTTTTTTCCCCTTTCTCTTCCTCTCACTCTCCTTTCCCTTCCCTCCATCTCACCGTCCATCCTTTTGCATGCCGCCTTTCCATCTACATTCCTCTTCCATTTTTTCTTCCTCTCACTTTCCTTTCCCTTCTTTCCATATCACTGTCCATCCTCTTCCGGTCTGCTTTTCCATCTCTTTCCCTTTCCTACTTCTCACTCTGTCTCCCTTCCTTTTCCTTCTAGCTGTCTATCCTTTTCTACGTTGCCTTTCCATCTTCTTCCCATTCCACTTTCTTTTCCTCGCACTCTCCTCTCCATCCTCTCCCATCCCTTACTAACTCGCTCTCCCTCTTCTTACCCTAACCACCATTTTTTCTCACCCATCACACCCTTTCATCTTTTTTTTTTAATCCAACAATTTAATTTCTTGTTTTAATTACATTCCAGCGTTAATATCTCTCCTTTATTCCTTTACTTCAGTTTGGTCTTATTATCCCATTCACCTTTACCTCTCTATTACAATTTCTTTTTCTCTATTTCTTCTGTGCTGTAATTAGACCTCTCTCTCTCTCTCTCTCTCTCTCTCTCTCTCATGCATCCGATTTTCCACACCCAGCATCCTCCTCCACTTACTCTTTCAGTCAGTGCAATAATCCATCCTTCTTTTGCAATCATCCATACTCCCATCCATCCACCTGTGCAACACTCAAATTACCCAATCATCCATCCATTTAGACAATCATCCATCCACCCAACGCACCCATCTACGCACACAATCATGCATCCAGTCAACCATAATCCAATACTCCACCCAACCATCCATGAATTCACGCATCCACTCGTCCATCCATTAATCCATCCACTTTGCCATTCATCCATTTATCTAACCAACCATCCATCCATCCTACCATTCATTTACCCAACCTCCCATCTATTACGCTAATCAACCATCCATCCATCCTATCATCCATTTAACCAACCATCCATCCACCCTACCATTCATTTACCCAACCTCCCATCTATTACGCTAATCAACCATCCATCCATCCCACCCTCCATCCATCCAACCATCTATCCATCCCACCGTCCATGCATCCAACCATCCATCCATCCATCCATCCATCACGCCAAGTAATAATTTGAGAAGGTGAGGCCTCGGGGATCAAAATTTTGGGGTCAAATATGATATAGTGAGTTTCTTTCTCTTAACATTTTCTTAAAGACGGTGAGAGAGA
>NC_137064.1:32854000-32899000 GCF_032717465.1 Coenobita brevimanus | reverse complement strand
CAATAAAAGAAAGAAAACGGGTGCATGGATGGAGGGGTAACTCATTAAAACTGGTGGGTGTGCAAGGCCTTAACTTTATTACTCCTCCTGGGCAAACGGGGGGCAGCTCATTACCAGCCTCTCTCTCTCTCTCTCTCTCTCTCTCTCTCTCTCTCTCTCTCACGGACTGCTTCATGGCAACTTACGGGGCTCAATGTTGCCGAGTTCATGGTTAAGTTCCGGGGTTCAGCATTAAGCTCCGGGGCTCAATAGAATCCTCCAGGGCTGAATACTGCCTGTTGAGAGCTGAGGGGAGGCTACTGCATGTGAACGCCTCGATATTAGACAGTCAATAACCTAACACTCTTGGGGATAATGAGTTATTAAATTTGAGTAACGATAATTGCACCCATTATCACTAACGAGAAGTTGGGTGATGATGATGATGATGATGAATCAGATGATGAGTAGGAGGAGGATGGAGATTGTGATGACATTGACGATGATGATGATGATGATGATGATGAGCAGGAGGAGGAGGAGGAGAAGGAGGGTGATGATGATGATGATAGTCATTGTTCCCGCCCGCGTACAAAGCAGACACCGGGTAATATATTTTTTTTGCGTCTCTCTCTCTCGCTCTCTCTCTCTCTCTCTCTCTGTCCATGTGTTCCGGTTCTGACTCCTAAAAACTATAAACAGGAAGCCTTATTTATTTATTTATTTATTTATTTATTTCGGGGGTCGGTGGCTACTCGTCTGGCATGTCTAAGTCAGGTTCGATAATGAAGGTCACGGGTCTAAGGTCAAGGTTAAGAGTAAGGTCAGTGAGGTGAAAAGAGGTCAACCCTAAGCTGGCAGTTGACCCAAGCATCAGGGACACATCAGTTGAACCAGTAAAACAGCTTACTTCAACAACAACAACTACAATTACTACAACAATTACTGTAACTCCAACAGCAACTACAACACCAACAACAACTACTACACCACCTAAACTACAACTACTTCAACTGATATGGCTGCCAGGAAACCTTGGAATTGTGTTTAGTTTTTGACTAACGTAAACAGCCTTGTGAAACCTTAAACACACTACAAAACAATTAGGGGTACAATTAAAAAAAAGGACGATAATTACTTCTCATTAAAAGAGACTACTACAACTACTACTACCAAACTGGCGACTTTCCAATCCATAACTGCTTAACATAACAATCAAAGCATCTGGCCGAGAGCACAGTGTTATAAAAAAAAGTTGGTAATGCAGTAAAATATGTTCCCCTGGAGAGTGAGAGACAGGGGTGGGGGGGCACAAAAGTTAAGCCCTTGTCCATTTAGCCACACTGATTGGCTATTACGTATACTGGATCATTTCCCTTTACATGCCCAGAGAGGGGGGAGGAAAATACCATCATCATCATCATCATCATCATCATTATCATCATCATCAACAACAGACATCATCATCATCTTCAACAACATCATCATCATCATCATCATCATCGTCTTCATCAGCAACAACATCGACATTATCATCAACAACAACAAAGACATCATCATCATCACCATCATCACCATCGTCATCATATCTATCATCATCATCATTATCGTCCACACCTCTTTCCCACATGAGGATGGGGTATGGTTGGGTCCAGAGAGCATGACAAAAAAATAAATAAATATAAAAAACTCTAATGATGCAGTCACTGGGTAAAAGAAAAAACCAAGAACGAAGACGGAAATATAGGAACTGAGAATATTCACCACCACAACCTCCACCACCACAATTCTCACCACCACAGTCCCCGCCACCACCGCTCTACCCCACCGACACCCTCAGCACCAAGGAAATGAAATCCATCCATTCCCCACCTCTGTCCTGACTCCGACCCTAAGAGGTGATTCTGGGTGGCCGCAACATCAAATACTTTCATTTACCCTTTTCCTGGCACATCTGTCTCTTCTTTCCCCCCTAATCTCTCTCTAAATTTACTAGACTTCTCTCTCTAACTTTACTTGATGTCAATATCCCAGTTCATTGTTGGATTATCACTTTTCCTTAACACAGTTATAATCCCTGTCCCCTAAATCATCCTCATTAATTCATTTTTAGCAACCACTCATCCAAACACATCTTGACTGCCATTTTCAACACCATCAGCCTCACAATCACGTAACTGAACAACTCTCTCTTTCTCCTTGTATTCCACTTGATCAAACCATATATATATACAGCATTCCTTTAATTTTCTGTCTTCTGAAATAACACTACATGCACACAGGGGGTAACTTATTTAGGCACCTACTTTCCCCTCTTGGCTTTACACTTATGGTCCATGCCTCACCTACTACCAGTCACTACCTTCCACGTCCCTCATATTATTATTACCTGTTGTACCTATGCTCCAGCTTGTCACACGTACTTTCCTCATTCTATTTAACTCAGTTGCTTATCCCCTATCATTTTTTTTTTCATCCAGTCATTCCTTCAAACTACAATATTTAGCCCCGGCAATGAGAACTATGAAGGCCTAGAAGTTAAGGGTTAAATTATGCCTTCCTAAAGCACGTACTCCACTTCCCTCCCTCGTAAAAGTCGAATGCGTCTTCTTTCTGATATACTACTCCCCTCAATTTTCCTTCCTCATCCTCCTCCATCACAGCTCTCCTTCCTTCCCTTCCCTCCTTTCTTCCTCATCTCTCCATCCTTCTCATCTCTCCAACATTCCTCACCCTTCCATCCCAGTCTACTTCAATCCTTCATTCATGCATTCACTCTCTCTCATCTGACTAACTACAAGGCCAAACAGACTTGATTAACTGACTCGCCGCGTTTGATCTACCTGGCTCTCTCTCTCTCTCTCTCTCTCTCTCTCTCTCTCTCACACACACACACACACACACACACACACACACACACACACCTGTGTGCGTGTGTTCCCAGCCAGGTAATTAATACAGGTGTGGGCCAGTGTGTGGGGCTAATTGATCTCCACCTGTCAGACCCCACCTTGCTCTCGTCCCCCACCTCTCTCTCTCTCTCTCTCTCTCTCTCTCTCTCCAGTAGGTACTGTCAGGGGGAAAATGGGCGAAAAGGAGTAAGGGTGTTAAGAAAATAGAGGCAGAGGTTTGGAGAGAGAGAGAGAGAGGTGTGTGTGTGTGTGTGTGTATACCTTCAGGGCTTCGCTAATTGCTTTCTCTCGCCAACCTCTCCTCTACACACACCACCCAGGTCGATATTACTTAGGAAATGGTGGTGTCCAATCGGCTGATGATGATGATGATGGTGTGTGTGTGTGTGTGTGTGTGTGTGTGTGTGTGTGTGTGTGTGTGTGTGTGTGTGTGTGTGTGTGTGTGTGTGTGTGTGTGTGTGTGTGTGTGTGTGTGTGTGTGTGTGTGTAACCATGCATACCCACTCGTGTCAAAAGGTTCATACGGTATACAGACTCCCTACTTGAGAATAATTTTTAAGTGAAGAAGAAAGAGAAGAGGATATTTGAGCAACCCTTCATTCCTTCTCCTCCAACATTCTTCCCTCTACCCCACTCATCCTCTCTCTCTCTCTCTCTCTCTCTCTCTCTCTCTCATCGTTTCCTCTCCATTTCCTCTTTACGTCCTCTTTTATCCTGCCTTCTTTTCACTCGACTTCCATATTTTTACATCCTTCCATTTTACTTTGTCGGATATTTCGATATAATGTTGGTTCCTGTGAGTCTCTCTCTCTCTCTCTCTCTCTCTCTCTCTCTCTCTCTCTCTTTCTCCACCATCAGCTACTTCGATAAAATGTTCGTTCCTTTGAGCCTCTCTCTCTCTCTCTCTCTCTCTCTCTCTCTCTCTCTCTCTCTCTCTCTCTCTCACACACACACACACACACACACACACACACATCAGATTACTTACTTTTTCTCTTCCTCTCTCTATTCATTCATCAACTGTGTCCCTTAATTTCGTTCATTTTTCTTTCTCCCAATACCCGTTTCAATAGTGTTCGTCCTTTTCCCTTCCTTTGCACCCTTCCTCATCATTCAAGGCAGCACAGGCAGGTAATCAAGGAATTATTGGCTGAGAGAGAGAGAGAGAGAGAGAGAGAGAGAGAGAGAGAGGTACTATAACATTAATCTGATAACAAGAAACAAAAAACGAAACAGCAACGTAAAGACCAACACCTTAAGATTACCTGAAGATCCACGTAAGATGCTATGTGTTTCTGAGCTGTCTTATAAGCAGAGGAATCAATTTATCAAGGAATCGTTTAACTATCTCAAGATTAGAGAGTGCAGTCAGTATGGGATCAACTTAACTCTCACCTAATCTCACCTCGAACACCTGCATTTCACTCCCTAACCTATTCTATCCTAACCTAACCTAGCCTGGCCTAACCTAACCTAACCTAACCTACTACCCATTACAGGAAGCTTTACAATCCAAGCCTTCAGAATTTCACTTCCCAACTCATCCTCATCACGTTCCCATCACAGAAAACTCTACGGTGCCTGTCCTCCACATTTCACTTCCCCAACGCAGCGCAAAGGCAGTTTTTCACACTCTGATTGCTGGCTGCAGGGAAGAGTGAGAGTGAGAGAGAGAGAGAGAGAGAGAGAGAGAGGAGGGGGGAATATTAGAAAGAGGGGAAATGAGACAGAGTATGGAGGGAAATGAGAGAGAGGAAGGGAATTGGGAAGAGAGAGATGAGAGGAGGCAAAAGAGAGCGAGAGAGAGAGAGAGAGAGAGAGAGAGAGAGAGAGAGAGAGAGAGAGAGAGAGAGAGAGAGGCAAAAACCAGGAGGCTCAAAACAACAGAAAACAACAGAATCCAACCCCGCCCACCCCATCGCCTTCCCCTCTGTTTTTACCCCTTCACTACGAGTACCCCTCCCCCCCCCCGACGACATGGGTAAAATAACTGAGGAAAAATATAAAGACATCATTATTGTTATTTTGTTGTTTTGTTATTGTGCTGTTGTTGATGTGTTATTTTGCTGTTGTTGTTGTTGTTATTGTTGTTGTTGTTGTTCTTATTCTTGTTGTCACAGGCTCATATGACAAGTAAACTCGATTGACTGCAGGGTTAAGCTGTCCTCCTCTTGCAGTTCTCTTCCTTTCGGGGGATAAGGAAGTAGTTGAGGGACGTTTGCATAACCAGGCAGTAGCGCCGCCAGGTTATATCAATGCCACCACGTGAAGGCTCCCTCTCTAGCACCATCATGCTAGATTTTAACACTAAATCTCTCGCCCCCTCACCCAATACCTTTTCCTAAGCGATTTGTTTTGTTTACTGCATCTTACTGTATTATTCAGTGTTACATAATTCCTTCCAATATCGCCATACTCTGCATAAGAAACGTACAAGATGATATTAACCACCCATACCAAAAAAATAAATCGCTAAGGATGTGTTAGGGAGCCTCCTTACCCGACGAGATTACGAACCCTAGTCTCCTCTAAAGTTAGTAAAATTGCCCACTATTTAGCAAAAAAAAAAAAAATAAATAAAAAATAAATAAAAAAATAAGTAAATAAGAGACAAAAATGAAGATGATGATGGCGACAATTATCTCACATTTTTCTTACGTCTCTTCTAAGCTGAGAAAAATGGAAGGGAGTTGAGAAGAAATAAGTAAATATCATCGTATTAATTTAACCCTTTCAGCATGATTACAAGTGAGGAAGGAAGAGGGAGGGGAAGTAGTGAAGGAGGAGGAGGGAGGAGGAGGGAGGGGAAGGAGTGAAGAAGTATGAAGGAAGAGGAAGAGGAAAGTGGGAGGTGGGAACGGTGGGAGGAGCCTAGAGAGAGGTGGGAGAAGGGAGGGAAGAAGGAGGGAGGGAGGGAAGAGGGAAGGAGGGAAGAAGTGGAGGGGGAAGAGGGGAAGGAAGGAAAAGGGGAGGAGGGAAGGAGAGGGGTATGGAAGGTGTCTTTTTTATATATATTTTCCCCTCTTAAATCTTCAGGCCATTAACTGGGGGGGACTAAGGAAAAAAATAGAGGCCTTTTGATTGGTGTGCGCCAAAAAAAAAAAGACGAAAAAAAACAAGAAAAAATGGGGGATAAGAAAAATGAGTGAAGGAGATGGAGGAGGAAGCCCGAGGAAGTAAAAAAAAAATAAAAAAAAATAAAGAGTAAGAGTGGAAGATCGACTGAAATGTTAGTAAAGGCGAACCGATCTTATAACTAAAAGCTCATCAATTTCACATCGCCAAGGCTCTATAAAGCTTGTGTGAGTGGGCCAGTTCCCTCAGGTGAAAACTACAGCTCTACTATCTTGCTGCTCTGTATCTTTTGATTCCCTACGACGCGACTGAAAGAGAGGGACTGGGGAGAGATGGAGTACGACATTTTTCTTTTTTCCCTCCTCTTCCTTTTCTCCCTCTCCTCCTCCTTCCTTCATTCTTTCTTTCCTCTTCCTTCTCCTTCCTTCTTTCTTCCTTTCCTCTTCCTTCTTCCTTTCCTTCTCCTTCCTTCTGTCTTCCTTTCCTCTTCCATCTTCCTTTCCTTCTCCATCCTTCCTTCTTCCCTTCCTCTTCTTCCCCTCCCCTTCTTCCCTTCCTCTCCTTTCTTTTTCCTTTCCTCCTCCTTCTTCCTTCCTCTTCCTTATACTTCCCTTCTTCCTTTTTGTACAGCTTTTCAGACTTTGATGAATACGAAAACATTTTTGCACACACGATCCTCTGATGTCAGCTGGTCAAACTAAACTCCTTTCGCTTTAACTTGGACTAAAACTGCCACCTCTCCATCTTGAATGCTGAGGAGTGGCAACAGATTAACACCAGAATATGATGCTAGTCACGAAAAAGTGCTATGAAAAGGAAAAAAGGGACCAGGGTACTATTTCTGTCCGCCACTGAGATACGTGAAATAAGCTGCAAAAGGACGAAAAGCTTGACCAAACAAACAGAAATGATAAACAAGAAAAAACAAAGAATGCCAAACAGGGAAACAAAAAAATCCCATACATGAGAAAACAACAACAAAAATGCCATAGACAAGAAAAGAGAATGTCAAACAAAACCAAAAAAAAATGCCAAAGAAAAAATACCAAACAAGAAAACAACAAAAAATGAAAAACAGATAAAAAATGCCATACACAAAAAAAACAACAAAAAATGCCATACACGAAAAAAAACAAGACAACAAACATGCCAAACAACCCACAAGCCATACCCAAGAAACAACAACAATAACAACAACAACAACAACAACAAATGCCATGTGCAAGAAAACAAACGCAATCCTCACTGTTTTTATTTTTAGATCGAGATGGAACAATAAAACTGAACTTCTCTTGTTACACGCGATAAATAAAACAAATACACAAATCCTCTCTAGGCCATTCCACAGACGGGGTGGGATACAGAAATAAGTGTAGAGGCAAGGAAAAAACTACACCACAAACACACACCGCCTTTGTAGCGCTTGAAGAAAAAAAACAAACACAAAACAACACCGTCCCTATACCTCCTCACTGATACAATCGTCACACACACACACACACACACACACACACACACACACACAGGATAGAAACACGCATTGCCTTGTTTTTCCGTTTTTTTCCTTTAGCAATGGAGACCACTAACAATCAGAATAAATCAAGTTAATTATCTGCTAATCAAAAACAAACACGCTTATATTTTTAGCCAAACACGAGTCATGCTGGGAAGAAAAAAAAACACCTTCAATGCCTGAGAATGATCAGAACAATTACCTAACAGGAAAATATTAACTACATTAATATTTAGCACACACACACACACACACACACACACACACACACACACACACACACAACGCCGAATAATTACCCGCTGCCGTGTCCTCCTGTGGCAGGACTGGAAATCACGCTCTCTCTCCCTTTGAAGCTGGGCGAGCGGAGGTGACGTCACTGATGTAAACACGTGAGTCGCGGCGTCATCGGTTGTCATGGCAACGGGGTGGGGGAGAGGGTCACTTTGTAGGTATCCGCGGGAGGCTTCGTGTTTCCTCTTCCCCGGCGATTAATTTTATATAGTGCAGGTTTTCATCACCCCGTACGGTGCTCAAGCAAATTATGTTACTAAATACATAGAGTAGTCCATATGTAACACAAACACTCCACCAGTCGAAGTGCCTGAACCTACTAAGCCTCATCATCTGGTTATATGGTTGCCACCCAGCGAAGCAAATGTTTTCCTTGGTAACATTAATCCACTTAGGGTCTGTCTCTCACTGCAGTCACCTCAAATTAGCACAGCGTCGTCAGAGTCGATGGTTGGAGCCAGTGACGTCACTTATGAACACAGGAGTCTGGTATCGTCACTCGTTGTCATGGCAACAAGACAGCGGAAGAGTCGGACTCCAAGTGGCTCTGATGATTTCCTTACACTTAGTCCTGATTTCCACCACCCTATTCTCTTCCCCTCCCCTCTTCCATGTTCTTCCCTTCCTCTTCCCTCTTCTTCCCTTCCTCTTCTTCCTTCCCTTCCTCCTACTTCTTCTTCCCTTCCTCTTCCTTCTTCCTTCCCTTCCTCTTCCTTCTTCCCTTCCTCTTTCTTTTCTTCATTTCCTCTTCCTTCCCTCCTCTTCCTTCTTCCTTCCCTTCCTATTCCTTCTTCTTGCCTTCCTCTTCCTTCTTTCTTCCCTCCTGTTCTTTCCTCTTCCCTCCTCTTCCTTCTTCCTTTCCTTCCTCTTCCTTCTTTCAGCCATCCTCTTCTTCCAGTATCATGTTTCGTTTCCTAACCCCACTGCCACACTAACGACCACACCAGCAGACAGTGCCATTCCCAACAAAAGTGAGTTTCTAGTGAAGCGCTATTTACAGATCACCCTCTTGATGCGTCCAGACGATTTTATTCAGCTCAGACTGAGATAGAGATAGATAGATAGATAGATAGATAGATAGAGAGAGAGAGAGAGAGAGAGAGAGAGAGAGAGAGAGAGACGGTGACCATATTCTATTAAAATGAGATAGTGACGATGATAAAAAAAAAGCCGGTATAACTAAGAGACCAAAATTATAAGAAGAAAAGCTTATTAAAACACACACACACACACACACACACACACACACACACATAAATACCTTGAACTTCCTTCCATACAGAAATAAACAACAAAACTAATCAACTTACCTGTTCCACCCACACGTTTGAGGTCATGATCTGGTTTTTGAGGTTCTGTGGGGAGAGAAAAGAAAGAAATTAATTAGGGACCTGGAAAGCACGTAGACTGTTGATGTACCAAAAAATAAATAAATACGTACACACAAAAAAAAAAAAACTGCATACACAGCCATTACAAGCAATTAATTTGTTTTTTTTTTCTCTCTCTCTCTCTCTCTCTCTCTCTCTCTCTCTCTAATAGTCACAGAAATAGGTTGTGTTGTCTCTTCCCCTCTCCTCCTTTTTCCTTTTTTTATTTTTTTGGTCGAACTTCTTCCCCTCCAATTTTCCGTCCACCATCATAATCATCATCATCATCACCACCCACATCATTCCAACCTTAGCCTCTTCCGACCAATGACGCGATTATATTCTACTCCTGCTGCTGCCAGACGACTTTATTCAACTTAGCAGAGAAAGAGAGAGAGAGAGAGAGAGAGAGAGAGAGAGAGTTTCCAGACGTCTCCACTAAACTGATAATCATCCATAATTAGCAAGAACATCAAGGAAAATGCGTCATAGGACTGAAGGGGTTATCTGCCATCTAAGAGGTGCTGGAATGGGGCGCCTTCACGAGGTGGCACTAATATTACCAGGCGGCTCCACTGCCCGGTTATACGTCAATACACTTCCTACACTTCCTCCCTATCCCCCTAAAAGGATGGCGGACTGCGAGAGACCAAGTTCAGTCTACGGTCCACAATCTTCACGTTTCAGATGAAACTGGGGCTACTACTACTACTACTACTACTGCTGCTACTCCTACTAATATTACTACTACACTAGAAGAGATGGGGTGAGAAGGATCAACAAAGAGAACACAGCATTAATGGAATGGTATTTTGAGGGAGAACTTACACAATACAGAGAGTGGCACCTGTATGACGGAACACCTGGTCCTAATTAAGACTCAGGTAAAGGTGATAGGCCGCTTCCCTGGGGCTTTTAACACACCATAAAGGAGGGAAAAACAATACGGTTAATAAATGCAATATCTTCGGATGGCTAAACACACTATATCCCCACCATTTATTCACTTCAGTACGAGGATGCATTTGTGTCTTTTCTTTCCTTTCTTCTTTCCTTCAGATTATTATTTTTCAACTTGGGAATGGTCTCGCGATGTAATAAATAAATAACAGCAACAGCACATGCCACTACTACTACTACAAACACATCCTAGATAACTACTACCACTACCACAACAACCACAACTATAAGTACAACTCCCTCAATACTACCACAACTACCACAACTACACAACTAATACAACACAGTGCCATAATAACCTTTCGCTCACTCCCTCACTCGCTCTCTCTCTCATCCTCACTCAAACTCGACTCTGGCTCTGGCTCTCTCTCTCTCTCTCTCTCTCTCTCTCTCTCTCTCTCTCTCTCTCTCTCTCTCTCTCTCTCTCTCTCATGCAAATAGACGGAAAGTTTTATAAGTCGGGTAACTTCTCTAATGAGGGGAATAATGGAATAATTAAATACCCGAGAGAGAGAGAGAAAGAGAGAGAGAGAGAGAGAATAATTCCAAGAGGGCGCTTTGCAATAGGCAGGGCAAAGGAGCAGAACCACACATGTCAGAAGGCAAGACAGCTAAAAACAAATATCAGTACACACACACACACACACACACACACACACACACACACACACACACACGCACACACATACAAGGAGACAGACAGACAGACTTTCTCCTTTATAAATATACGGATTCACGAGAGCACAGGCAGTGGAGAGGGAAGTGTTCATGGGATACTACTGTGTTATTCTGCCACTAAGCGAACAGGAATACGCTGCCAAAGAAAGAATATCTCAATCTATAGGCCAGTCACTTCAACCTGGCGAGATTCCTTTGTTTTTATACCTTATTTCCCGTAGCTAAGTGGCAGAAAAAGACAATGCTACGGCTCTACATCCTACCTAGGGAACTTCTTCGTGACTTGCGTTTCAGTCTAGCACTTCCATCTAGTTAAAGCGAGGAGTATCGGCGTAAAATTCTCATCTCTCCATCTTGAGTACTGAGGTATAAGGGGATACCAACGCTAGACAATGGTGCTAGTCACGAAGAAGTGCTGTGGAGAGGATAAAGAGCCATAACAAATCCTTTTCAGCCACTGAGCCACGAGAAATAAGTTGCAAAACGACCTCCAAACACCCCCTCGACCTGCAAACGTACCCTCAATCTCCAAACAGCCCCCCTCGATCTCCAAACACACCCTCAACCTCCAAACACACCCTCAACCTCCAAAAACACCCTCAGCCTTCAAACACATCCTCAACCTCCAAACACACCCTCAACCTCCAACTACACCCTCAGCCTCCAAACATACACTCAACCTCCAAACACACCCTCAGCTTCCAAACACACCCTCAGCCTCCAAAAACACCCTCATCCCCCAAGCCCCTGCATTGATCATGTTCTCATCATCCCATTTTCCTCGACCTTTGAGCCAGTACCTGCCTCAATCACGCTACTCCTGAGAGGCGCTCCTAAACTTACAAAAAATTAGGGGAAAAAATGTCCGCCGCAAAGGTCGAGAGACGCCTGGTGCGTGTGTGTAGGCTGGCGGGCGTGAGGGTGTTGCTTGATGAGAACGCCATGTTGGCTGAGTTGGGCAGCTTCCACCTCACTCCCTTCAGCACCGCCGGCAGGAGGGAGGCGGAGTGCTGGCTCGTGAAGGCCCCGGGCAAGTGGTGGACAATGCACCAGCGCCCTGACTCGATCGCTCTGCTACGCGAGGTGTGCTGCCTCATCCGCCTACAGGACGTGCCCGGGGTGCAGCGGCTGGTGGCAGTGTGCCCCAGGATGGACGTCCTTATCACCGAGTACGCCGGGGACCGCCTGGGCGCCTACTTCGCCGAGCACCCCGAAGAAGCCACGCCTGAGAATGTTATTGAGGTGATGTCGCAGCTGTCCACCACCGTCAGTCAGGCCATCACCCTGGGTATCAGCCACAATGACCTCAAGCCCAAGAATATCTGCCTGCAGCGCGGCGACCACGGCCTCTTGCAGGTGACCATCGTGGGGTACAGCCTGGCCACGGAGTGCTGGGGCAGACCAGCATTCCCGCAGAAACTGGACGAAGAGACCTGGCACCGGCGGTTTTGGATGGCGCCCGAGGTGAGGAACGGGGAGTGCAGCCAGCCTGAGAGCGACATCTACAGCCTGGGTCATGTGTACGCCTGGCTGGTGGACGTATTCCGCCTCGCCCCACCTCCTCCGGCCCTCATGACCTGGCTCAAGATGGCGGCGTCTCAAGACCCATCAGAGCGACCCTCGCTCCATTACCTGGTCACCACACCTGATTTTCGTCCCCACGGTAGACACCTGAGGCCCAGGACACCCCCCAAACCAGCACCTCCTCCTGCTAACGGGAAGCGGAAGGAGGAAGATCCAATCCGTAGGGGAAAAAAGAAGGTGGACATGGAAAAGGAACGCTTTACTCCTGTGGGAAGGAGGGAAGGGCGGGGAAAGCTCGCCAAGGAGGAGAAGGATGGAGACGGGAAAAGCTCGATGTTCACTTAGAGAAGTGGATAAGAGTGAAGAACAGGTCACATAACCTCCTGCCTCCCCTCTTCCCTCCTAATCTTTACTACCTCACTGTCACAAGTTCTTCTTTTAATATTAAAAACAATTTCATCGGCACATACTAATTTTTCATATATACATACATGTTACTTAACTAGCATTTGCTTCACCGGCACACACATATTGCCTATATACAGCCTACAAGACCCGACAGACGGATGAAGAATACATATTATATCCAGCCTGCACGTTAACCTTTCCAGGGCGATGGTGTACATTGTCTTGTATGTACAGCAGGCTTATGACGGCTACTAGCAGACGATTTTAGTTAAGAAAAATAGTCCACAACAGTATTAGGACTGTAAAGCAACGTTTATCATGTTTAGAGGTGTGCTGGAGAGGGACGCCTTCACGTGGTGGGACCGATATGACCGGGTGGCTTCGCTGCCTGGTTATACAAACACCCTTCAACTCCCTCCATAGCCCCCAGAAGGAGGATAGTGGGCTGCAAGAAAGGTGCAACGTCAACCTGCAGTCCACTGGGTTCATATTGCAGCTGAACCTGGTGATACAACAATAAGGGATATCTCTGGTGTTGATGAAGTGCCGAAAAGGGTCGGATGAAACAAACGTAACGAAGACGAAATACAGAATAGCGATACAGACGCGATGGAATCAACAGAGAAAATGAGGAATGAAACGGGGAAAAGGAAAAATAGGGATGGAAAAGTGAGAAGATAAGTACAAAAAGACATGATAATAAACAGATAGGCCTATACAAAATCTGAGGAGTTGAAAGAAGAATGAAAAAAAATAATACCGGTAACAAACAGGGAAAAAACAAAAGAATCTGAAACAACAATATGGGGCAACGATAATAAAAATAAATAAATAAAATGCCAATACAGAAGAGCGAGAATGAACCCGTTAACAGCCTGTAATAAGTGTGAGAAAGAGTAAATGTGAGAGACGATTTCTAGGTAGGTGGGGGTACCGGTCATTCACTCACTCGATATAGCGCTGCCTTCAGGTGAATACACTGCGTGAGAATCCATACGGTTATCTGTTACCCAGAAAGCCATTTACTACACTGGGTGGTAACCATAACCCAATAACGCCTGGTGGTGCAGTGCGTCAAGGAGCTCCGTAAGGGTTTCTGTCTGAGGGTTGGTTGAGGTTTATTGCTCACATAATGCCATTCAGGGGCGAGTGAAGCTGGTCACCCTTGTCTTAACGGACAATACTAAGTTGCCTATACCCAGGCGCCGACACTTCTGATGGACAAAAATGAACTGAAAATAATGATGAAGATGATGATGACGATGATGATGATGATGATGATGATGATGATGACGATGATGATAATAGTGGTGATGAATGAATGAGTACCCTGGGAGGCAATACACACGTTTCCACAGGTCACCCCGCTACTGTGGAGGCGAGGGCGTAGCTAGGAGGTGGAGGGGGAGGTTCCCTAAAAATAATAAAGCATATCTATGAGGTGGTGGAGAGGTTGCCTAAAAAAAAAAAACCCTCACACACACACACATCCACTCCCACCACACATACATCCACCCCCCCACACACATCCACCCCCCCACACACGCGCATGCACACCCCATACACACATTCACCCCCCTCACACACACATCCATCCCCCCCATACACACATACAACCCCCCCACACACACATCCACCCCCCTACGCACATACACATACACATATACACTACCCGCACACACACATCCCACCATCCCCTTAGAGCACACGCACACACACACACACACACACACACCTCCGTGCCCCATCACCCACATCTCTCTCACTCGGCCATCAAAAAAGAAATCGAAACCAACGTCTCGAAGCCTCACCCGTCTCGACCCTCACATCTACTAAGCAACTCTAACCTTTACGGCAGGGGAGCATAGGAGTCAAAATTCCCCGCCTCTCTCTCGCTTCTAAGGGTGAGATTTGCCTGTGAATGTGACGTAACCCGCGGGGCTTCTCGACTTCAGCCTCAATTACGAAACGGACCTTGAATCGCGGCGCCGGTATTCGAATCCTTGAAATGAATCATCTTGCCTGATACGCTTAAATAAAAATGAAAGAAGGATCTGTACCCGGGAGCTTGGTTTGCAAATGAAGCTTTAGTCAAACAGAGAAGAGAGAAAAGTACACTTGCTCTAAAACCTCCACAAATAAGAAAGCCTTAAAGATGAAAATACTCAAGCTGAACACATCATCATCAACATAATTATCATCATCATCAATCATCATTATCATCATCATCGGTATCATCATCATAAATCATCATCATCATTATCAGCATCAGCATCAATAATCATCATCATCATCATCATCATCATCTCAGCACACAGACAGACGGGTAAAAACACAACCTCCTCCAATTCCCCTGGCGGAGGTATCTCAACGTCATCGAGCGGAAGGGGTCAGAATAAAAGAATATGGTACAGGGTGGATTAACGGACCTGCACGAGGGATTTCATGGAGCCACACGGTATTACGCAAACATACGATCCTGTTTTAATCCATTCAGCCCGAGAACGTCATTTTTTTATATTTTTTACTAGCTCTTTCCAGACTATTTCGTTCAATCTAGGAGAGAGAACACCATTAGTAAAGATGTTAATGAAGACTACATTCAATCCCTCCAATAAAGTCTCCCCTGAGCTCAATAAATCCATCTGGTACAGGCTAACAGGAGTAAAATAAAAAATAATGAAAATAAATATATAAGCTTTCCTCGTACAAAAAAAAAGATAGATTATTAGTAAAGATGCTAATGAAAGTTACATCCAATCCATTCAATAAAGTCTCCCCTGAGCCCAAAAAAAAAAAAATAAAAAAAAATAAATATAAAACTCTGCCCCGTATAAAAGAGAAAAAAAAAACGAAGCCTCAAACAAACCCAGTGAGTCCAAAAAATCCCTCCTGCAAAGCTGAATAAAATCGTCTGAGAGAACCATGAATAAAAATATAAGAGATCATATTACAGGGGGCTGACGGGACAAAATGGACGACCACAGAAGCAAGAGGAATTGCACATAGCCAAACAGGATTAACCAAACATACATACGGTGTTTTAAGCGTGTCTGGATCGGTGCTGTGTGTGTGTGTGTGTGTGTGTGAGAGAGAGAGATTAAACCAAGGTGAATGTTGGCCTAAGAAATGGAGGTGATTCAGGAAGGCAGACAAATAATTCTCTCTCTCTCTCTCTCTCTCACGTCATTCCTTTCCCGAGTATCAGGTATGTCACCCTTCCAACTTCAATCATGTCACCTCCCTCCCTTCCTCTTTCCCTCCCTCCCTAACAACCTCCCTCCCTCTCTCCAGCCTTCCCTCCCTCCCTCCCTTCCTCCCTACAGTATCTATCTACCTCCCTCCCTCCCTCCCCCCATTCCCCACCTCAATCATACCCCCCTGTCATACCCTCCCTCCGCCTCAATCATATCCTCCTCCCCCTTCTCCACCCATCAAAATAATATCGCCTCTCTGGGCTCTCTCTCTCTCTCTCTCTCTCTCTCTCTCACCTCTGAAAGTGCTCTGGGGTTTTTCTTTCTCGCTGACCATTTCGCTTGCCATTTTTTCAAGCCTTGGAATTAAAGAGGAGTTTTTCGTTTTAAGGAAATAAATGGTCTTCCTTTTTACGCGATTCACTGGAAGAAAGAGTGTAATTGCTTTGTAAATGGAAAGTAAAGATTATTTAGTGCTGTCTGCTTTAGTTGGACCTAAAAAAATAATAACCACTTTACCTCGAGGGATATATTCCATTCATTATTATTATTATTATGATTATGATGATTATTATTATTATCATCATTACCACCATCAACATTATCACCATCAACATTATCACCATCATCAACATCGCCATCATCATCACCACCATCATCATCATCATCATCATCATCATCACCATCATCATCTTCATCACTCTAATTCCAGCAAGAAAAATAGGGTGCACTAATACCAAGCCCTCGAAAGTCATTCCCCCCCCACACCATACCCCCACATCCTTCCCCCACACCACACACCCACATCCTTCCCCCCACACCACACCCCCACATCCTTTCCCCAAACCAAAACCCCCACATCTTTCCCGCACACCACACCACACATCCTTCCCCCCACACCACACACCCACATCCCACCACACCACACCCCCATATCCTTCCCCCACACCACACCACACATCTCTCCCTCACACACCAAACCCCCACATCCTCCCCCCCCATCACACCCTTGCATTCCACACACTATCTCAAGAAACTTCAGTCCTTCTTAACTCCTTCTTCAGATTCTTAATGATGAGCCAAAGGTACGGTGTTGGGGGGAGTGGAGCCTTATCACACCACCAATACCACTACACCAGACAAACCCTCCTTCACACCACATTATCACACCACTACATGTCATCTCTCTCTCTCTCTCTCTCTATCTCTCTCACACACACACACACACACACACACACGCACACACACACACACAGTAGCACTTCCCTAGCTCCCTAATTCCCGTGCCTACTTAACACTCCAGCCGCACCTCCTTCCGTAATGACCACCAGGCCCTACGCTGCAAGGAGGGGCGCGATCACTCCCAGGGGCGTCTCAGGGTAAGGGAGAGAGAGAGAGAGAGAGAGAGAGAGAATGTGTGTGTGTGTGTGTGAGAGAGAGAGAGAGAGAGAGAGCAGTGTGTCCCAATGCCCTACACCCCACAAGAATAATACAACCTGTTAGGCACCAGCTGAGGGTGAGAAAGCTCCCTAACCCCTTCTCCTTAGCGATTTATTTTGGGGTAAAGCTGGCAAATAGACAGAGTAAGGCAATATCGCAAGAATTTGTAACACCGAAGAGGACAGTAAGCTATAATAAACAAAATAAATCGCAAAGGAATAGGTGTTAGGGAGCTTCCTTAAAGTAAAGTAATAAATAACACCCATTCTTTACTTACAAAAAATACCAACACACTCCTACAGCATTCCAACTAAATAATAATAAATGAATTTCTCCATATAAGCGTATTTCTCCTATCACTGCAAAAATAATAATAATAATAATAATAATAATAATAATAATACCACGTCTCTCACACAAAACAATAAGCGTTAATATGGGAGTCAAATTTCACCCATTACAATTACTATCACAAACTCAAATGACATATCAATCCTTTCCAAAATTTCCGAAAAAATATATACCGGTATATAAAAAAGAGTATGTCTGTTTCCATTATATTCCCGACAGTCGAATCATTACACTGACAACCCTATTTTTTTTTGTTCTTTAACCACGGCGTTGCTGAGGTGTGGATGGAGATAAAAGCTGTGTGTGTGTGTGTGTGTGTGTGTGTGTGTGTGTGTGTGTGTGTGAGACAGAGAGAGAGAGAGAGAGAGAGAGAGAGAGCAATATGTCCTAGAGAGCCACACCCCACAGGCATAATACAACCAACGCCACCAGCGGAATGCAGGGAGAGGCAGGGTGAGGCAGAGGAGTAGGCAGGGTGAGGCAGGGAGGTAGACAGGGCGAGGTAGACGGGTAGGCAGGGTGAGGCGGGTGAGCAGGCAGAGTGAGGCAGGGAGGTAGGCAGGGTGCAGGAGGGGTGAACCTGTTAGGCTGGGAGGGGCAGGGGAGGCAGAAAGAAGCAAGGTTAGGCAGGGAAAGAGAGACAGTATTAAAGGGGAATGGACAGAAATGATAAGGTGGCAGTGTGAGACAGGAGGGAGTAGTGAGGCAGTGTACGGAAGGAAGGAGAGGCAGATAACGGCAGTGTGAGATGGAGGGAAGATACAAACAGTGTGGCAGTGTAAGACAGGAGGCAGTTGTGAAAAAGCATGAGACAACTGACAGTATTAAGGCACCGTGAAACAGAGGACAGTGTGAGATATTAAGAAGAGTAGAAGCAGTGTGTAGTAGTTGAAAAGCAGTATGAGGCAGTACTGAAGGAGTGTGAGGCAGGAGAGGCAGGAGTGGATGGGTGTGTGGGGTGGATGGCAGGGTATATACGTAGGATGCTGCACACGGGGAGATGGGCCGGGCTATCTGAGAGGGTGACACTGCGACGATGAGAATGGTAGACTGATATACCGCTTTCACCTTAACTTGGCCCAGATTTTCGCGTTCTGCAACTTATTTTACATACCTCAATGGCAGGATAAGATAATGGTACAGCTCTACACTCTTTCATTATCACCTCTTCGTAACTAGCATCATATTTTAATCTACTCTTACGGGGTCACATTCAAGACGGAGAGATTTCACTATTAGGCCAACTTAGAGTAAAATGACTATTGAACGCTTTATGTGCGTAGGGGATGGAGGTAAGAGGAGGTTTACACACACACACACACACACACACACACACACACACACACACACACACACACACACACACACACACACACACACACCATATCTCTAGGGACTAGAATCAAAGGGCGTACGTCTCATCAATTTTCCCTCCCTCGCTGAATCCCTCCATATTGGCTCTCTCTCTCTCTCTCTCTCTCTCTCTCTCTCTCTCTCTCAAATACTGCTATCAAAAGACCAGCACCCTAGGAGAGAGTGCATATTGGTGACGAAGAGGTGTGTGCGATGAGGAGGCCTGAGAGGTGAGGAGGTGAGAAAGGTGTGCTAAGGGGGGTGCATGGAGGTGAGAGAGGTGTGAGGAGGTGAGGTGTGTGCTATGGGAGGTGTGAGGAGGTGAGGGGGGGTGCTATGGGAGGTGAGGAGGTGAGAGAGATGTGCAGTGAAAGGTGTGTGTGCGGTGAGAGGTGAGAAAGGTGAGAAGTTTGAGGAGTAATGTGAGGTGCTGAGTGAGACTAAGAGGTGAGAGGAGAGAAGCGTGAAGCAAAAAGTGAGAGTGAGACGTGAGAGGAGAGAAGTGTGAGTAAGAGTGACAGTGAGAGACAGTAAGCGTGAGTTGACAGGACAGCGGCAGGCAATGGTCAGCACAGGGGGAGGGGGACATTTTAAACCACTTCAGCACCACGATGTCTTCAGTGTCTTATTCTTCCCGCCTCCACACCATCTCACTCAGCTTACCAAGGGCCTCTCGTGTGTGTGTGTGTGTGTGTGTGTGTGTGTGTGTGTGTGTGTGTGTGTGTGTGTGTGTGTGTGTGTGTGTGTGTGTGTGTGTGTGTGTGTGTGTGTTTCTATCTGTCTGTCTATATGCGCGTCTGTCTCTCTTCGTGCCCTAAATATTAAAAGCCTTGACCAACCTCATTTTCTTTACAGTTAACAGCTACTGACCTAACTTAAGTCAACATGGAATAGGATTGTCCTGAGTCAAAAGGTCAAGGTAACTGGAGTGAAAATAACATCAACCCCAGGCAGGCGGTTGTCTCCCTTCTCGTGGGTGTTTTAGCTGAAGACGATTGTAATTCACCGAGGCATGCTGTTCTTCATCACTTTGCAATGATGTCTTCTTGCAATCTCCGAACAATTCAACTAAGATTTCTTGAGTTGAGGGGATTAGATACAGCCTTCCTTAACTCCTCTGCTACCTGGGACTCTCCTAATTTGGGCAACATCGAATACAAGAAACGTGGATTATATGGAAGACGCCTTTGGTCTGCGAGGGTAAAATGACGGAAACCACCTTGCGCTATTAAGAAGAAAAAATTCGAAGGAGTAGAGGTAACGGCGAAGCAGGGCGTTCAGAGGGGGAAGCGTGGAGAGATGTGGAGGATAGGGGGAAGGTGGGGAGGGGTAGGGGTAGGGGGAGGATCAGATGGGGAGAATGAAGGGTAGGGAGCTAGAGGGGGGGCGGCAGAAGGGGATTGTGTGGGAGAGGGGAGTAATTGAACAGGTGTAGGGGTACTTAGATGGAGGGGGAAGGGAGTATGGGTGTCGAGGGGAGGGGAAGGGGTTGTTAGGTGTCTCTCGAGGCGTGGAGGGGCGGACCAGCTAACTGTACCGTCAGGGATAAATTAGATTAGCATACACAGAGAGGGAGAGGCGCACAGATAGCCACCCTCCCTCCCTCCTTCCTCTCCTCCCTCCCTCCCTTCTTCCCTCCCTCCCTATCTCCCTCCCTCCCGGACCTGCCTCACTGACCTACTTTTGTCCCTTCACTACGTGGGACCGTCGGGGGAGGGCAGGAACAAAGTTAAATTAGCATACAGATAGGGAGTGTTACAGAGATAGCCACCCACCCTCCCTCACGTCGTGCCTGCCTCATTCCAGAACCTGCTTCACTCCCGTACCTGCCTCACTCCCGGCTGCACAACCCCAAACTTTCTTCAGCCCCGTACCTGCCTCACTTGCGGACCTGTCTCACCCAAGGACCTGCCTCAGTACGACTTTAATCCATGTCCTCAATTTTAGATAACAAAGCATCTCTAGGAGCGTTTCTGTCCGTCTCTCTCCGACAAACGATTTTCTGACGCGAGGCATTTCACACACGTAGACTTTCCCGATGTTAGTGAAGCCCCACCACACCACACACCACCACACGATACAAAATCACAACACCAAACCACACCACACCACACAAAATCACCACAAAACACCACAACACAAAAATCACCCTCCCACACCACACCACACAAAATCACCCTTCCACACCACACCACACAAAATCACCCTCCCACACCACACCACACAAAAATCATCCTCCCACACCACACCACACAAAAATCATCCTCCCACACCACACCACACAAAAATCATCCTCCCACACCATACCACACAAAAATCATCCTCCCACACCATACCACACCACACAAAACCACCCTCCCACACCACACCACGCAAAATCAACCTCCCACACCACACCACACAAAATCACCCTCCAACCCACACCACACAAAATCACCCTCCCACACCACACCACACCAAGGGCACTGTCCAAAGAATATCAAAGTTCCCCCATCTGGCATTTTTCTACTTCTTTTCTTAACCTCTTCACGAATCCGGCCAATCGTACGCACATCCAGAGGGAAGAATTACATGGAATTCTCTGTGTGGCCTATTTCGCCGGAGAAGCTGTTGATAATTTTACCCCTTTTTGTACTTTCTCATTCCTAGTGACTGGATCCTACCTCAACCCATCCTTAGTGGGAAGAGAGGATTAGAATGATGATGATGATGATGATGATTACTATTACGGTGACTTTGATGATGATTACTATTATGGTGACTGATGATGATGATGATGATGATGATTTTTACTATTAGTTAATTTAATTATTTCATTCTGACCCCAGGGAAAGATATTTACCTTAAGATGGACACCTTGTATAGTAAAGGGATTATCCAAGTTTATTTCTTCACCTGTCAGTCCCTATGCTAAATAAAATAAATAAATAAATAAATAAATGAATAAATAAGTCGTGTGGGGGAAGGAAGAATAAGTAAAAATAAGTCTGTGTAGAAAAGGTTAATTTTTTCCTGTATTTTTCCTTAATAGTCTCTGTCTGTCTGTCTGTCTGTCTGTCTGTCTCTCTCTCTCTCTCTCTCTCTCTCTCTCAAAAACTGTGCGCCGTCTCCTCCATTAACCCACTCGCACTCCCCTCACATTCCATTATGCCTCTCCTACCTTCCTCCTATTTCACCTTTATCTCATTACCTGCCTCACTTTCCCCCATCACGCCGGAGGGAGAGGTGGGTGGGGGAGAGCCTAGCCATTTTCTCAGCTTTCCTCCTTGATGTAAGTTAGGTCAGAGGGATGACTAGTTTACCTGGGCAATCAGCACCTTTAAAAGTCAATATGGGTTATGTTGGTTGAGTTTCCTATGTATTTTCAGTTTTTGTTATACTTCACTCTCCCTCGCCACTCCCGCTCCCTCACCCAACCAACCCCACTCCCTCACCCTATCACTGCTACTCCCTCACCTCCACGCCTCTCTCACAATGTCTCTCACTCCTTCACCCTACCATTCCCACTCCCTCACACCCTCCCTCTCCAACACCCTCCACCGTTCCTTCCAAAACACCTCCTTCACCAGCCCTTCACCATTCTCTCTCTCTCTCTCTCTCTCTCTCTCTCTCTCTCTCTCTCTCTCTCTCTCCTCTATACCCTTCCTCCTCTCGTTCTTGACCATCTCTCTTACTTCATCACTGTTTTCACCATTTTCCCTTTCCCTCTGATGCCTGGCAGACTATCACCAGCATCTTCACTACATCTCCTTCACCACCACCATCATCTTCAAAAACATCTTCGCTGCCACCACCCTCTTCACCACATCTTCATCACCACCACCATATCATCACCATCACCACATCCCCTTTACCACCACCATCATCTCATCTCCACCTACGGTCGCCTCCCTCAATAAACTCTGTCACCATAAATCTTCACCACTCCCGCCTGTTACCCCTCACCATCCCTCACCATCCCCTTCTTTTGCCTTCCAGTTCCTCAGTCCTCAGACCTCTCCTTCCTCCCTCACCAATCACACTAATCCTCACCAGTAAACTAAAGAAGTGGATAAAAAGGAGGGAAAGAAAAAAGGAAGAATGCAGGGAGGAAGAGAAAATGAAAGAAGGAAGAAGGAAGCAAAGAAATGAAGATGGAGGGGAGAGAGAAACTGGAGAGAGGAGGGGAAGTAGAAGGAGGGAAGTGAGGAAATGGAGGGAGAAAGGGAAAGGGAGGGAGGGAAAAGAAACAGAGAGGGGAGAAAGAAATGAAGAGGGAAGGGAGAGAAGAAATGAGGGAGAAGGGGAAGAGGAAGGAGGGGGAGGAGAAGAAATGGTGAGAGGATGATGGGGAACTGAGGAAGAGAGAGAGAGAGAGAGAGAGAGAGAGAGAGAGAGAGAGAGAGAGAGAGAGAGAGAAATATATTACTAAAGGGAAACGATGATAAAAGAAAGAAGGTCAGAAGGAATGCAAGAAGGAAGGAAAAAGCAACAATAAGGCAGGAAAATAAAGGAAATAATGTCATGGGGTAAAGTCTAAGGGTAAACAGTAAATGAGAGAGAACTAGTAAACAAAATAAATAACTGCCCATCATCATCGTCATCATCATCATTATCATCATTATAATTAACATTTATCATAATCAAAAAGTGTGTGAGTTTCCTGTCCTCTAAAAATGGTGTGTGTGTGTGTGTGTGTGTGTGTGTGTGTGTGTGTGTGTGTGTGTGTGTGTGTGTGTGTGTGTGTGTGTGTGTGTGTGTGTAATACAGTGCATATACAGAATGTGTGTGGTAATATTATGCTGAGTGAAGCCATTTACGTGAGAGTGGTGGTGATGGTGGTGGTGGCGGTGTGATGTGGTGTGGTGTGGTGTGGTGTGGTGTGGTGTTAAGGTGGTTGCTACAGTAGTGGTAGAGGTCTGGTTGTAGTGGTAATGGTAGTGGTGTGGTAGTGGTGATAACAGACACACTACTGTGGTGATAGTAATAATGATAGTACTGGGATGGTGTAATTGGTGTGGCTGTAATGGTGTGGCAACGGTGATGGTGGTCGTACCGTGATGGTGCTGTGGTAGACGTGCAATGGAAATTACACCATACAGATGTGGTGTTGGTGGTGGTGATAGTGCCGCGATGTGGTGGTGGTAGTAGTGGTGTGATGATGTGTCGTGGTGGTGGTGGTTGAGGTGGTAGTGGTGGTGGTGAAGAGGTTAAGTTTCATGGCCCTATTCAGTATCGGCAGCTCATAAAGAGAAGAGAGAGTACTGGACTGGACCACCACAGCACACAATCTTCCTTCCTCCACCTCTCCATCTTTCTCCCACACCTCTCCATCTTTCCTCCACACCTCTCCATCTTTCCCCCACACCTCTCCATCTTTCCCCCACACCTCTCCATCTTTCCCCCACACCTCTCCATCATTTCCCCCACACCTCTCCATCTTTCCTCCACATCTCTCCATCTTTCCCCCACACCTCTCCATCTTTCCTCCACACCTCTCCATCTTTCCCCCACAACTCTCCATCTTTCCTCCCTGCCCCTCCATCTTTTCCCCACCTTCCATTTTTCCCCACTCTCCTCCACCGTCCACCTCTCGTCCTCCTTCCCCTCCACTTCTCTACCTCTCCTCCACCCCTCCATCTCTCCATCTTTCCTCCAGGTCCCTCCATCTTTCCTCCATCGATAAAAATAATGACACGTGCAAATCATGAGGGCAGATTAAAGTCACATACACCCGCCGTTAATAGTTCCTTTCCACTCAAAAATTTTCCTAAACTTCATCATGAAAATCTATGAAAACTTAGTGAAAATCTATGAAAACAATGAAAATCTATGAAAACTTATTGAAAATCTATGAAAACAATGAAAATCTATGAAAACTTAATGAAAATCTATGAAAACTTAATGAAAATCTATGAAAACTTAATGAAAATCTATGAAAACTTAATGAAAATCTATGAAAACTTAATGAAAATCTATGAAAACTTAATGAAAATCTATGAAAACTCAATGAAAATCTATGAAAACTTAATGATAATCTATGAAAATCCTGCTAAACTCATCACCACCTCACTATACTCCTTTCACCTTAACTTGGCTCAAAACTGCCACCTCCCCACCTTGAATGCTGTGCTGTAGCAAGAGAAGAACGTGGTGATAGTCACGAAGAAGTGCTGTCGTAGTGACGTAGATAGCACTTTCTTTTTTTTTACTGCCACTGAGGTACGTGAACTAATCTGCCATATATAGTAGTAGTAGTGGTGGTGGTGGTGGTAGCAGTAGTGGTGGTGGTGGTGGTGGTAGCAGTAGTGGTGGTGATGGTAGTAGTAGTAGTAGTAGTAGTAGTAGTAGTAGTAATCATCATCATCATCATCATCATAATTATAATAACAATAACTATAATAATGGGTAAAATTATCGCTAAATTCCAAAACCCAAACGAGTAAAATAACTACTGATTGCCACTTTACATTCTACCTAAAGTCTATTCATCTTAACTTGGCAAGATTTTCGTCCTTTTACAGCTCACTTCCCGTAGCTCAGTGGGCAGAACAAGACAATACTCCGGCACAACATCCTTCCACAGCACTTCTTCATGACTAGCATCACATCATAATACTTTCTCGTTACAGGTCAGTAGTCATGATGAAGGGACGGCAATTTTACGCCAGGCTGAAGTGACCGGAGTATAGCAGTATATTTTAAGACTCGCTGGTGGTATGCCGCAACGGAGGTATTACAGAGTGTATTTATAACACTGTAATATAGTTTTGTACTGAAATTACTGTTATTGTTTTGGGTGTTACAGTTTGGAGAGAAATTATGTGTTTTGACTTTCTATTTCATGTCCAAAAATAAACGAGGGAAAAACATTGTATTTTCACACACCCGGAGTTGAACTAGCACACACACACACACACACACACACATACACACACACACACACACACACACACACATACACACACACACACTCCCCCAACCTCAGTGCGAGAGATTCCGTCCCTGTTTTAATCCCGGGAATGAGGCGTGTTTAGGAGCAGGGCCGAAGCGTCCTAATGCCGGGTGATAGCAAGGGGGGGTTGAGGAGGAGGAGAATGGGTAGGGGGGAGGAGGGCTTTAAGAGAGGGGGGGAAGGGGGGCTTGGAGAGAGGGGGGGAAGAGGGCTTGAGAAAGGGGGGAAGGGGGGCTTGGGAGGTGGAGAAACACAGCTTATCAAGGGGAGGGGGACTTGGTGAAGGGAGGATGGAAGGACAGGGAGGGAGAGAAGTGGGGGTTTGATAGGGGAGAAGGGGTGCTTGTGGAGATGGGAAGGGGGCTAGAAAAGGGGGTTTGGGGTAGAGAGGAAAGGGGGAAAGGGAGGGGGAAAGGGGAAAAAGGAGGGGAGAAGCTCAGAATCACACCAACGAGGGAGGATTAGATGTTGCTTGTATAAATACGCCATTACCTGAGTGTGGAGCTGTTCCGGGTGTGGAGTGCCGGGTTGCCGAATGTGGAAGGCCGTCCTGCTGAGTGGAGGTTCGTAGGAAAGAGTGTGGAGGAGCGTGGAGGAAGGTGGAAGGATTTTGTGAGTGGGGGAGATGGTACTGAATGTGGAGAGCTGTTTTGAAATGTGGAGCAAGGGGAGGGGGGGTTATATCTGTGGAAGGGTATAATGTGTGTGTGTGTGTGTGTGTGTGTGTGTGTGTGTGTGTGTGTGTGTGTGTGTGTGTGTGTGTGTGTGTGTGTGTGTGTGTGTGTGTGTGTGTGTTGGAACCAGGCAAGCAGAACGGCGTCAGTGGCTCTTACATAGGCATGAGGACCCCGCTCTTTTGCATATGCAGATCCAACCCATTTATCCAGCCGTGTCATCATTTATTTCACATTCCCTGCCTCCGCCTCCTTCATTAGACATATTCCAAGGAGAGTTCCAAAAAATCGGGGGTTTTCAAAAGTTAGTTTTTTTTCAACATTCAGGTTTTTTTCTCAAAATTCGGGGAGTTTCCAAAATTTGGGGGTTTCCAGAAATTCAGAGGTTTTCCAAAATTGAGGTTTTTAAAAAAGTCACATGTTTTAAAATTCGGGCGTTTATTTTTTTATTCGTTCTTTTAAATTGGGGTTTTCAAAAATTCGGGAGTTTCAAGAATTCGGAGTTTTTCAAAAATTCGGGGTTTCCAAAAATTCGTTTTTTTTTTTTTTTTCATAATTTGGGGGTTTTCAAAAATTCTGGTGGTATAGACTCGTTCAGCCAAAGGACATCTTCCTCATACACTTTTTTTTTTTACGTTTACTTGGTTCCACGGTCTCACGTTTTTTTTTTTTTTTTTTTTGGAGGGGGGGAGGGGGACAGTATCTAATGAAAAAAATTACCGTGCATGTACAGTCGGTGTCATAAGCTGTGTGGGTGAGTCTGTTGGAGAAAACACAGTCGGGGTCAAAAGTAAGGTTGGAGAGTCAGTGGAGCAGGAAACTACCTGTACCTCTTGTGACATTGTGTTTGAGCCACCCTGTACCTCCCTGACACAACTGTTGACCCAGACTGTATCTATATCAGGCAATTTTTGGTCCTATAAGTCAGGTCAGGTGCGGGTAAGGGGATGGGTGTATTATGATGTGGCAGAGGTAAACCAGTTCTGCTGTCGGGCCCTGCTGCGGATGTCACTGATTGCATTGTGCAGTTGTCCCTTGTGCGGTGTGGTGCGGTGAGGATCTGTCCGTTCTCCCCTTTGGGGCTAAGATGCGAATAAATGTGTTTGAATGGATGAGTAAATGGAGAGTGAGTCGTCCTGTCTCGGCTACCTCCCTTTCCTTGGGGGAAGCAGCCTAGGTATATAGATAGATAGATAGATAAAATTACAGCCCAAAAAAGTGGAAAAAAAAAATGTACTTGTCTATTTCTTCATCAATTTACCATTTTCTTCGTTTTCTGTTTCATCATCATGTAGAGTTTAAAGGATGACTTGCATGGATTCCGGTGGAGTCTTGCAGGAAAGTTTGTATGTGTAACTCAGGTGTTTTTTTTAGTTTTTGTATACAGGTATGTGTATCTGATCGGGAGTCAGGCGGCACACACACACACACACACACACACACACACACACACACATTTTCTCTATCCTTTTATCAATCTTCAATCTACACAAACACATTCATCTCTCCATTCTCTTCATCTCTCTGTCTGTTGTCTCTCCCTCCGTCTCTCCCCTCACTTCTCATTCCCCCATTTCTGACCTCAGGCATCTCTCCATCTCTCTCGCTCTCACTCTTCATATATGCTTCTTCCAGACCACATTCTCTCTCTCTCTCTCTCTCTCTCTCTCTCTCTCTCTCTCTCTCTCACACACACATACAAGTCTCTCCCAGCCTCTCAGCAGTGGTTTGTTAAATTCTTACGTCCCCTTACCCTCCCACACGCAGGCCAATCTCCCTACAAATATTTCTTTTTACCTTCCCACCTGTTTTCTCCATCTATCTGTCTGTCTATCTACCTATCTATCTAACTATCCACTTATCTTTCTATATATTTATTATTTATCTAACTTTATTTTTGTGTATGACTATCTATATCAATTTGTTTATCTAATATCTATCTTCATGATGGTCTACGTACATCCCTATCTTAATCTGTCTTTACAACTGTATTCGAGTATCTATCTGCTTGTCTATCTATCTATCTATCTATCTATCTATCATCACCCAGGCTTACATCAATACTTGGTTTCAGTAAAAATGGCATAATAATGATACCAACATTAATAAAGTAACAAATGGAAAATAATAAGAACAGTAATAACAACATAATTACACGTTCTCAAATTTTACTGAAACAAACCCGACCTGCCTAACTACCTTTGCTAAAATATTATACCTACACTAACGAAGGGCAGAAAATACATCACGTTAACAAAAGCTTAATAAATAAAGAACTAATAACGCAAAATGACACGCAGGAACACAGAAAAGGCACACTGCACAACAAAATGACACTCGAACGAAATGAGATGCAAGTTAAAAAAGAAAATCAATTAACATGAGGAAGGAGACGCAACACAACACACCACTACAACACAAACTGACACGCAAAACCAACATACCTGCATATAGAAAGCACTAATCAACACCGCATGCAAAACAAAACTATGTATCTGAAAAAAAGGCACACGCAAAAAGACAAACTAACCAGGTATATATGCAAAATGAGATGCAAAAGAAAAGCAAACGAAGCAAAGTCTAAAATCTGTAACACACGAGGATCAGGTCAATGCAACTCAAATACAAAAAATAAAAAGAAACAAATAAGTCACAATAAAAAAAAGATGCAACCCACAACAAGACGGAAAATATAATAAGAAATATAATCAAGCAACATCTAGGGACTGCAACACATCACGAAGTAGCCTCTGCAACTCAAATATGGAGAAAAGATGCAAGCCAAAATCAGATGCAAAACGAAGCAGTATCTAGGCCTGCAACACAGCCAGGGCCAGGTCACTGCAACTCAACCGCTGTCACATCAACACGGGAAATTGCCAATCAGTATTATTTCAACAGACTGGCAAACATGGTGACCTCCCCCTCCCTTCCCCCTTACTGCTCCCTCTCCTTTACTCCCTACTCCCCTTTCTCTCTCCCCCTCCTCCGTATTCATCTCTCCTTACCTCCCTCCCTCTTCCCCTCCTTCCTCCCTACTTACCTCGTCCCCTCTTCCTGCTATTCCACTCTCTCTTTCCCCTTCCATCCCTCATCCTCCCTTCCTCTCTCCCTCTCCCCCTTTCTCCTTCCCTCACCCATTTCCTTACTCCTCTCCTTCCCTCACCCATCTCCCTCTCCTCCTTCCTTTCTCTCCCTCCCTTCCTCATACATCTCTCTCTCTCTCCCTCTCCCTCCCTCCCTCCATCCCTTCTCTCCCTCATACATCTGCCTCTCCCCCATCTCTCGCTCGCTCCCTCCCTCCCTCCCTCCCTCACCCCTCTCCCTCCCTTGTGTTAATTAATGGAGTAAATGGGGTCAGGCTGTATAGAATATGCTCAAATGGACGCTGCCTCGTGGTTTATACAGCCACATAATTGCTAACCTTATTAATAACTTCACCACACTCATATACCAGTCCAAAACAGGGTGATGATGATGATGATGATGATGATGGTGGTGGTGGTGGTGGTGGTGGTGGTGGTGGTGGTGGTGGTGGTGGTGGTGGTGGTGGTGGTGGTGGTGGTGGTGGTGGTGATGATGATGATGATGATGATGATGATGATGATGATGATGATGATGATGATGGCTGTGGTGGTGATGACGTATATAATGACGTGAATGCTGATTAGAATTTATGATAATGATGATTGATGATGATGATGATGATGATAAAACTGCATTCATCACACCGTTATATCCCACCCTCGCCGCGGAACACAACCTGAAACAATCAACGTTCCATCAAGGTCCCCAAGGTAACTGTGGGCTAAACCTGGACTAAGGGGGAAAACAGACTGAGTGTAAGAGTCTGACCGGCATGAGGAGAGAAGGCCTATCACTTGTGGAAACTGTACTTGACGTAGAGGAGTGGTAGTAGTAGTAGTAGTAGTAGTAGTAGTAGTAGTGGTGGTGGTGGTGGTGGTGGTGGTGGTGGTGGTGGTGGTGGTGGTGGTGGTGGTGGTGGTGGTGGTGGCGTGGTAATGTAGTAGTAGTAGTAGTAGTAGTAGTAGCAGTAGTTGCAGGAGGAGGAGGAGGAGACGGAAGATCATCATCATCAACAACATTATCATCAACATCACCCCCATCACCATCTTCATCACCATCATCATCATCATCATCAACAACAACAACAGCAAGGACAGGTCCCGGCCGTCTCTTCAGCAATGGCACTCCTCTTTTATCGGCCTCCAGGTGATGATACCCACCTGTGTTGCAGTGCAGGGCGAGGGACATTGCACGTACAACGCCTGCAGTATGTCATGCAACGTACCCACTTGTGTTTGCAATTTTAAACCTCTTCAGCCCTATGACGTGCGCTGGAGAGAGAGGCCTTCACGTGGTGGCACTGTTATAACTGGCCGGATGAACTGCCTGATTATACGAACGTCCCTCAGCTGCCCTATCGCCCAAAAAAAAGGTGGTGGACTGCAGGAGGATGGTAACTTCAGCCTGCAGTCCACTGGGTTTACGTTTCTCATGGACTTGGGATTGCAATTACTACCACTACTAATACTACTAAAGCTACTACTACTACTACTAATACAACTACTACTGCTACTACTTTTGACTATTTTGTTCTATCTCTCTCTCTCTCTTTCTCTCTCTCTCTCTTTCTCTCTCTCCTCATGTGTCCTTAGTGTGCGGAGGGGGGGAAGTGAGAGGGAGGGAAGATATATCGAAAGGGAGGGGAGAAATATCTAAAGAGGGGGAGGGAAGGATATGTTGGGAAGGGGGAAGAGAGGGGGAGTAATATTGGACGAGGGGGAAGAGGGGGAGAGTTGTCAGGGGAGGTGGAGGGAGGGGGAGAAGCCGCAAGAGAGGGGGTGAGGGATATAACGAGCCTGTGACACTCCTTCCCCACCCCACACCCCAACCTATAACACCCCTCTCCCACCCCACACCCCAACCTAATAACACCCCTCCCCCACCCCACATCCCAACCTAACAACACCCCCACCCCCACCCACACCCAATAACACCCCTCTCCCACCCCACACCCCAACCTAACAACACCCCTCCCCCACCCGACACCCCAGCCTACCAACACCTCGTCGTCTCAACTTCTACGGCTTCCACACCAAAGTTGAGTCTGGTGGCAGGTGGTGTGACCCTCGCCTTGCACACACACAGTCACACTCATACTATACTCCTTCCACGTTAACTTGGCCCAGATTTTCGTCTCTTTGTAGCCCATTTCACGAAGCTCAGAGAAAGACAGTACTACAGCTCTACCCCCTTTCCACAGCACTTCTTCATGACTAGCATCGTATTTTAGTGCTTATCTCTTGTTACAACTTGGTGTTCAAGATGGAAAGATGGCAATTTTAGGCCAAGTTAGAGTGAAATGGGTATAGATGTCCCGGTTCCCACATTCAGCAGTTCTTTTGCCCACACTATCATACTCCCACATACAGGTTCAGGCCGCGTGCAAGCTAGGGGGGAGTTCTTTGCCCACACCTACACACTCCCACACACACCAAGTCTCACTGCCCACATCCCCACACTCCCACACACCCCGTCTCATTGCCCACACCCCAACACTCCAACACACCCCGTCTCATTACCCACATACCCACACTCCCACACACCCCAAGTCTCACTGCCCACATTCCCACACTCCCACACACCTTGTCTTATTACCCACATCCGCACACTACCAAACACCCCAAGTCTCACTGCCCTCATTCCCAAACTCCCACACACCTTGTCTCATTACCCACATCTCCACACACCCTAAGCCTCGTTTCCCACACTCCCACACACTCTGTCACACTGCCCACACCTTCACTCTCTCACACATCCTGAATCACGTTCGTCAACTTTTTCATACATAATTTCTCGACAATTCTCTTCCTCTACTTTCCGACCAATATCACATCCTCCACTTCCTACCAATTCTCGCTCCTCACCGTCTCCCTTCTCCGTTCCTACCAATATCCCCCGCCCTCAATATGCGACCAATATATCTCAGTTACCTCCCACCAATATCTGTGCTTCCCTTTGCTACCACTGTCCTACCTCATATATTCACCTCCACGACCCTTCTTTGTCCTCCCAATAAATATCCTTCAGTGTGCTACCAATATTATTTCCTTATTGTCCTACTCACACTATTTTCCTTCCATATCTTGCCAGTATTTCCTTTCTCATTGTCCTACTAATATTCCCAGTGTCCTACCAAATTATCAATATTATCCAGTGTCCTACCAACTTATCAGTATCATCCAGTGTCCTAGCAATATCCTTCAATCTCCTACCAATACTCCTTTCAAAATATTACTAAGTTCCTTCTATAATGCCCAACCAACGCCATTCTTCTTTTTTCTGCCAATATTCTTCAGTGTCCTACCAATATCGTTCAATTTTCTACCAATATTATCCAATGTCATACCAATATCGTTCAATGTCCTACCAATATCGTTCAATGTCCTACCAATATCATCCAGTGTCCTACCAATATTATCTAGTGTCCTACCAATATCGTTCTATGTCCTACCAATATCATCCACTGTCCTACCAATATCGTTCAATGTCCTACCAAATAATCCTCAGTGTGTCCTACCATATAACCTTCAATGTGTCCTACCAAATAACCCTTCAATGTCCTACCAACTGTCATACCTAAATACACAAGTAGCACAAGTAATTCACCTACCCTACCAAATGACCCTACAAATGACCTACCAACCGACCAATGTCCTACCAAATAACGTGTCATGTGTCCTACCAAATGTTTCCCGACCAAGCTGACTAATAAACCAACAAACTGGGCCGAATCCAATTAAGTGAAACATTGAGAGAGAGAGAGAGAGAGAGAGAGAGAGAGAGAGAGAGAGAGAGAGAGAGAGAGAGAGAAGGTAAACTACATTAATGCAATATTCCGTTTGATTCGTTATTGGCTGCCCGCCGTAAAATTCAGGTGGGCAAACAGAAAGAGATGTGTGTGTGTGTGTGTGTGTGTGTGTGTGTGTGTGTGTGTGTGTGTGTGTGTGTGTGTGTGAGAGAGAGAGAGAGAGAGAGAGAGAGAGAGAGAGAGAGAGAGATGAGCTAACAGCATATGCAACAAATATTTCTCTTCGTTAATATGTATCGAAAAAAAGATTATTCCTACCTCTGTATATTATCTGACTGTATCTATCTATCTACCTATCTATCTATCTATCTATCTATCATCTATCTATTAGTCTCCTATCAACTTATTTATATATCTATCCGTTTTATCTGTCTGCCAGACAATCTAATATATTTTTCAGAAACTCAAAAATCTAATCATTTTTTATCAATACTCATTCATCAGTTATTATTATTATTATTATTATTACTATAATTATTATTGTTATTATTATTATTTTTATTCTTCATTTTTTGGCATTCCTAATTTTTACGTCTTGTTTTTTAATTAATTTAATTTCTCAATTCCGTTTACAACTTCTTTCTTTCTTTCTTTCTTTCTTTCTTCATCTCTTTTCTCTACCTCTGTATTTTCTTTTCAGCTTTCGTTTTCTTACTCTTCGTTTGTCTCTCTCTCTCTCTCTCTCTCTCTCTCTCTCTCTCTCTCTGGCATTTTCTTCTTTTCCTCATTTCATTATCCTCCTCAGTTTGCTTCTTCTCCCCTCCTCTCTTCCTCCTTTCCTCCTTCACGTCCTCTTCTCTCTGTCTTCTCCTGTTTCTTCATACCCTCTTTCCTTCCTTCTCTTCCTCCTCCTTCCTCCTTTTTCCTTCCTTCTCGTCTTCCTTTCCTTGGTCTCAACTCTATTTCTCAAACATCTTTCTTTCTCTTCTCCTTGCTGTCTTCTTGCCTTTCTTTTTTCTCTTTCTCCTTTTTCCTTCTCCTCTTTTTCCCTCCTCTCTTCCTCTGCTTCCCCCCCACCTTCTCTCTCTAATCTCCTTTCCTTTACTCTCCTCCCCTCCCTCAAATCCTCTTTTCTCACATATCTTTTTCTCTCCTGTACTCTTTTTTTTTACCTCTCTCTCTCTCTCTCTCTCTCTCTCTCTCTCTCTCTCTCTCTCTCTCTCTCTCTCTCTCTCTCTCTCTCTCTTTTTCCGGACCTGTCTCCATTTATTGTTCATTTTCTTCCTCCATCTTTATCATAAATATTTTTTCTCCTTGACTCTTTCCAGTTTTATATTAGTTGTGTGTGTGTGTGTGTGTGTGTGTGTGTGTGTGTGTGTGTGTGTGTGTGTGTGTGTGTGTGTGTGTGTGTGTGTGTGTGTGTGTGTGTGTGTGTGTGTGTGTGTTTCTTCCTTATTTCCTTATTCCTGTTCTATTTAACTATTTACTCTTCCCATTTTTGACCATTCATTTCCATCTTTATATCCGAACTCCTCTGTCTATCCATCTATCTATCTTTTTACCTATGTCTATCTATCTACCTACCTATCTATCTGTCACTCTTCTTACATCACCTCCTCCTCTCTTCTACCTCTTCTCCCTCTCTTTACTCTCTCCTTTTGATCTCCTTTCCCCTTCCTTTCTCCCTCTTCTCCCTCTTCTTCGTCCTCCCCTTTACCATCATTCATCTTCCCTCTCCTCCCAATCTCCTATTTCTTCTTTCCTCCATTTCTCCCTCCTCTACCCTCCTTTATCCTTTCAGTCCCTCTCCTCCTATTTTCTCCCTGTTCTATCTCTTCTCCTCCCCTAATCTCCCTCTCCTCTACCTCTTCTCCCTTTCCCCCTCCTCCCTCCAAGTTTCTTCCTCTCCTCTCCCTCTTCTCTCCTCCCTTTCTCACTTCTCTCTCCTAAGTTCCTCCCTCTCCTCTTCCTTTTCTCTCCCCACTCTCCCCCTTCTCTCCTCATTATCTCTCTCTCTTCAATCCTTTCTCTCTCCCTTTTTCTTCTCCTCGTCTCCTCTTTCTTTTCTTCTCCTCTCCTCCTCTTCTCACCTCATTATTTTCCTCTACTCTTCCCTTTATCTCCTCTCCTTATCTTCTCTCCCTCCCCTCTCCTCCTCTTCCCTCTCTTCTCCCCTCCTCTTCCCCCAATTCCTTCCTCTTCCTCTCCTCTCCTCTCCTCATCTTCTCCCCTCTCCTCCTCTCCCTCCTCCCCCAAACAGACCGTAAGTGCCATCACAGAGCAGATAAACCAACACATCAAAACATTACAGCTTTGCCCAGGCTTCTCTCTCTTTCTCCCTTCCTCTTTTTTCTTCCTCCTCTCCTTTTTCCTCTTTATTCTTTCTCCTGTCTTTCTCTCTTCTCTTTCTCTCTTTCCCCTCACTATATTATTTCCCGTCTTTCTTCTTCTCTCTTTTTTTTTCTCCTGCCTTTAACTCTCTCCTCGTCCCTTTGTTCTTCTTCCTGTGCTTCTCTCTTCTTCTCTGTTATTTCTGTTCTCGTCCCCTCTCTGTTCTTCCTGCCTTTTTTTTTTTCTTCTCTGTTAGTTCTCCTTTTTTCCTCCTCCTCTTTCTCTTACTCTACCCCTCTTCCTTTCGACTGTCTTCCTCTCTCCCTCTCTCTCTCCTCCCACCTATCTTTGCCTTGTGTATCCTTATATTTCTTCCTCCCCTCTCCTCCTTCCTACAATTTTCCTCTCCTCCAATACATCTCCTCCTCCTCCTCCTCCTCCTTCTACTTTTGCGTTGTGTTGTTTTCCTCCTCCTCCTCCTCCTCCTCCTCCTTTTTACCTTAAACACCATTTCTCATCTCTATACTGTCCCTCTTTTTTTTTTCTTTTTTCACGCAAATTTTCCAGGACAAATCCAACTGTATATTCATTCTTATATTAACTCATTATTTTTTATTTTACTTATTTATTCATTTATTTTCCTCTCCACCCCCTCAAAGCGATGTCTCCCCTAAGCTTAAAAATAAAAAATAAAAAAGTATGGAGGCAGTGAGAAAAAAAATCGTCCTGAAGAGGTTAAGACACTTGTAAAATCTTCCTCTCCTATATTTTTCTCCTTCCCCTCCCATTCCATCCATCTCAACTACACCTCTTACTCTCTTCCACGCCTCTTACTCTCTTCCACGCCTCTTACTCTCTTTACTCTCTTCCACACACCTTACTCACTTCATCACCAATTTCCTCTCATCCTTCAACATAATCTACATTGTTCTCCCCTCTCTCTCTCTCTCTCTCTCTCTCTCTCTCTCTCTCTCTCTCTCTCTCTCTCTCTCTCAAAACCTCCCTTTCCTAATCGTCACCTAACACTTCTCTTCCTCCTCCTCCTCCTCCTCCTCCTCCTCCTCCTCCAAGCCTCTCTCTGCTCCATCTTCCTCACCAAACTTTCTTCCTCTTGCCATCACCTCCACTCACCTCCTTTTTCCTCTCTCTCTCTCTCTCTCTCTCTCTCTCTCTCTCCCTCCCACCTTCTCACATTTCCACCCCTTACCACTTCGTCCACTTAGTCGGCCGGAAGGAGAGAGAGAGAAGGGTCACTTGAGAGGACGGAAATGCTTGCAAGGAAAGTTGTGGAAAGGAAAGAGAGAGAGAGAGAGAGAGAGAGAGAGAGAGAGAGAGAGAGAGCGAGAGAACCCGCTACGTATGGGGTAATAAAATAAATAGTATCAAAGTTGCAACAGACCTAATAAAGTGTGTTACTAATAGACTTAAGGACATTAATAAGGTCAGAATTTTGCCTTAACGATAGTAAAGGAGAAATAAGTTACCTCGGACTGAAGGGGTTGATTATTTATTCCATGTAGCCTAATCAGTTTCATAATTATCTCATTCCTATACACAATTCTCTCTCTCTCTCTCTCTCTCTCTCTCAGCTTCTAAAAATATCCCTACACTATAAACCTTTCCCCTTCCCTCCCCCTCCCCTTCCCCTCTTCCCCCCTCCCCGGATCCTTCCCCTCCTTCCCCCCTCCACTCTACCTCTATTCGTTCTTCCCCCTCCTCTCCCCAACCTCTCCTCCCTTTCCTTCGTCTCATCCCCTTCCGTCTGTCCCCTACTCTCTCCCCCTCCCCATTCCAGCTACCTCTCTCCTCTTCTCCCCTCCTCCACCATCTCCCCCTACCTCATCATACCCTCTCCTTCTTCCCTCTTCTTTATCCCCCACTCCCTCCTCCCCCTCCTTTCTCCTTCCTTCCTCCCCTTCCTCTTTTCCATCTTCCTCCTCCCCCTTTCCCTCCCCTCCAAACCCCTCCCTGTCTTCCCCCTTCCTTCTCTTCTCAATCCCCCTTCCCTTTCCTCTCCTCCCCTTCCCTTCTCTCCCTCCTTCCTCTTCCTCCTCTCCCTCTTCCTAGTTCTCTCTACCCCTGCCCTCTCCCCCCTTCTCCCCAGCTTCCTTCCCCCCCTTCCCTTCCCCCTCAACCAGATTAACTCACCCAGATAGAAAACTTCCCACTCTTCCCCAACCCCCCAACCTTCCCCCCCCCCTCACAGCCGTAAAGCTTCTCTCCAGGGTGATATGATTCTCTCTCTCTCTCTCTCTCTCTCTCTCTCTCTCACACACACACACACACACACACACACACACACACACACACACACACACACACACACACACACACACACACGTCGAGCAAAAAAAAATCGCTTTCGTTTCGTGAGCCCGAGCGTAATTAAAAGAAGAATTGTAAAAAGAAAAATGGACGAATGTGTGAGAGAGAGAGAGAGAGAGAGAGAGAGAGAGAGAGAGAAACTAATATACGATACCATCAGAAGTTAAACAACAGGATTAATGGACGAAAAAATATATAAACAAAATGAAACAGAACGAAAAACAAGGAACGAAGGAAAAGAGGAAACAAAAAAGAAAAAGGAGGAAGGAAAGGGAAAGAAGAGGAGGAAGAAAAAGGAAGAGGAGGAAGAAAAAGGAAGAGGAGGAAGAAAAAGGAAGAGGAGGAAGAAAAAGGAAGAGGAGGAAGAAAAAGGAAGGGGAGGAAGAAAATGGAAGAGGAGGAAGAAAAAGGAAGAGAAGAAAAAAGAAACAGATGAACGAAAAAAATATCATCTGGAATTCAGGAGGTGTTTCTTCTCGCCGTAAAAAGTGTACCGATCTACACTACTCTCTCTCTCTCTCTCTCTCTCTCTCTCTCTCTCTCTCTCTCTCTCTTTCCCATCTATTTGTCTCGCTCCTTCTCTCCTCTGCTAATAATTGTTCGTATTTTTTTTCCATTTCTTCTTTCATTGCTATTACCACCACCACCACCGCCACTACTACTACTACTCCTATTACTCTCTCTCTCTCTCTCTCTCTCTCTCTCTCTCATAAAAACTTTCCCCTACTGTGGGTGTCGCAAACCCTACCATTCTTTTCTTTCTTTCTTGTTTTTATGTTCTTGTTTTCCACTCTTCTCCCCTCTCATCTTTCTTTCTCCAACTCTCTCTCTCTCTCTCTCTCTAACCATCCATCCATATACCTATCTACCTACATCCGTACCCATCCACCTAAATCCCTCTCCATCACCATCTCAATCTCCCTTCTTTCCCTCCCTCCAACCTCTCCATACCTTCTCTCCTTCCCTCTCTCCCTCCCTTCTCTCCTTCCCTCCAGTCTCTCCTCCCTCTCTTCCTCCTTTCTCTCCTTCCCTCCAATCTCTCCCTCCATTTTTCCCAGCGTCCAGGGCCTATGGATTTCCGATCTTAACTCAACTGTACTGCCGAGGTTTCATTTAGTCCAAAACACTGCCACGCACCTGTCAGGGGGAAGGGAAGAGGGGAGAGAAGAGAAGAAAGGAGAGGAGGAAAGGAGGAGAAGAGAGGAAAGGAGGGGAGAGGAGAGAAGAGAGGAGAGGAGGAAAGGAGGAGAAGCGAGGAGAGGAGGGGAGAGAGAAGGAAGAGAAGAGAGAGGCTATGGAAAGGAAGGAAGGAGTGAAGATAGGAGGGGAGAAAAAGGAGAAGAGGGGAGAGATGGAAAGAGAGGAAGGAGAGACGACAGGAGAGGGGAAAAAGAAGAAGAAGGGAGAGGAGAGATGGAAAGGGAAGAGGGGAGAAGACAGAGGAGAGGAGGAACGGAGGAGAAGAGGGGAGATGTGCAAAAAAGAAAGAAAAGAAAGGAGAGAAGGAAAGAGAAGGGAGGATGAGAGAAAGTGGATGGAGAGAAGAGGAGAGAGAGAGGGAGAGATGGAAAGGGAGAGACGAGAGGAGAGGAGAGATGGAAAAAAAAGGGAAAGTAAGGGAAAGAAGAGAAGGAAAAGAAGAGAGTGGAAGTGATGACAGGGGGGGAGGGAAGAGGAAGAAAAGGAAAGATCAGCGAGAGAGGAGGAAAAGGAAGAAAAAGGAGGAAGATTAATAGGAGGAAGATGGAGAAATAGGGGAGGAGGAGAAGGAGGAGGAGGAAGATCAATCCGTTTACAAAATCCTGGAAGATGGTGAGGATTTCTGAGTTGATGATAGGGGGATTAACAGGGAAGGGGTATTGCCTGGTGAGAAGGATGCGCTCTCTCTCTCTCTCTCTCTCTCTCTCTCTCTCTCTCTCTCTCACAACAATTCCCTTCCCTAAAGTTGAAAATCTATCCAGTCGCTTATGAGGATTTTAATAACACACAGAAAACACCAATATTCCCATAAAAGTACAAATAAATAAATAAATAAATACATAAATAAAATACACTACGTCCTTATTTCGTTCACAGGGCCAATAACGTACGGCTGATGAAAAAAAAGGACATGTACTAAACTGTTTCAAAACCCTTTACTGCACACCGTTCATTGAGGAATCATGGACCTAGAAAAAAGAATATTCGTAGATTGTCCTGGAGAAAAAAAAATTATAGTGTATCTACATTGTGTTTTTCTACTCACGTCTCTCGTAGCAGGGCAGAAGGACAACACTTACCTGCAAAAAAAAAAATGATATGTAATTAACAACAGGTAAAGTTAAAGGTCTGATTAGCACTTATATCATTGCCAATGTATTTGTAAAGTAATATTAACAGTAGTAATAGTAATAGTAGCAGAAGTAGTACTAGTAGTAGTAGCACAAGTAGTACTAGTAGTAGTGGTGGTAGTGGTAGTAGTGGTGGTAGTAGTAGTAGTAGTAGTAATAGCAGTAGTAGTAGTAGTAGTAGTAGTAGTGGTGGTGGTGGTGGTGGTTGCTGTAGTGGTAATGATAGTGATGATAATAATAATAGCGATGATAATAATTATAATAAAAATAATAATAATAATAATAATAATAATAAATAATAATAATAATAATAATAATAAATAATAATAATAATAATAATAATAATAATAATAATAATAATAATAAATACCAATATAAGGAAGAGGTAAAGACGAAATGGAAATCCTGAATGACAGAAGACGAAAGTAAAACGAAGACTTAAGATGAACGACACCAAGAGATAAGGAGGAGAGACTGAGAGATAAAACAAAACCCTAAAGAGAGATAAAGTGATGAGGTAACAAGAGAGAGAGAGAGAGAGAGAGAAGAAGCAGAGATATGAGTGCTTAGGCCACACTGCAAAGAGAAAGATGAGATTAAAACAGTTAAGATAAAGCCATGAGAGATAATACGATGAGATAAATAAACGTGACAAAAATAAAAATGCGTAAGATGAGAAATAAAACAAGAGAAGCCAGAGAAAAAAACAAAAGTGTTATAAAAAGTAAAGACGAAGAAGAAGAAAATCTTTAACGAAAAGAAAGAGAGAGAGAGAGAGAGAGAGAGAGAGAGAGAGAGAGAGAGAGAGAGAGAGAGAGAACGAAGAGATAAGAAAAAATAGAGAAAAATATAAAACCATGAAAAACCTGGAGTGAACAGTACGACATGTTCCAAAAAAAGGGAAAATGAAAAAAGAAAAAAAACTCCCTATAACGAATAACCAAAATAAGACGAAAAGAGAAAATAAGAAAAACGAAGAAAACAGATATTATGACGAACAGAAAATTAAAACAAAAGGGAAAGGAAAAAACGATGAAAAACAATAGCGAAAAATCAAAACAAACAAGACAACAGAAAACGAAAAAAAAATTACGATGAAGAAGAAAACCAAGAAAAAATATATACATAAAAACAAGACAAAAGAGGAAATAAGAAAACTCGAAGAAAAAAGCCAATAACGAAGAATGAAAATAAATCAAAACAAGACGAAAGAGGAGCCAGTGATAATTGCAAAAAGCGAAACAAACGCAGGAAACAGAATGGAGGTGGACAAACACAGGATTAAAATGCATACAGGAAGCCCAGAACCGAGAGAGAGAGAGAGAGAGAGAGAGAGAGAAGGGGGGGGGGACTGGATCTACGTCTATCCTTAACTTATTCCTTCTTCTCTTTCTCCTTCTCCTTCGTGTTGGTGTGTCTTCTTGTTTTTTGTTTATTTGCTTTTTCTCCTATTTCGTTGGTTTTCTACTTCTTTTCATAATCATTGTCACAAATCATCATCATCACCATCAACATCATCTATATTCTTTTCTTTTCCACTCGCTCCTCCTCCTCCTCTTCATCATCATCATCATCATCATCATTATCCTGTTCGTCTCCTTCTTGTGTCCCCTGGGAGCTACATGAAAAAATCCTGCAAAGACATACAGCAGACAGGTACGAAGCCTCCTCCAGCCAACCCACACCCTCGGTACGCAGGGTCCGTAGAAAGGCATCTTGGGAGACATCTCAGGAGACGTAACAATAACGCCACTAAAACCTCGCAGGACACCACGGTACGGCCATAATTCTGAGGCCTGGAGGGCACGCTCATTCGTGGACATATTTTACGAGGAAAAATTTGGGACACAAGATTTTAGGTACATTAAGACGCAAGGCTTGGGACACAATTAAGGACTCTTTAGGACAATAAGTGAAGGACACAAAGTTCAGTACACAAATTCATGGCAGTTCAGGACAATAATTTTTCGATACAAAGTTTGGGGAGGGGGGAAGTTTTCGGACACAAAATTTATAACAGTTTACGTACCTAATTTTGGAATACAGGTTCTGAAGAAAATAATTCAGGAAAAAAATTTATTCAGCTCAGGACAAGAATTTTAGAATACAAATATTTGGTAAATGATTTAAGATACAAACGTTTTAGGACAATTAAGGAACTTTTTTTTTTTCACGACCAAGACAAAAAAAAAGAAAAACAATTATGACATGGGGGCCGCGAGTTTAGTATATTATAGATAGGTAGACAGATAGATTGATAGATAGACAGATAGATAGATTTGTTTTTTTTTTCAATTTCACCTACAATTGGTGGAGGTGTTGAGAGGTGGCCCATCACTAAGCCTGCTGTGTCTCAGAACAATACCTTATGGGATGTCTCTTATACTCAAGGGATTACTCTATATTTTGCTCCTGAGTAATCTTTTCATTCCTCGTTCTTCATAAACAATAATAACTTCTTTTTCTACTCCTTTTTCATATATCTTATTCAACTTAACATTTTATTTCTCTTCACTCCATTTGTTTACCTTTTAACGACCTCTGACTTTTTTTTTCCTTTTATATATTTTTTCGCTGATCTCTCTCTCTCTCTCTCTCTCTCTCTCTCTCTCTCTCTCTCTCTCTCTAAATTTACCGTCACTTTATTAATTTTCTCTCTTTTACCCTTCGTTTCCCGCGTTCATTCAGCTTTTATTCCTTCCTCATTGTATTAATAAACTTTTGTGCACCATTTCCGAACCTCTCTCTTTCTCTCTCTCTCTCTCTCTCTCTCTCTCTCTCTCTCTCTCCAAACTTTAAAATTACTCCTCATTTTCCTCTCTCACCTTTCCTCGTCTTTCCTCCCTCCCATCTTTTATAAATATCTTTTTCTTGCTCACGCCTTAATCAACGTCCTTCCTCTATTTTTTTTTTTCACCCTTCACATCCTCACCCTTTTCTTTAAATATTTTTCTTTTCTGCTTTTTTTAGTTCATTTTTCTTCCAAGATTAATCAACCTTTTTTCACTGAATTTCTATTTTTTCTCTCTTTTTTCTTTTTCTGCTCGACTTCTTTCACTATTCAAATTTTTATAAACATATCATTTTCTTTCTTTTTCTTTCTTTCCATTATTTTAATCAAATTCGTGTTCTTCTTTCGCCCACGCATTCTTCTTTCGCGGGATATTCTCTCTCTCTCTCTCTCTCTCTCTCTCTCTCTCTCTCTCTCTCTCTCTCAGGCCTACCCCTCATTCCCTAGTCTCGTGGAGGGGGTGGAGAGGCCAGCATCACCTGTTTTCAAGGGGAAGGGAGGGGGAAGAAAGGGGGAAGGGGAGAGGGGAGAACGGGGGAGAGGGAGGGAATGGGAGAGGATAGAAATGGGAGAGGAGAGAATGAAGAGAGCAGTTAATGAGGGAAGGTTATAAAGGAAAAGGGGATGCTGGGGAAGAAAGGGGAAAAGGGGAAGGGAAGAAAGAGTGGCGTTAAGGGGGGAGGTTGAGAAGAAAATGAGGAGGTAGGGGAGGATAGGGGATGGCAAGATGAAAAGAAAGGAACCACCTAAGGAAGGAAATAGGGGTTGGGAAAGGGGGAAGGGGACAAGGGTGAGGGTAAAAAGGAGAGAATGAGAAGGATAAGAAGATGAGGAGAAGAGAGGGAAAAAAAAGGATGCTGGAGGAGTGAGGAGGTGTGAACGATATCCTACAAAATAATAATAATAATATAATAATAATAATAATAATAATAATAAAGGAGAGAGGAGGGATGGGAAGAGGTGAGCAGGTACAGACAGCCAAAAAGTATCGTTCCTTTTACCTCACGTATACTTCTGAAACATGGACGATGCATTGTGATACATACAGAATACTACGATTATTAGTGTAAATATTACCCTTGGGAATTATTAGAACTCAAAATCGAACGAAAATTAACATTCTGGGTGAAGTGCTTGTTATTCTTTTCTTTTTTTTCTTTTTTCTTCTTTAGGTACAAGGGTGATGGATCCAGGTGAGTCTGCAGAATTCGCTCTTTTTCACACCCATCGTACCCCAGGCGTGTCATACTTTTTTGGGTGGCTGTACTTTGCGTCCTTCTTATCCTTATCTACGGTATCTTCTCTGTGGGTCAGCCGGGAAAGCGAGAAAGATAAAGACGGTGATACAGTGCAAAGCGAGAGAGTCTTAATGCTACCCCTTGTTATATTTACGCTGCTTTTTCACCTTTCCCATTCTCTGCTGCCCTCTCTCTCTCTCTCTCTCTACCTCTCCCATTCTCTACTGCCCTCTCTCTCTCTCTCTCTCTCTCTCTCTCTCTCTCTCTCTCTCTCTCTCTCTCTCTCTCTCTCTCTCTCTCTCAAATATCATCATCGCTACCCTAACTACAGAGAGGTATGGTAGGCTATGTTTCTCTGCCTATATGTATGATTCTCTTTTATGACGCTGTGGAATATTAGGCGAGCTTTTGTTTCTCACTGTACTCATAACATATATATATATATATATATATATATATATATATATATATATATATATATATATATATAT
>NC_137064.1:32849000-32851500 GCF_032717465.1 Coenobita brevimanus | reverse complement strand
ACTTTCCCCTATTGCCCCCCTCCACACCCTTCCACCCCCCGAACCACCTCCCCTGCTTTGTCCACACAAAATTCTACCCCTTATACCTTTTCACCTACCCCTATCTTCCTCCCCATCTTCCCCCTCTTCCTCCCCTTTACCCCAACTCCTCCCCGCACTCTAATATCTCCCCAAAGACCCTCCCTTCTACCTCCCCACAACTTAGAATTCTACTCCCCCTTCCTACACCCTTTCCTCAGCCTTTATCTTACCTCTCCTATTCCCCTTCTTCCCCCTCTCCGCTCCTTCTACTCCTACCCCTCTTCTTCCACCTCCATCCCTTCTACCCCTCTTTCCCCCCTTCTGCCCACACACTTCCACCCATCCCCCTTCCTACGCCTGGCTCGCATGCTAACACTCCCAAACTGTTTCTCTAAAGCCAAGCTTCTCACTAACTCCAAGTTTCAAAGTCCTTGCCCTCACACTTCTGCACGCCGCCTCTCCATCCCCTCACACACACTCACACACACACACACACACACACACACACACACACACACACACACACACACACACACTGAACTTTTAAATCCCTTTTTCCTCTCCCTCTCTCACCATGCCTTCAGCCACCTCCCAGTGCATTACTATATTTTCATCGACCGTATTAACCACTACCATGGGATTCCTTTATGGGGGGGGGGGGTCTTTCCTGAACTGAAAAAAAAAAACCTTGGCCAGTCATAAAATTAAATTAAAAATGTCACCATATTCAAGAGGCTAAAAGAGAGCCTCGGACCAATTAAAAAAAAAAAAAAAAGTTTGCGCTAATCTTCAAAAAGTCTAGCAAGAAAAAAACAGAAAACACGTCGTCGGGAAGAGATGGAGGATTAAATTATGAAAATCAGGAAAACAGTATAAAGGGAAACAGAAGGAAACCTAATTTTTTCCGCGGGTTCACTAGCATGGCACTCTGCTAAACTGTAAAAAAAAAAAAAAAAAAGGTCTGATAGTCGCAAAGATACGGTATTAAAGAGGCCTTCCAAATGAAATGGTTTAGGGTGAAACTGGAGAGGGCCTTCTTGCTCCCCAGGGCCCCCTCGACACTCAGTCAGTCATTACTCGTGCAAGGCGTTAACCAGCAGGCAATCGGGCGTGGAATGGGGTCAGGGAGGGACACAGTGACTTAACTACCCAGGCACCACGCTGGCACGGGACATTAGGCCTTGTGGGGGAGGCTGCAAGGGCGGAAAGTAATGGGGTGTGGGTTGGGTGAGGTGTTGTAAGGAGGGATGGGGTGAGGTGTGTGTGTGTGTGTGTGTGTGTGTGTGTGTGTGTGTGTGTGTGTGTGTGTGTGTGTGTGTGTGTGTGTGTGTGTGGTCATGGCAGAAAGTATTAGACAGGATGAAATAGGGACAGAAGTTAGACAGGCATGGAATGAAAGATATGGGGAATGAACTGAAACGGAGGGAATGGGGAAATATGTGAGTGAAAAGGGGATAGGTAGGATGAAATGGGGATAGGCAGGAGTGAAATAGGATAGATAGGCGTGAAATGGGGACGGGTAGGGGTGAAATGGCGATGGGTAGGGATGAAATGGAGACGGGTAGGGGTGAAATGGGAACGGGTAGGGGTGAAATGGGGATGGGTATAAACTGCAATGCGGGAAGGGTGAGGAAGGGCAGAGATGGTCCCTAACTTCCTCCCTTATAACTTCAGCAGATCATCCCCATCTCTCTCTCTCTCTCTCTCTCTCACACACACACACACACACACACACACACACACACACACACACACACACACACACACACATAATCCACTTAACCACACACACCAGACTCTGCCTGGCTTCACGCAACAAACTTCTCCACTATTGTACCCTGGGGCTGCACTCAACTCTCGCACGCTGCACTCAATACTCGCAATCTGAACTCAGTTCTCGCACGCTGCACTCAATACTTGCACTCTGAACTCAATTCTCGTAGCTGCACTCAATATTCGCACGCTGCACTCAATTCTCGCACGCTGCACTGAAAACTCGCACTCTGAACTCAATTCTTATATGCTGCACTCAGTTCTCGCACGCTGCACTCAATACTCGCACTGTTCTCGCATTCAGCCTCCGCACGCAACTCTCACACTCATCTCCAGCAAGCAACTCTCACACTCAACCTCTGCACGCAATTCTCATTTTTAACTGCCGCACTCAACAACATACCATCTTCACACCCGGCTCTCACACTCAACTTCTGCACGCAATTCGCACGCAATCCCTGGGGCGAGGTCCTGCCCAGCCAATAAGCGCCTTAACTACTGCATTAAATAATTAGTTCAGGGACTTTGCTAACAACCCAATCGAAGTGCACGCAATATTCACCCGTGCACTCAGATTTTGCACTCAATATTCACACTTGCACTCAAATTTTGCACTCAGCATTCAATCTCATTCCTGCACTCCTGCACTCAATATTCAGTTTTAGCACCCAAATTCTGCACTCAATATTTAATCGCATTTGTGCAC
>NC_137064.1:32821500-32839000 GCF_032717465.1 Coenobita brevimanus | reverse complement strand
CTCAGATCACCACCAAAATTTAATCGACGCTTCCTTGGCCCATGACTCAAATATCCATAAAAGTTAACTGAAAACCATCGATAACTTTCTGAGATATCTTGCGGACAATAAACAAACTAGCAGACAAACAGGGGTGAATACATAACCTCCTCCAACTTCGCCGGCGGGGTTAACTGGTGTGCTTAAGAGTATTCGTATACTTACATCAGGTGCAGTACGGTGGGAGAAGAAAGCCACTTACCTGCAAATAATAGGAGAAATGTTAGTTATTATTTGTACGTATGTTGATAATACTAGCAATACTAATATCAATAATAATTATTAGGTGGTAGTAGTAGTAGTAGTAGTAGTAGTAGTAGTAGTAAAAATATACTGAAAACTTGCCGTGGTTCATTCACTCGGCCAAACTTTGGTGACTATCTCAATCTATCATTTTTTTTTTTCTTGGGGGGGGGGTCTCTGCACCCTAACTCACCCCGAAGGAAGTCTGGATGACAGACAAAGACAGACAGACAGACACATAAACAGATCAACAGATTACCTGACTCATTTATTTTCATTAATACATAGATAACCCTCCTTAGCCCAGCAAATAACTTCCAACAGTTCAGATATTTCAGCGTCAATACAGTACTGAGAAGGACTGACGCTGACCTGCAACCAATACGTTAAAAATGTTTTGGACAAGTTGCAAATTACTGGCTGGCACTCAGACAGGACAATTATCTGAACGCCAAGGGTGATCAACATACATCCAGTAATTTAGGAGTTTGATGAGACAGACAGACAGACAGTGAGACAGACAGACAAACATGCCCAATCTCCCAATACGGTATGTCACTATTTATAACCTCTTATTGTTATAGTTTTTTAACCTTAATTTGATACAGACTTTTGTCAGATTTTGTCCTTTTGCACCTAGCTCAGTGGCAGAATAAGACAATACTGTTTCTATGCATCTTTTTCATAGCACTTCTTCATGACTAGCATCATAATCTAGTGTTCATCTATTTCTACACCTCGGTAATCAAGGTGAGGAGATGGCAAATTTAATAAGTTAGAAAAGGGGTATACAAGTTCCATTTCTCATACTAATTTTTATTTTATTTTTTTATTTTTTTATTATCTTCACTTCTTCTTGATAATATTTCTTTTTATCTGTTCTCCTGTACGTATGACATAATTCCGGAGGGTTTGGAGGGTGGGGGAGAGCCTTCTGCTTTTCTCCCTAATCTTAAACATCCATAATTAAGGAAAAAGTACCTCTATTTACATGATTACCCTACCATCTAGCAAGGACCGTAATTTCCGTGTGTGTGTGTGTGTGTGTGTGTGTGTGTGTGTGTGTGTGTGTGTGTGAGAGAGAGAGAGAGCGCGTGTAACTGCCATAATCCCTGGTACTAACACTGACAAGCTTAAGACATTTTAATAAGGCTAAGAAGATACGAGTTGTCTCAAGAATAAGAAATCCTTACAAATAACAGGATAATGTTTCCAGATTCCTCCTTATTTTTTCATTTAATTTCCATCCACTCCCCCCCCCCTTATTTTTTTCATTTTTTGCTCCAGGGCTGTTTTCCAGTTTCCTCGTCTTTTATTAATTCATTTTTTTCCTCCATCTTCCCCTCCTCTTTTTTTTCCCATTTGCTCCAGGGCTGTTTTCCTTTTCTCCTGTTGTCCTCCTCCATCTTTCTCAGCTCCAGGGTTATATTCTGTCTCCTTCGTATTATTCTTCATTAATTGCTAGGGGGAAGCTAGGTGCTCTCTCTCTCTCTCTCTCTCTCTCTCTCTCTCTCTCTCTCTCTCTCTCACACACACACACACACACACACACACGTTCTTATACTGTTTTTCTTCTCAGTTTAATACACTCCATATTTTTTTCCTGGCCCGAGGGATTATTTTCTTCCTCCTGTTGTGTTCCTTTACTTTTTTTTTTTTTGATGGACAATGGCTGGCTTTTATTTTCCATCTATTTTTCGAGGCAATTTTTTTTTTTATTCGTCTGTCTTCTATATATTAATTGGATCTTTCTCTTTTCCTTATTTATCTTTCTCTTTTCCTTTTTTATCTCTCTCTTTTCGTTCTTTATCTTTTCCTTATTTATTTTTGTTTTTCTTATTTATCTTTCTCTTTTCATTCTTTCTCTTTTTCTTATTTATCTTTCTCTTATCCTTATTTATTTTCCTCTTTTCCTTATCTATCTTTCTCTTTTCCTTCTTTATATTTATCTTTTCCTTATTTATCTTTCTCTTTTCCGTATTTATCTTTCTCTCTTCCTTATTTATCTTTCTCTTTTCCTTATTTATCTTTCTCTTTTCCTTATTTATCTTTCTCTCTTCCTTATTTATCTTTCTCTTTTCCTTATTTATCTTTCTCTTTTCCTTACTTATCTCTCTCTTTTCCTTATTTATCTTTTTCTTTTCCTTATTTATCTTTTTCCTAATAATTTTCACGAATTTCCTCATTCTCACTCATTTTCTTCCTTTTCCTCTATATATCTAGTTCTATAATTTCTTCCTTTCGATCAAATTTCCTCATATTTTCTTTCACGCTTTTTGTCTTTCTCCTTTTTCTTCCTCCCTTTTCTCTCCTTTTGTCCTCCTCTAATTCTGAGTTTTATTTCCTCCTCTCACTCTTTCCCTACTACCATCCTCTGTCATTTTCCACTCCAGTTTTCCTCTGTCTTTCCATTTCCGCTTCCTTTCTATTTCCGTCAATTTCTTCCTTTTTATCAACTTTCATCATTCTTTCCCACTTTTCGCCTTTTGCTGTCTCGATCGTCCCTTTCTCTCCTTCTGTCATCCTCTGTTTCTTTCTTTCTTTGTCCTCTTTCTCTCCTATCTTCCTCTGTCTCTTTTCACTCCTGTCTTCCTCCACACTCCCAGCTCTTTTGCAACCTCTGTCTTCTTTTTCTCTCCTTCTGTCTTCCTGTTTTTCTTTCTTTGTCCTCCCCCCTCCTGTTTCCACGCCTGTCTTCCTCCTTACTTCCCTCTCTTCCTCCATTCCATCAATTTCCGTCAATCTCTCAGCGTCCAGCAATTGATCAACCTTTTCTAGTCAATTTCACGCAGTTGTCTTGAGGTCTGGCAGCCTTCCATGTCCACCCCGTGTTGTGGCAGCGTTAGCAAATTGGTGAGGCAAAAAACAACGACAGATACTGTAGATAGATAGATTGATAGACAGATAGATGGATGGATGGATGGATGGATGGATGGATGGATAGACAGATAGGTGGATGGATGGATGGATGGATGGATGGATGGATGGATATGTGGATGGATGGATAGATGGATGGATGGATGGATGGATGGATGGATAGACAGATGGACGGATAGGTGGATGAATAGATGGATGGATGGATGGATAGACAGATAGGTGGATGGATGGATGGATGGATAGATGGATAGACAGAATGATGGATAGATAGATAGTGAGATGACAGATACATACAGAGAGACAGATGTATAGGCACTAGAAAGCTGGTTGATAGATGGACATAAAGACAGATGATACATTGATTGATATAGATAAGTAAATAGATAGATAGATAGATAGACATAGATAGATAGAGCCGTACAGTGATTGATAAACACTGTAGGTAGACTGGTCCAGAGAGAAAGAGAGAGAGAGAGAGAGAGAGAGAGAGAGAGAATGTGAATGTATGTATGAATATATGTACGGTATGTGTACTTATGTAGGTAGGTAGGTAGGTTTGTCTCTGCCTATCTGTCTACCTACCTATCTATCTATCCTATCTATCTACTTCCACACCACCTGACCCCCACCACTAATTGTCACTCTCATTTTCGCTACACCAATAACACACCAGGTCAACAGAGGTCAAATTCAGGGTCAAGTGATGATAAACGAGGTCGAGGGGCACATACATAACCCTCTCTCTCTCTCTCTCTCTCTCTCTCTCTATTCTTTATTAGTACAATATTTCTCCTTTAACAGACGGGAGTATCGTCCTTACTGCTCTCTGGAGTATCGTGTTACTTCCTCTTGAATTATTGGCTTTATTTTCTGGCACTATATATTTTTTTTCACTAGTATTACGTTTTATTTTATTTTTTTGTTATGCTGCTGCTGATGATGTTAATTATTATTATTATTATTATTATTATTATTATTATTAATGACATTATTATTATTATCATTATTATTAATGACATTATTATTATTATTATTATTATTATTATTATTATTATTATCATCATCACCATCATCATCATCACCACCAACATCACCACCAACCCAACAACATCATCATCATCATCATCATCACCATCACCATCACCACCACCACCACCACCACCATCGCTTATTCACACCACCACCACCCAGTCCTTCAATGACATTCAGGAGCGTAGGGTCCAGGGCTAGGCTATAGAGTAGGCTACTGACATTCAAGCACCAAACCAGTCGCTTCACCGTGAGCAGCATATGTAAGAAATAAACCCCAACCAGTCCTTGAATTTATACCATTATAAGCCACACTCAGGTGAAGCGTCTAACCCTACTAGGCCACCAGGCATCTACTGGCAGGTTATATCCTTACTATCACAAGTAGTAAATGGTCCTTCTGGGTTACGAGACACTGACACAGGCACCTGAGGCATCATCGAGTGAATGGATGGTAGTTTTTTTTTTTTTTTGCTATTTTCTTTATTACCTGTTATGTGCTATATGTTTGTTTATTTATTTATTTACTCATTTATTTATATCTAATTATACAATTTACTGATTTATTTTTCCTTTGGTGGTAGGTGGTGGCAACCATCATCCACTCACTTTATGTAGTGCTGCCTACTATTTCCTTCACCCTTATCATTCTCTTGCTGTGTCTGCCCTCCTCTCTTCCTATGTCTCCCATCTTCCCTGTCACTTTTTGTTACTCTTCTTTCCTTTTCAGGTGACTTTACATTGAATTACAAGCCTTATGGTTTCCTGTAAGCCAGGAAACCATTTACAACGCTGTGTGGTAACCATGTAAGAAACCCATACATGCTCCCTACGTGTCGAGAAGTGGGTTGGCGGAGGGTTAGTGCCCCTCCCCGTAGAACAAATAACTCAAAGACAAACGGCCAACCCTTACGCGATCATGGCGTCTGGCTAGAGAGAGACAGACTTTTTTCCTCTCATCGCTAATGTCCTTTATTACGTTACATATTTTTTTCATTCACTGGACCCACGCCGCACAGTACAATTTTTTATTTTCACCGCCGATTTTTCACTTTCTCTTTATTTTCACTGACACGTCCGCCAGTGATATTGAATTCAGTGTCAGTTTCCCTCTGGCCGGACCACGGGAGTCTCTGGCACCTGGGTTTATTGGGCTTTTGTTTGCATGATCTGATGGTGAGTACTGTCCATCTAGTTTTGTTAATCATCAACATCATTAGCATTATCATCACCATTATTAGTATTAGTAGTATTATCATCATCATCATTAGTGTTAGTATTATCATCATCATCATCATCATCATCATCACCACCACCACCACCATCACTTTCTTCTCCCAGGTGGCCTCTCAATCCATCACTTCTATTGGCCTATAAGACGCGATGTCCTGATTTACAGCGATTCTTACGACAAAGCTGATTTACGACACTGGATATTCTCTTACTATTTACTATTTTACTATTTACAACGCTGATTTACGACACTGGGTACAATCTTACTAGTTACTATTTTACTATTTACAAAGCTGACTTACGACACTGAATACTCTCTTACTATTTACTATTTTACCATTTTCAACGCTGATTTACGACACTGGATACTCTCTTACTCTTCGCTATTTTACTATTTACAACGCTGATTTACAACACTGGATACAATCTTACTAGTTACTATTTTACTCTTTTCAACGCTGATTTACGACATTGTATTTACTATTTTACGATGGCGTCCCTCTTTTTGGAGCTCCGTCTCACATATTGCTAGGGATCAAAGAAATTGCTGTAACAACCGTGAAGGCAGATGGATAGATATACCCATGATAGATACAGAGGTGGATGTATTGGAGGATTTAGTTGTACTACCGCCTGCTTCTTCCTTCACCTTTATCCTTCTTTTCCTGCGTCTGCCCTCCTCTCATCATATTTCTACCGTCTTTCCTGTCACTTTTTGTTACTCTTCTTTCCTTTTCAGGTGGCTTTACATTGAATGACAAGCCTTATGGTTTTCCGTAAGCCAGGAAAACCATTTACAAACCTGGGTGGTAACCATATAACCAACCCATACGTATTCCCTACGTGTCAACAAGTGGGTTAGCCGAGGGTTAGTGCCCCTACCCGTAAAACAATTAACTCAAAGAAAAACGGACACCCTTTACGGGACTGTGACGTCTGGTTATAGATAGATAGATAGATGGGCTGACACACAGACAGGTAGATAGATAAAGTTCAAGCCCCACGACACTCCTGTCAGATGTATTCAATAATAGTTACCGTTTGCTGATAAGATAGTGCTGATAAAACACAAGAGACTGCTTTGAGTTTGTCTGGTGTGGGTAAGCATGTCTGCAAAAATAAACCTTAATCTATTCAATATAATATATATATATATATTTTAATAACAGAACGGAGGAAGGAAAAACAAATGAATAAAAATAATAATAATCCATACACCAGCTTATGGTGTCCTCCGTTCATAAAATATCTGTAACAGACTTGAACAGCTGCAGGTTGAAATTTGGAGGGAAACAACTCTGGGGAAGCGAGTTCCACAGAGATGCAGTTCGGGGAATGAAAGAATTCTGATAGGCAGAAGTTCTGCAATATGGCTGAGTGACATTCCAGTCATGAGCGCTACGGCATTTATTATTATTATTATTATTATTATTATTATTATTATTATTATTATTTGCAATAGTAGTAGTTGTACCATAGTAGAAGAAGTAGTAGCAGTATTTACTGTATTCTTATTTATCATCGTTATCATCATCACCACCACCATCATCATCGTTATTATTATTATCATTATCATCATCATCATCATTATTATTATTATTATTATTATTATCATTATTATTACCAGACAATTTCATTCATCTTAGTTTAGTGTCCGGAGAGAAAAAAAAACAAAATGAAAGAAAAAAATGAAAAGAAAATAAGGGAGAAATGGGAGAAAAAAGGAAAGAAAGAAAGAAAAGAAGAAAGAAAGATATGGGAGGGGGAAAAACGAATGAAAAAAAAAAATAAAGAGAATAAGAAAAGGAAAAGAAAGATGTGCGAGAGGAAAATGAGAGAAAGGAAAAAAGAACAAAAAGAAAATCGAAGGAAACATGGGAAGTGCAGAGAATGAGAAAAAAAGAGAAAGCAAAGAAAAATTAATTGAAAAATAAAGGAGAAAAGAACAGGAGAAAAGAAAGAAAAGAGAAAGAGAAATGAAAGATGAGAGGCGAAGAGAATGAGAAAAAAGGAGAAAAGGAAAAGAAAGACACTGGAAAGAAAAAAAAGAAGGAAATCAGAAAAGAAAAAAAGATGAGAGAGAAAAAGAATGAAAGAAAATAAAAAAGAATGAAAAGAAAAAAGAAAAGAATAATACGGAAGGGGAAAGAAAAAAACAGAAAAAAATAATAAAAGAAAATCAAAGATGGGGAAAAAAGGTGTTCTCTGGCTGAAGCAAATCAATAACACGTTCCGTGATATTTTGCCAGAGATCAAAGTGATATTATAAAGGGTTGGTTGGTATCCATTTGCATGTTATTTATGTTAAGTATGGTGGCATCTGAATTACCTAATTGACACAGAAGAGGACAGTAAGAATATGCAAACTAAATCGCTTAGGAAGAGGTGTTAGGGAGCCTCCTTATCCTGCCAGGGCCATGGTCTTAATAATTCCTTCAATACGAGGGGTTTTCCTGAGCTGAGTAAAATCGTCTGGTAACAGCAAGAGTGACCTGCAAATGACGTCACCCGCAGTCTAGGGGTCAACAGGAAGCCTAGTCCATTTTCACCTTAACTTGGCCCGGATTTTCGTCCGTTTTGCAGCTTACTTCACGTAGTTCAGTGGCGAAGAAACACAATGTTCAGGCCCTACTACATCCATGCCATCAGCACTTCTTCGTGACTAGTATATTTCAGAGTTCATCTTTTGCTACAAGTCAGCAATCAAGATGGAAAGATGGCAATTTCTAGGTCAGGCTAAAGTAAACATCATTCCTTTCAGTCCGACACCTTTTTTTTTTTTTAGTTCCTATCATAATAACGTCAAGGGTAAATTCTAACTCCAATTTTACTCCTCTGATTCCAAAAGCTTATCTAACCTTATCCTAATCTCTCTTGTTAGAAAGGTCTCCAGAAGAAATAAAAATGTCTCCAAAAAGGTCTCCAAAACTTAATACAAATGTCTGGAGGTGGCGAGAGTTAGTTGAAAAATACGTCCTTAGATTGAAAGGTTAAGTTAGGTTTAATCAGAGTTAGGTTATGTGAAGACAGACAGATAGACAGACAGAGAGGCACACAAACAGACAGACAGATAGGCAGCCAGAAATAAAAAAATATAGAGACAGAGACACGGACACATACAGACACACAGACTGACAGACACAGACAAACAGACGGACAAACAAACAGACAGACAGGTACTCAGAAACAAAAGCAGACAAACAGAGACAGACAGACAGACACACAGACTGAGATATAAAAGTGTACTGCGTGGGCTTTATAATATTTAACTTTGACATTTGTTGTGTGGAGAGTGTGGGCCGGTGAACCTAAGCTACAGGTGGATAAATAGATACATAGATTAGTAGACAGACAGACAGATAGATAGACATAGACATAGATAACCCAACTTTTAATACGAATATATGGATTAATTGAGACAGACAGACAGATGGATACTCATTGCTAGATAGACAGACAGACACAGATACATACATACATAGATAGACAGACAGATAAGTAGACAGAGAGAGAAAGAGACATTGATAGACAGACCGACGGATAGATAGACACATAAACAGACCTAAATCAGACAGACAGACAGATAAACACAGAGAGATAGATGCACAACCGGAGAAATATAAATGTGTATTGTGTATATGTATATGAGTATGACGTGGTTTTGTGCCAAACTTTCTTTATTTTTTTTTTTTCACATGCAACCTGGGCGTCGTAGATAGATAACGTAGATAGATACGGTGGACAGATCGGTCAATAGATAAACGAGGACAAAACGGTAGATATAAAGACAAATACAGAGAAAGACAAAGACAGATGGATGGATGGAATAACAGACAGACAGAAAAACAGACAGACAAACATAATAAACACACAGATACATGAAGAGACAGAGACAGACAGTCGGACAGATATAGATAGACTGATAGATAGATAGATAGATAGATAGATAGACAGACAGATAGACAGACAGATACAGATCGATAGCGACAGACAGATAGCCTACTTATGCAGCTGCACAGATATTGTGTACAATATATATATTTGGGTATGATATATATCCATGTACGTTAGTCCTGAGGGCCATAAATACACACACACACACACACACACACACACACACACACACACACACACACACACACACACACACACACACACATACACACACACACACACACACACACACACACACACACACACACACACACCGAATTCTGAGCGGATCTTAAAGTAGAGGGAGAGGACCAGAGGGGTATGTGTGCGTATAGGGCTACACCACAACACCATACCACACCACACCACACCACACCACACCACATTGCACCACACCACACCACAATCATTACACCACATCACACCACACAGTACTAAATACTCCACATCACACCACACTATACCACACTACAGTACACTCCACACCTCCACACTAAGCCAGCACACTAACATCACACGCACGATATCAAGCAGCAGACACCACACCACACCACACCAGCACACTACACCACCATACCGTATTGTGAGCAGAACTTAAAGCAGAGGGTGAGGACCACGGGGGGATGTGTGCGTACAGTGTTACACCATCACACTTCCACACTGCACCATTCTACACCATCACACTTCCACATTACACCATTCCACACCATCACACTTTCACATTACACCATTCCACATCATTACACTTCCACACTACACCACACGACACTATATCACACCACATGTCGTATTATACCATGCACCATACTTCACAATACCACACCACGCAGCAACACACTACACCATAACACTCTTCCACACTACACCACACCACCCTATCACTCTGAATTATACCATACCTCATTCAGCACCATAGCCCACCACCTCAGCACACTACACCACACTGCACAATACTATGCATCACGTTATTCCATACTATTCCACACTAAACTCTACCATGCACTACACATCATAGGCATCACATCATTCATCACACCACACCATACCACACCAGGCCCTATACTGCACTACATAACACAGACTAACACACAAAATTACACTATACCACACCACACCTCCATACACCAATCTACACCACACCACACCACACCATTCCACACCAAACTGCGGCCAGACCTTAAAGTAGAGGGTAAGGGCCACAGGCGGATGTGAGCGTACAGAACTACACCACTACATCACACCACTACACCACACTACACTATACCACCACACCACTACACCACACTACACTATACCACCACATCACTACACCACACTACACTATACCACCACACCACTACACCACACTACACTATACCACCACATCACTACACCACACTACACTATACCACCACACCACTACACCACACTACACTATACCACCTTCACACCACTACAACTATACCTTCACACCACTACACTATAAAACATCACGACGTTAAACCACACTACACCACACTGCACTACATCACCTTAACACCACACAAGCCATTATTATATCACAACACTATACCACACGACACCACCACACCACACAGTAACAACACACCAACACACTACACCACAGTACATTACGCTACGAGACTCCACACTACACCAGAACACCACTCGACATCACACTACACCACACCAGGCACCATACTACACCACCAAGCACCACACTACACCATCACACCACACCATACTGCACCCACACCACACTTCCCTAATGCCCACTACACATCACACCACAACGCACATCATACTACCGGTGCCCTACACCACACTACACAATTCACTGCACTCATCACCATATCACTATATAATGCATCACATCGGTACTCTGCATCATACAACTCCACATCACATCGTACTGCACCAGGCTACGTAACATTAAAAAAACCATACCACAATCTACCACACCATACCACACCACATTACACCACACAGAACACTATACCACACCCATCCCTACACACCACACACCACCACAGTCACACACCACACAATACCGCCCACCATACACCCACACAATACCACTCACCATACACCCACACAATACCACCCACCATGCACCCACACAATACCACTCACCATACACCCACACAATACCACTCACCATACACCCTCACAATATAACACAAAGGAAAGGGGATGAAGGGGGGTGGCACTGAAAAAGAAAAGGAATATTACACACATTATAAAGACAGAGGGGAGTGGACAAAGGTGTGTGTGTGTGTGTGTGTGTGTGTGTGTGTGTGTGTGTGTGTGTGTGTGTGTGTGTGTGTGTGTGTGTGTGTGTGTGTGTGTGTGTGTGTGTGTGTGTGTGTGTGTGTGTGAGAGAGAGAGAGAGAGAGAGAGAGAGAGAGAGAGAGAGAGAGAGAATGTAACTGGAAACCAAATGAGAGAAACTAACACACATTTACACACACACACACACACACACACACACACACACACACACACACACACACACACACACACGCGCGCACGCACACGCGCGCGCGCGCGCGCATACACACAATATACCTTCCAAAAAACACACACGTACTCTGGTAATAAATAAATTCCTTATCTCAGCACTTTTAGCAAGGGGGAAGAAGCTGTCAAGAGAAATAAACACGAAAAAAGATAAAAATTCCACCTTGAGATCCACACATTAAGAATCTACCTGAAACACACACACACACACACACACACACACACACACACACACACACACACACACACACACACACACACACACACACACACACACACACACACACACACACACACAAACCCTATAAAGGCACAGGAAAAAAACACCAAGGTATCTAAACACGAAAAAAACAAATCCATCATCCACAACACACACGTAACGAAAAATAAAAAATAAAAAAATAATAAATAAAAAGAAATATCCTGCCTCAGTTTTTCTTGTGTAAGGAGGAAGGTGGCAGAAAAATTTAAGGGAAAAAAACAGAAAAAAACTGGAAAAACAAACAGAAAATATACTCCACCTAAACACACACTAACTAATACTTTCCCTCTTAAGGAGTTACCTGTCATGTGCAGATATGAGATGGAAAGCATGGGGAGACAGAGATAGACAGGGAGGAGATAGTTAGAGACAGAGAGGAGATGGGGAGAGATGAAGACAGAGACGATAGAGAAATTGAGATAGAGGAGATGGAGAGACAGAGCCAGGGGAGATGGAGAGACAAAGATAGGGGAGATGGAGAGATAGAGATGGGGGGAGATAGAGAAAATGAGAGAGGAGATAGAAAAAATCGGGATAGGGGAGATAAAGAAATAGAGATAGGAAGATGCGAGATAGACAGGGGAGATAGAGAAACAGTGGTAGGAGATAGAGAAACAGTGATAGGGGAGATTAAAAAAAAAAAAACAGATATGGCGGAGATACAGAGATAAAGACAGGGGAGACAGAGATACAGTGACAGGGGAGACAGAGCGATGGAGATAGGGGAGATACAGGGACAGAGATAGGAGAGATGGGGAGCCTCCTACGCTGACAAGAACACGAGCCTACAATGGAGTGTGAGGGAGGAGAGAGGGGGATGGGATAGTCGGAAGGAAGAGCCGCATAAAAACAGAGGTAATCTGGATGCGCCACATAAAAGTAATGAATCTGTCCTATCACCCGCCAACAGGAGCACACCGGTAACATCCCAGGGCTTAGAGGATGAGGGGATGTAGCTGCCTTTGTCTGGGAGGAGGCTGGGGTAATGGCGGTACCGGAAAGGCGGGAAAGAAAGGAAGAAGAGGTCTGAGGGAAGAGAAAAGCTAGAAGGTGAGGTGTGAGGGGAGAGGGAGGTTGGACGGTGGGGTGTGGGGTGAAGGAAGCTAGAAAGTGAGGTGTGAAGGGTGTGAGAGGTTAGACATTGGGGTGCGAAGGGACAGGGACTCTAGACAGTGGGATGTGAAGGGCAGTTGGACGGCGGAGAGGAAGAGGGGAGAGTGAAAAAGACAACAAGAGGGTTGAAGGAAAAGAAGGCTAGACAAAAAGGTGTGAAGGATATGAGGGGCTAGACGACGGGGTATGAAGGAAAAGGGAAGCTACGGGAAAAAAATGTGAAGGAGGAGGGAAGCCAGACAGGAGAGTTCTAAAGGGAAGGGGAAACTAAACGCTAAGGTGCCAAAGAAAAGGTGCTTAGACCCGAATGAAAACAACGTAATCTAGCTGTCTCATAAAGGCAACGAATCTACCCCATCAACTGCGAACACAAGGGCACCCGTAACCTCCCGGGACTCAGAGCTGGGGGAATATATATATGAGTTTGTCTGGGGGAAGGCTGGGGTAATGCCGGTGCCGGAGTGAGGAGGAAAAGGTAAGAATGAGAGGAACAGGAAGTAGCAGAGAGAGAGGAGCAAGAGGTAGCAAAGAGAGAGGAACAAGAGGGACCAAAGAGAACAGAGCAAGAGGTGGGACAAAGAGAGAGCAAGAAGTGGGAAAGAACGTGGCAGATGTGGGAAAGAAAAAAGCATGGGTGGGAAACAGAAAGGAGCAGGAGGCGGGAAAGAAAGGAACAAGAGGTTGGAAAGTGAAATGAGCAAAAGCTGAGAAAAGAAAGGAGCAAAAAGTGGGAAAGAACGGAGCACAGGAGGGAATGAGAAAGGAATATGAGGTGGGAAAGAAAAGCAACAAGAGGTCTAAAGTGAGTGGAAGATTAGAGGGCAGTGTGTGCAAGGAGGAGGTTGGACGATAGCAAAAAAAAAAAGAGAGGGGGGGAGATTTGAGGACACAAGCTAAAGGGAAGAGACAGAGAGGCGGGAAGGAGACGGCAAGGAGAGAAGATGTCTCAGGGAAGAGGAGGTATGGACGGACGAGACGATGCGGCCAGAAAGGAGAGGAAAGAAGGAAGGAAGGAAGAAGAGGTTTGTGGAAAGAGGGAGGCTGGATATGCGAAAGTGAGAGGCTTGAAACATGGAACCAAAGACATTATAGATAGAAAGATAGATACATAGATAGATAGACAGATAGATAGGTAGATAGAGAGACAGACAGACAGATAGATAATAAGAGGCTTGAATGAAGAGAGAAGCCAGACAATGGAGTGTGAGGGGAAAGGTGCTCTGAGGCTAGGAGAATATATGTCTTTGTTTGGCGAGCAGGTAGGAGTAATGTTGCTTGGAGAAGGAGGGGAAAGAAAGTGTGTGTGTGTGTGTGTGTGTGTGTGTGTGTGTGTGTGTGTGTGTGTGTGTGTGTGTGTGTGTGTGTGTGTGTGTGTGTGTGTGTGTGTGTGTGTGTGTGTGTGTGTGAGAGAGAGAGAGAGAGAGAGAGAGAGAGAGAGAGAGTCTGAATGGGGAAGTAGGAAGGGAAGCAAGATGAGGCAAGAAGTGCGGCAACCGGTATGTGCAGAAGAGCAGTGAAGTGTGAGACAAGGAGATGAGGCAAGAAAGTGAGACAAATACAAAAGCAACCAAGTGAAGCAAATATCCTACGAGGCACGGAAGCAAGGACATGAGGCAAGAAAGTGAACCAAGGATATAAGGCAAGGAAGTGAACCAAGGATGAGGTAAGGAGGGGAGTAAAGCAAAGATGAGGTAAGGAAGAAAGTGAAGCAAGGATGAAGTAAGGGAGAGAGTGAAGCAAGGATATGATGCAAGGAAGTGATGCAAGGACAAGGCAAGGTAGGGAGTGAAGCAAGTGTATGAGGCAAAGAAGTGAAGCAAGGATAAGGTAAGGAAGGGAGTAAAGCATGGATATGAGGCAAGGAAGTGAAGCAAGGATGAGGCAAGGAGGGGAGTGAAGCAAGGCCATAATGCAAGGAGGGGAGTGAAACAAGGGTATGATGCAAGGAGGGGCGTGAAGCAAGGGTATGATGCAAGGAGGGGAATGAAGCAAGGATATGAGGCAAGGAAGTGAAGCAAGGGTATGAGGCAAGGAGGGGAGTGAAGCAAGGGTATGATGCAAGGTGGTGGGGTGAGTTTATGGGTGACCCTGGGCTTAGCTGCTGGACAAACATCACCCTAGGGTCTGTACCGCTAAAAATATCACACACTGAGTCTCCACGAGGAGGGGAGGGGAGCAGAGGAGGAAAGGGGAGCAGAGGGTAAAGGGAATGTGAAGGAGGGGAGAAAAGAGAAGGAAAGGGGAAAAGGGATGGGGAGGAGAAGGGAAGAGGGATGGGATGGAAGGGGAGGAGAAGGGAAGGGGATGGGATAGAAGGGGAAGAGAGAAGGAACGGAAGGGCAAAACAGAGGGAAAGAGATGAGAAGCAGGGGGCAGGGGAGAGTAACACGGGGAGGGTAAGAGCAGAAGAGAGAAGGAAGGGAGGGCGGAAGGACAGAAGGGAATGAGGAGAACAGAGGGAAGGGGAGGTGGAGAAGAGCAGAAGAGAGAGGGAAGGTAGGAGGGGAAGGGCAGAAGAAGAGAGAAGAAAGGGGGGGAAGAGAAGGACAGAAGGGAAAAGGAGGGGAGGAAAGAAAGGATAGAAGAGAGGGGAAGGGGAGAAGAAGAGAGAAGGAAGGGAGGAGGGGAAGGGCAGAAGAAAAAGAAGAGAAATGGAAGAGTGGAGGGGAAGGGGGAAGAGAAGAGAGGGAAGGGAAGGAGAAGCAAGAGAGGTTGAGGGAAAGAACAGGGAACAGAAGGGGAAAGAACAAGCAGTAAGGGAGGGAGAACAATGCGCAGGGAAGAAAAAAGCAACACAAATAGAGGAGGGGAATGGCGCAAGAAGAAGGAAAGGAGAAATGAGAGGAAGAGGGAATGAGAGGAAGGAGGTGGGGTTGAGAAGGGAGCAGGGATGATACAGGAATAAGGGACTGGGAATGTAGCCCTCCTGTACTGCTATCCTTGTCTTTAACATTTAAAAAAAAAATGTCATAAAGTACGGTACAACGAAGGGCCTCAGAAAAAAAAAAAAAAAAAAAAGATTCTTCCCAGTTTCATTATTTTCTTTTTCATTCTCCTTCGCAGGGATGGTGGAGAGATGGACAGGAAGGAAAAAAGATGGGAAGGAGGAGGATTAGAGGGAGAGAGGAGGGATAGGGAGGGAACAGGAAAGGTGGAGGCAGGGAGACAATAGGCAAGAGAGAGAGAGAGAGAGAGAAAGAGTTATGGGGCAGCCTCCCTAATGAAAAGTCAGGTACCAAATTTCATGCTAGTGATTTTGTATGGGATGCGATTTGGGTGTAGCGGTTTTGCTTATCCTCGAAAGGTATTATGATTATTATTATTATTATTATTATTATTATTATTATTATTATTATCATTTTTGTCATCACTATTATTATTATTATTTTCATCATAATCACCATCACCTCCTCCACCACCACCATCATCATCATCATTACCCTCACCACCATCATCATCATCATTACCCTCACCACCACCATCATCATCATTACCCCCTCCACCACCATCATCATCATCATTACCCCCTCCACCACCATCATCATCATCATCATCATTTCCTTATCCCCCCTCCCCCCGGCAAGACCCCCAGCTCGTACTCACCACGTCAATGAGCTGGGAGAGCTTGAGGCCCAGCTTAACGATGAGCTTCTCCGAGTTGTTACCGACGGGGCGAATGAGGCGGTTGTAGTTGCTGAGCAGGTCGTCATAGAGCCGCTTGGCGTCGGGGTTGGCCAGGCACCCTGTGGGGGGGAAAGGGTTAAAGTAAGACAGAACAGGACAACGAGTAAAATAAATCGCTTAAGAAAAGGTGTCAGGGAGCTTCCTTAACCGGTCAGAGAGAAAAAGACAGTAAGATGTAGAAAACTCCAGTTAGTACGGTAAGACAAAACTGTAGAATAAAACACACACACACACACACACACACACACACACACACACACACACACACACACACACACACACACACACACACACACACACACACACACACACACACACACACACACACACACACACACACACACACACACACACACACACACACACACACACACACACACACACACACAAAGAACACCGGCAAATAAGAGTAAAAGCTTGTGCTCTTAAAATAACTCTGGCGACACAGGAATACACCCAATAACACTTACAAATTCGCTAAAAAACAGTATTAACACATATATCCAGGGCCGGGAAAGAGTATATGCAGTGAAAAATACATACAAATACGAAAACAAGCGAAAAAAAAAATGGGTTAATAATAGGAAA
>NC_137064.1:32604000-32816500 GCF_032717465.1 Coenobita brevimanus | reverse complement strand
TCCCCTGTCTTGCTGTACTCCTTTACCTCAAACCTGGCCTAAAATTGACCTCTCCATTCTCTGTACCGAATTTTGCCAATAAATCAACACTAAAATACGGTCCTAGTCACGAAGAAGTGCTATGGAAATGATGCAGACCCACAGCATTGCCTCATTATGCCACTGTGCTACGTGAAATAAGCTGCAAAAAGAACAAAACTCTGGGCGAAGTTAAGGTAAACAGAGCATAGATCAGACGATAAGCTACACGTACACGAAAGCAACACACATTCATCACGCAATTCATGGATACAAACAAGTCAAAGATAAAATTACGAAAGAAAAATTACAAAATAAATCCAATCGCCTCCAAAAACTTCTTATTTGCTTTTTAGACAGGCGACTTGGGCCGTGTTTGTGACCATCTTCCTGCTTCAGAATTTATCGGGCACTGCAAAGTTCTTCGTCTTTGTGTTTCATTATGCAAAACACGGAGGGAGTCTTCTATCTATTTATCTACCTATTGTCAGAAGCCTTAATCCCGTACGGAGTGGCCACAAACAAATCGTCTCCTCTCATATCCCTCTCCATCCCATCCCTCCATTTCATTCTTCCGTTCTTTATCTTATTTATTTATTTATTTATTTTCATATTCATGGACGCGAGGGGAATATTTTCTTTTTCTTACTCTTGGGCACGAAGGGAATACGTGGGTAGCATTTTCTCCCGACACTGAGAAATGATGACATATTTTTTTCGATACTGACAGTGGTATAAGGGCGCACTAAAGCGTGAAGGGCTGTTGCAAAACTTAACAAGGCTTAACAGAAGAATAAATAAATAAATAATGAAACAAATAAACTTGTAAATAGGCAAAGAAATACACAAATAAATATGTAAAGAAACACAAAATAAGCAAATAAATAAGCAATGAACAAATAAATATCCAAAGAAGTAAATAAGCAAAGAAATAAACAAATAATCTCCAGAAAAAGGAATGAACAAAGAAACTAAAATTGAAGAACGTAAAGTGAAAATTGATAAGCTAAGTAAGGGACAGAAAAATAAAATGAAAAACCAGAATACGCTTGATGAGGTACAACTAAAAGGAAGAAAACAGATAAATAAAGGAAAAATAAAGATAGGAAAGAAACTAAGATACACTGAAGGAAGCAAAGAGATGAAAAGGTTAAAAAAAAAGTAAAAAATAAAACTAGTAAAAAAGTAGAAAGGTAAAAAAAAAAGTTATAAAGTGACGAGTAAAAAGTTAAAAATTATACAAAGGGAAAAAGTGTTAAAAAAGTAAAAAAGGTAAAAAAGAAATAGAAATAAAAAGAGTAAAAACAAAGTCCAATAAAGGATACAGAAAAGTACTACGAGAAACTGGAAAAAAAAAACTTAGAAAAGAAAAGGAAGGACATAAGAAAAAGTCCAGAGGGAAAGCAGACAGCAAGAGACAGGCGACGTACAGTGGAGAAAGTAAAGAGAGCACAACGCATGAGGCTTAGGTGGAAATGGAGAGAGAGAGAGAGAGAGAGAGAGAGAGAGAGAGGAATGGACAAGGGGAAGAAAATAAAAACCAAGAAGAAAGCTTGAAGGAAGAATGGAAAGGGAAGAAAAAGAATGAAAAAGAGCGAAAGGGAAGAGAAGTTAGCCACAGGAGGGATTAAGAAAAGGGAGAAGAGGGTAAAGTGAAGAAGACAGATAGAAGGAAATGGATGAAAAGGGGAGGAAAACAGGGAAGAAGGGAGGTAGAATAAGTAGGCAGATAGAGAGAGATGGAAGGAGGAAGAGAATGGATGGAAAAACAAAGAGGCAAGGAAGAAGGGAGACAGGGATGGAAGGCTAAAAAATATTGAAAGGAGGAAAAGAAAATGATGGTGGAAGGGAGAAGGGAAGAAATTGGATGACAATAAGAAGGTAAAGTAAGAATAATGAAAGGAAAGGAGAGGGAGGAAGAAAACAGAGAGAAGGAGAAAGGATAATGGATGGATGAAAGGAAGGCAAAGGAGGGGGAGAAGAAATGGGTGGAGGGAGGGAGAGGGGAAGAATGAGGATGACAGTAAGACGGGAAAGTGAGGGTAAAAAATGGAAATGAAGAGGGAAACTAAGGATATATGTGTCTCCTCATTTTCCCTCCTGACGAGTCTTGTTCTCTCTCTCTCTCTCTCTCTCTCTCTCTCTCTCTCTCTCTCTCTCACACACACACACACACACACACACACACACACACACATCCACCCACCCACCTACCAACACACATCCATCCACCCACCCTCCTACCTACACACACACACACACACACACACACACACACACACACACACACACACACACACTTTCTTCAATTACACGAGCGTTCCCAAGCATTAAATGGCTCTGTCCTCACAACCCCCACAACTCAGTCCATTTTTCAGGCCAGCAGTCCACAGCCGCTCAGTGGAAGTAATTTATGTTTATTACCACGAAACTGAAACTGAAACACAAACTATACGAAACTCTCTCTGTAACTGACACTGAAACACAAACTATACGAAACTCTATGTAACTGACACTGAAACACAAACTATACGAAACTCTCTCTTTGTAACTGACACTGAAACACAAGCTATACGAAACTCTATGTAAATGACACTGAAACACACGCTATATGAAACTCTCTTTGTTACGAAGAAACATAAAGGGATTCTAAATTCTATTACTGCTACGATGAAACTTAGGATGAAACATAAAGGGATATTAACTCATACTGTTACGACGAAACTTAGTTTGAAACAGAGATAAACGTAAGTTATCTTTCTGCTATGATGAAACTGATAATGAAACACAAAACATACGACCCTCTCTTGTTGCCACCACAAAACTTAAGATGAAACACAAACTATACTACACTCTATTAGGTGTATACAGTATAGGAATATATAACTTCTCAGTTACCTTTATCCTCCACACTGCTACCATGAAACATACTGAAACACAAAGGGAGATTACAGGATCATCTCCCACCTTACTCAGCTGCGACGAAACACACTAAACGAGGGAGAAATTACATCAGTGTTGAGAGAGCACAGCAACGTCACCCCTAAACTCTCGACATTCACGCTTGGCACATTGAACAAGAGGGAAAATAGAGCTAAATTAAAGCTACAATCACCATCTTTATTCACTTATCTATCTCACCCATATAACTTAACGGCAATGAAACTTAAGCTGAAACACGAGAAATTAAAGTCAATAAAATACACCCTTTCTCTATTCTCTATCGACTATCTTTACTATCCATACAACTTAGCGACGGCAGAACTCGAGCTTAACCAGTGGGAAACTAAATCTAAAGAAAGTAAACAGCATCCCTATTCATTTCGGGTGGTTAGTTTCAGCAGCAGGAACAAGGGCGGGAAGTTTGGCCATTAGGCGAGGGTGTGCGCTAAATTAAGTGACCGTAAAATAGGCAAGTAATGTGCGGCGAGGCTGTAGGCGGAACACCGTGCTTATGTGCTCTTGTTTTTGGACTCTCTCTCTCTCTCTCTCTCTCTAACCTACCCAAGGCCGAGTTGATGGCCAAGTGTCGTCATACTGGAAGATCGATCTTGCTAGTAATAAAAAATACTCATTCTAACCTTATTACACAACTTTTTTTTTTTCGAATTTCATGCACCCAAGACTTAATATTTCAGGTTGTGGGAGTGGGCTAGTTCCGTCAGATGAAAACAAAACTCCTGTAGAGCTGATGACGTGGCTAACCTTCTTATATCTGTAAGTGATGGTACTCTGATTTCTTAGCGTGCTATCTGTTTACACTAATATTTATATCTTATGGCGAAATAAGAATGGTTTTATTATTATTATTATTATTATTATTATTATTATTATTATTATTATTACTGCTACTACTACTACTACTACTACTACAACTACTACTACCACACTATCACCACCACTAACACCACCACCATCACCACCACTTCTACTACCACAACCACCACCACCACCACCGCCTGGGCGTCTCCGCTGGTAATATTATTCAGACTTTTGTATTCTTGTGCCTGGAATGTCCGCCATTTTACTGGTGGGCTGGCCATCTGTGACGTACCCAGCTGTGTCCCATACCAGCCGACTGAGCATTCCCTTACGCCATTCCCCTGACATACCACGCCGGCCATTACGGTTGCTGCGTCTCCATCTCCTGATTTCTTAAGCTCCTTCACTCCGAGGACGTCTTTTTACTAATCTTGCTAACGACAGGCGGATAATTCAGCTCAACCCCCTCAGATCGAGATAATCTTAGTCTCCTGCCTACAAAACCTTACATTTTATTTATGGGAGACTTAGATTTGGAGGCATTGGATAACAGCTTAATTCACCCCTTCACTACAACACGTTTCCTCTAAGCTACATAAAACTGCCTGATAGCGATAAGGATAAACGAAGTGAAAGCGTTATCGTACTGAAGTGGTGTGTGTGTGTGTGTGTGTGTGTGTGTGTGTGTGTGTGTGTGTGTGTGTGTGTGTGTGTGTGTGTGTGTGTGTGTGTGTGTGTGTTTTCCATTTCCTTTATCGCGATCAACAGTAAACAAAGCCAGCCTAACCCCATCTCTTATCTCACCCTTATCACCTCATTATCACCCCAGCTATCACGGTCCTCTCTTGAACCACTTGAATTAGGGGAAGGAGGTGTGTGTGTGTGTGTGTGTGTGTGTGTGTGTGTGTGTGTGTGTGTGTGTGTGTGTGTGTGTGTGTGTGTGTGTGTGTGTGTGTGTGTGTGTGTGTGTTTTGCTGTCAGTCTACATTCTCTCTCTCTCTCTCTCTCTCTCTCTCAGATGAATAAAATCGTCTGGTGGTAGTAAGAATGACGTAAAAAAGGGGAGAGAGAGAGAGAGAGAGAGAGAGAGAGAGAGAATGTTGGACAGGCAGCCTCTTCATCCAATACCCAATACTTGTTACCAGACTCTGATATCTCCCTACATTCCCTACGTCTCTCTCTCTCTCTCTCTCTCTCTCTCTCTCTCTCTCTCTCTCTCTCTCTCTCTCTCTCTCTCTCTCTCTCAGTAATGGAAACAAAGCAGCTTCTGTTGGGGTACGGATAGCCTCAACACGCACCAGCCTACAATAAAGACTAATTTCGTTTTCTGATAATAATTAAGTTCATATTACTGAGCTAAAAATACATAAATAAATATTAAGAGTAATAATAATAATAATAATAATAATAATAATAATAAACAGTAGTAGTAGTAGTAGTAGTAGTAATCATCATCATCATCATCATCATATACAGTACTACCCTTCTGTACGTCCTGAGTGGCCTTTTTTTTTCCTATGTGTATGACTCTGGCCATAGACTTGATGGCCCGTTCCCAAAGGCCCAACACTTCCTGTACACGCTAAACACCTTCACATGCCACCACTTCGGGACTACCAAATCTTTCAATGGGGGGGGTACTCATCTCTTTTACATCGGAGAACGGGAGATGAATTTATGCGCCAATGGGATATGTCCGAATTACGATTTAACCCTTAACCCCGTTAGTTCATTGATTCATTCTGGCTTCCACCTAATGATTTTATTCTGCTGAGGGATAGACCAAATTGTGAAGGAGCTCCTGAAGGCAATGGTCCATATTTGTGTCGGATGAGGAAGCTCCCAAACACCTTTTCTTATGCGATTTATTTTATTACACCTTACTGTCCTCTGTGTTACATCAATTCCTCTAATATCACCAAAAATTACGTACAAAAGGATATTAACCAGCCATATCCAAAAATAAATCGCTAAGGAAGAGGTGTTAGGGAGCCTCCTTACTCGAAGGGAAAATGGGACGCAGGCCAATATTCTTGTCGGTTAAGGAGGCTCCCTAACACACCCTCCTTACCAAATTATTTTTGGATACGGCTGGTTAATATTCTTTTGTACGTTACTTATGCAGAGTATGGCGATCTTGGAAGAATATTATGTACCAGAAAAGTACAGTAAGGTGTAATAAGCAAAATAAATCGCTAAGGAAGAGGCAAAATTAATCGCTAAGGAAGAGGCAAAATTAATCGCTAGGGAAGAGCCAAAATGAATCGCTAAGGAAGAGGCAAAATGAATCGCTAAGGAAGAGGCAAAATAAATCGCTTAGGAGAAGGTGTTCGGGAGCTTCCTAGTGTACCCTCCCAGGTGTGGTGGTAGAGGCAGTAGGGCACAATCGGCTGTAACTGAGCTGTAATGGCCGACCAGTTAGGGGATAAGTGCCGGTAAAATGGCCCCAGCGATTTTGGAAATAGTTGGCCCATCTGTAATATTTCCGCGGAGCCTGTAGTGGGAGGGGGAGGGTGAGGGGGGCAGGGGTAGGGGGATGGAGGCTGGGGTGATGGTAGGGGAGCGGTGGGGGACGGGGGAGTCTAGGTAGGGAAGGGATAGGCAGCTGAGGTTAGGTAAAGGCGAGAAGGATGGGAGAGACTTCGATCAGTAAAGGGATTGAGGTTGGGGAGTGAGAGGGAAGGGGGAAGCGAGACAGAGGGAAAGGGGGGGTAAAGAGAATGGGGGAGGGAGAGGTAAAGGGCGAGGAAGAAAATGGGGGAGGGAGAGGGAAAAAGGGGAGGGGAGAAGAAAAGCTTAGGGGGTTAGATACATGGAGAGGAGGTGAAGGATGGGAAGGACTTCGGGAGGGGGAGAGAAAGGGGGAAAAGAAGGAAGGGAGGAAATTGGGATTGGGGTTGGAAGGGGTGGTGGAGAAGGGGGGAGGGCGAAGGACTGAGGGCAGGAAGGCGGAAAAGAGGAGGGAGAAGGAGAGGCTTCAGGGCTGGGATTGGGGTGAGAGAGAAGGAAGGGGAATTGCGGTAGGGGTGGGATTAGGTAAAGGTGGGGAAGGGATGGAGAGGGAAGAAGGGACGGGAGGAGAAGGAAGAGGGAGGGGAACAGAGAGAGTGAGGGAGGAACAGGAAGGGTAGTGGTTCGGTGTAGAAATCGCTTTTGACTTGTGTTGTTTCTTAGATTTCGACACACACACACATACACACACACACACACACACACACACACACACACACACACACACACACACACACACACACACACACACACACACACACACACACTCAAGCCTCCGGTGGCTGGGTACGTAGCATTTGCATCTACTTAATCCTGGGTTCGATCCATATCAGGAGAAGTCATTTAAAAGAGTGTCTCTTCACATGTTCACACGCACCTGAAGTTCCTTAGACGACATAAACACACTCTTACAAACACACCCACACCAACAAAAGATCCACAGCCACCTCTCACCCTCCACTCCAAAAGCCTTCCTCCCCCGCCTTCCCCCGTGCCTGAAGCATGGGGTGGGGTGGATCACTTCCTCATTGGTAGGGAGTAGAGTTCCTCTCCCCTACGGATCATTTGACCTTCAGTTATGGCAAAACAAGGCCTGAACGTGTATGGCAGAGTCGTTTAAGCATGTCAGGTGTCAACAGATAGGCCGCTGTAGTACAAACATATATACTTTCTCTCTCTCTCTCTCTCTCTCTCTCTCTCTCAGGGTGGCCGTGCTTGCTAAACCGTAATTAAGGCTCTAATTAGTTGTGGTTCCTCTCTCAACTTGAGATAATTAGTAAGGTAATGTGCCCCACTATGTCACCCACCTCTCTCTCTCTCTCTCTCTCTCCTAAATCTCTTCCATCCTTGGTCCCACTGTTTTCCCTCCCTTCATCCTTTCCTTTTTCACTCCCTTTTATTATTCTAGACTTCATTTCTTCCTTCCTACCTGCCTTCCTTCCTTCCTTCATTTGGCTCTTTTTCTCCTTCCTCGCTTATACCTTTCTCGAACTCCGTTCATCTTCCTTCACACTCCTTCCTTCTTCCCTCCTTCTTCCTCTCCTTCACTCTCAACTGCATCTTACCATCTTTTACCTCCTCCCTTTCTTTACGTCGGTTTTCTTGCCTCCTCCACTTGCATCGTTTTTCCATTTTCCATCTTTATTTCCTTCTTTCCTTCCTCTCTTGTTTCCTCCCTCTTCTTCTTCCTCGTTCTCAATTTCTTCCTTCCTTCCCTTAGTCCGTCTCGTCTCCTTCGCTCCTCCCTTGCTAACTTCTTCATTTTTCCTTGTGTCTCTCCTTCCTTCCTTCCATACTTCTTTCTTTCCTCCCCCTCCTTTCCTCTCGCTCGCTCTCAACTGCTTCCTTCTAACATACCTTACCTCCTCTCCCCCCGGCCTTCCTTCACCTCCTTCCTTCCTTCGTCCTTTATCAACTCTCTTTCCTTCTTTGCCTCCTTCCTTCCTTCCTTCCCTCCTTTCCGTACCCACGCTCCCAAATCCCCCTTTTTCTCATGCCCTTAACTTAGTTTCTCTCCTTCCTTTCTTTTCTCCTCTCTTTTTCCCTCCCTCACTCTTTTTACATTCGTTCACTCCTCTTCTTCCCTCCTTCCTCCCTTCCTTCCTTCCACCCTTCCTTCCTTCATTCATTCCATCCTTCCATCTGCTCTCCATGCCTTCCTTCCTTCCAGTCTTCCTTCCTTCCTCCCCTCTTGCCTCCTTCCTCCTCTTACTATAAATCTCTCTTCCACATCTTCCTCCTCTCATTCTAGCTCCATTTCCCCTCTCCTCCTCGCCCCATTTTTCCCCTCTTAGACTCTCCTCCTCGCTCTCTCTTTTCTCTCTCCTTCCCTTTTCCTCGCTCACTTTCTCCTCTCACACTCTCTTTCATTCTCACTATTTCTGTTCTCTTCCTCTTTTCTCTTCGACACCATTTTTCCTCTCTCTCTCTCTCTTCTCTCCTTCACTCTTTCTCCTCTATTTCCTCATCCCCTTTCTCTACTTCACATTTCCTCTCTTTCTCTTCTGTTTTCTTTTACTTCCTCCACTGTCCCTTATGGTTTATATTCTCTCTCTCTCTCTCTCTCTCTCTCTCTCTCTCTCTCTCTCTCTCTCTCTCTCTCTCTCTCTCATAAGCATCAACTTGTGAGTCTGTGAGGCAGTTAACTAGATACTGCTTCCTGACCTCTCTCTCTCTCTCTCTCTCTCTCTCTCTCTCTCTCTCTCTGTGTGTGTGTGTGTGTGTGTGTGTGTGTGTGTGTGTGTGTGTGTGTGTGTGTGTGTGTGTGTGTGTGTGTGTGTGTTAATCCAGAGTATGCCTGTGCTGTGTGTGCGCCTTTGGACGTGTACATGTGTGTCTGCGTACCACATGGATTTTTATACTGCTTTGAATATGTATGTAATGGTTGCGATGTGTACTTAGAAGTGTACGTGTGTGTGTATTTATATATGTACGCCTCTCAAGCATGTATGCATGTATATGTATGTATGTATCATCGCCCGTGTGTACCACGAGACTTAAGAGCATTTATATACAATAGTTCGCAGTAAACTTAGGATGTGTGTGTGTGTGTGTGTGTGTGTGTGTGTGTGTGTGTGTGTGTGTGTGTGTGTGTGTGTGTGTGTGTGTGTGTGTGTTTCCCTCCGTTCTTGGGTAAACTCCACTCTCTTCTCACCACACCTCCACCTCCACCTCCACCTCTGTGCTAAAGGTGGTCACAATCTTACAAGAAGAAGCGATAATGTTAAAGGTGTGTGAAAGTCCTAATACACACTAGTCAGCAGGACGAGTAGTTGTTCCTCAGTAAAAGCCTCCACCTCAATTTCTTTTCCAATTTTTTTCTAGAGATTGCAAGGATTAGCTTAAAATATATCCTCGTTATGAAGGGGTGAAGTGCAATTGAAGGAAGGAAGGGAATATTAAAGACGGAAAGGTAGAATGAGAGTGGCCGGGAAGACTCACAGAAAACGGGTAAAAGAGAAGGAAGGAGAGGGGAGACTATAAAGAACAGGAAGGCAGTGAGAAAGGAAGGGGAAAATATTAAATGAACTGGGGGACGACGTGAGAGCGAGAGAGAGAGAGAGAGAGAGAGAGAGAGAGAGAGAGAGAGAGAGAGAGAGAGAGAGAGAGAGAGAGAGAGAATAAAAACCCGGTTACACCAATATGGAAATGAAACCAAAAAGAGAGAAAAAGAAAAACGAATAAATAGGACTGCGGAGCCTGGGAGGACGTGGGAGGGGGGAGGAAAGGGGAGGAAGGAAGCAAAGAGGGAGAGGGAGGGGAGGAGGAGAAAGAAGGAGAGGAAGAAATTGAGGGGGAGGAGGAAGATGGAGGGGAAGAAAATGAGGGGGGGGAGGAGGATGGAGAGGAAGATAATGAGGGGGGGGAGGAGGAAGATGGAGAGGAAGAAAATGAGGGGGAGGAAGGAGAGGAAGAAAATGAGGGGGAATGCAAATGTTGAAATGGTGGGAGGGAGGAGGGGGAGAGGAAGTGGGAGGAGGAAGATGAAGAGGGAAGCGATAAGGGAAGAAGAGCAGGGAGAGGCGATCAAGAGGGACAGAAAGCGAGAAAGAGGAAGGGGAAGAGGGGTAAATAAGGGTAAGAGGGAACATGGATGGGAGTCAGACCAAGAGGAAAGAGGAAGGGGAAAAGAAGCAAAGAGGAAAAGGGAAAAGGAACGAGGACAAAGGGGAAGTAGTAAAGGAAAGGAGAAACAAAAGGGAAAGGGAAAAGCAGCAAAGAAAAAGAGGGAAAGGGAAGGGAAAAAGGGAAGAAGAGACAGAGGGGGATACAGAGGGGGAAAAGGGATAGAAACTAGCAGAAAGAGCGGACGGAAAAGGGAAAGAATAGCTATGGGTATAAAAGGATGTTAAAGGGGAAGGGGAAGAGGAAAGAAGATAAGAGAGAAAAGGGAAATAAGGAAAGGAGAGAGAAGGGAAGGGGAAAAGGGAAGTAGAGAGAGGGGAGAGGGAAAAGAAAGGGGAAAGAAAGGGGAAAGGGAAGGGGAAGAACAAGTCAAGGGGAAAAAGGAAGTGTGAGAGGGTTAATTAATGCCAAGGGGAGAGTGCCAACTGAGTGACCCTCATGGCACCATACACGTCACAGCAGGCACGTGGGGTGAAGGGGAGAGAGAGAGAGAGAGAGAGAGAGAGAGAGAGAGAGACAGACAGAGAGAGAGAGAGAGAGAGAGAGAGAGAGAGAGACAGAGAGAGAGAGAGAGAGAGAGAGAGACAGACAGACAGACAGACAGACAGACAGACAGTGATAGAGAGAGAGACAGATAAACAAAGACAGACAGACAGCCATACAAAGAATGAGAAAGAGAGGGAGTGGGTAGGTACAACAGCTGGGGCCAGATGGTGTGTGTGTGTGTGTGTGTGTGTGTGTGTGTGTGTGTGTGTGTGTGTGTGTGTGTGTGTGTGTGTGTACCATCCTCTTTTGGGGGGATAGGCAGTATAGCTGAGAGACGCTAATATAACCAGGCAGTGGATACCCCTTCCTATATCGGTGCCACCACGTGAAGGCGTCCCTCTCCAGTACCACAACATCACCTTACAAGACATTATCGCAGGGAAAGGGAAAAAATCATAAATCTCCCCCGGGAAAAAGGAAAGTAGGTAGTAAGAGTGAAATACAAACGAAATTGTACAGTGAAAGTCAGTGCCATTACTGAAAAAAGAAAATCGTATCGAGAAAGTCACCCCAAAAATTTTATAGTGAAAGTCCAGGCCATTACCGAAAGAAATCCAAAAAAAAACTATTGTGAAAGTCAAGGTCATTAGTGAAATTATAAAAAAAAATTCGTTTAATGAAAGTCAGTGTTATTACCGAAAGAAAAACAAAAAATCATAAAGTGAGAGCCATCATTATCGATGTTCTTTATCGACAAATTAACCAAAAATCAAAATAATGTCGACCGTAATCATTTCAAAGTACCGGATTATCTATGAAAAAAAATAATAATCCCGAAAAAAAGGTAAGGTAGTTGAAGATAATGATGCATACGAGGAGGCAAACGAGGCAGGTATACTCTTTTCACTTTAAGTTGGCCTAAAATTGCCATCTCCCCATCTTGAATCCTGAGTTGTGACGTAAGAATAACACTATAACAAGGTGCTAGTCACAAAGAAGTGCTATGGAATTGATGTAGAGCCGTGGCACTGTTTTTTCCGCTGCTGAGCTACGTGAAATATGCTGCAAAAGGACGAAAATCTGGGCCAAGTAAAGGTGAAAGAATTATAATGATCAGAGAGAGGGAAAGTGATGAGGATAAAAGTTAATGAAGTGGGTAGATAAGAAGAGGGAAGAGGGATTAGGGAGGAGGAGGAGGAGGAAGGGATTATGAAGAAGGAGGAAGAGAAGAGGGATTAGGGAGAAGAAGGAAGGGAAGAGGGATTAGGGAGAAGGAGCAAGGGAAGAGGGATTAGGGAGGAGGAGGAAGGGAAGAGGGATTAGGGAGGAAGAGGAATGGAAGAGGGATTAGGGTGAAGGAGAAAGGGAAGAGGGATTAGGGAGGAGGAGAAAGGGAAGAGGGATTAGGTAGAAGGAGGAAGGGAAGAGGGATTAGGGAGAAGGGGGAAGGGAAGAGGGATTAGAGAGAAGGGGGAAGGGAAGAAGGATTAGGGAGAAGCGGGAAGGGAAGAAGGATTAGGGAGAAGGAGGAAGGGAAGAGGGATTAGGGAGGAAGAGGAATGGAAGAGGGATTAGGGTGAAGGAGAAAGGGAAGAGGGATTAGGGAGAAGGAGGAAGGGAAGAGGGATTAGGGAGAAGGAGGAAGGGAAGAGGGATTAGGGAGAAGGAGGAAGGGAAGAGGGATTAGGAGAAGAAGGAGGGAAAGGGAAGATAAAAAGATTGATTTAGGAGGAGGAGAAAAGTGGAGATAAAAAAAAAGGGAGGATTAGAGAAGAGAGAGAAAGCGAAGACGATAATAATGATAGGAGGAGGAGGAGGAGGAATACACAGGATTACACAGGATTACACAGGAAAGCAAACAGCAACAGACCTTATGGATCCTGGCATTTAACAAGGGGGGGAGGGGGGGCAGAAAGAAAGAGGGGGTGAGGGAAGATGAGGAGGAAGGAGGGGGGAGAGAGAAAGAGGGGAGGTGAGAGAGGAGCTGGAGGGAGAGAGGGGCAGAAGGGATAAAAAAATTGATTTACGAGGAGGAGAAAAGTGGAGATAAAAAAAAAGGGAGGATTACAGAAGAGAGAGAAAGCGAAGACGATAATAATGATAGGAGGAGGAGGAGGAGGAGGAGGAGGAGGAGGAGGAGGAGGAGGAGGAGGAGGAGGAGGAAGACAAATAGAAAGGATTACTGTGCAAGAGAGAAAATGGAATGAGAGGAAGTGAGGTATTATGTTGTGAGAGAGAGAGAGAGAGAGAGAGAGAGAGAGAGGGGGGGGTTGTCTTGGCTTTGGATCCTGGCATTTAACAAGGGGGGGAGGGGGGGCAGAAAGAAAGAGGGGGTGAGGGAAGATGAGGAGGAAGGAGGGGGGAGAGAGAAAGAGGGGAGGTGAGAGAGGAGCTGGAGGGAGAGAGGGGCAGAAGGGAAAAAAGAGGAAAGGGAGAAGGAGTGGAAAGGGGAGGAGGGAAAAAAAAAAAAAAAGAAGAAAGGGAGAGAGTATGTGTGTGGAGGGAAAGAGGTCGGGAGAGGGAGACAGAAGGGCGGAGATAGGGAGAGGGAGGGAGAGGAGGAGAGATGGGAGGAGGGAAAGCGGTGGAGAGAGAGGAAGGGGAGAAAGAATAGAAAAGGAAAGGAGGTAAAAGGAGGGATGGAGGGAGAGAAAGATCGAATTGTGGAAGCGAGAGAGAGGAGGGAGAGGGAGATGTAGAGGAAAGGAAGGGAGATGGAGAGAAGTTAGATGGAAACTGAGATATAGGGGTGAGATATAGGGAGGAGGGAGAGAATGAAGATGTAAGGGAAGGGAGAGGAAAGGGGAAAAAAGAGGGAAAGGAGAGAGGGAGAGAGAAGGCGGGAGAGGAATAAGAGAGAGGAGAGGAAAAGGTAGAGACAGTGTAGGAGAGGAAAGGAGAGGGAAGGGGAAGGAAGTGATACCTAGTTATGAGGGTAAGTGAGCCTGACAGTGTTATGACCCCCTGCCTGCCCCACCACACCCCTCCCTTCCCCTCCCCTACCCTGCCTGCCCTACCACATCCCTCCCTTCCCCTCCCCTCCCCTACCCTGCCTGCCCTACCACACCCCTCCCTTCCCCTCCCCTACCCTGCCTGCCCTACTACACCCCTCCCCTCCCCTCCCCTACCCTACCCTGCCTGCCCTACCACACCCCTCCCTTCCCCTCCCCTACCCTGCCTGCCCTACCACACCCCTACTTTTCCCTTCTCTTACACTGCCTGCCCTATCACACCCCTCCCCTCCCCTACCCTACCCTACCTGCCCTACTACACACCCCTCCCTTCCCCTCCCCTACCCCGCTTGCCCTACCTCACCCCTCCCTTCCCCTCCCCTACTCTGACTTCCCTTCTACTAATTTTCCTCTATTCTGCTCTGCTTCAACCCCCTCTCCTATCCTTCCCTCCCCTCTACTCTAGCCCCCTCCCCTTCCCTCCCCTCCTCCCGTTTATACCCCTCCCCTCCTTTCTCCTCTTCCCTCCTCCCCTCTCCCCTCTCTCCGCACGTGTCCTCTCCTCCCCTATACCTCTCCTCTCCTCTCCCCTCCTACCTTCTATACCATTCCACCCCTCCCCACCCCTTACCTTTACCTTCCTCCCTTCACCTTTCCTTAATTCCCCATTAATAACCTCTCATTTCCTCCCTAGGCCTCTCGCTTCCTCCCTTGTTCCTGGATTTTTCTCTCCCTTTACTTTCTCCTTCCTCCCTTACACCAAATACTTCCTCCTTTACCCTCTCTCTTTTTTCCTTGGTCTTTTCTGTTATTCCTTCGTTCTTTCTTGGCCTTGCCCTTTCTTCCTTGACCTTTCCTTCATTTCTCCTTGCCTTCCCCTTCCTCCTCGTCCTTCCCCATTCTGCGTTATTCTCTTCCTCACTACCTTGATCTTTTTCTATTTTATTTCTCCTTTTCCTTGCCTCCTTCCCCGGCATCTTATTTCCTCCCTTCCCCCCTCCCCCCCTTCACCGTGTGTAGTAGTCCGGCAACTCGTCCTATACATACCGGTACATACACATATACATTAACACACACATTCATCAATACACACATACATACATACATATACATTAATACACATACATACGTACATTAATAAAAACACAAACACACGCGTATCCACCCACACACACACACACACACACACACACACACACACACACCGCGACCTCATTCTTGGCCTCTCCTTTGACCCCTATGGTGATTTTTCTTCCCCCATAAATTGACAGGGTGAGAGATGAGAGGGAACACTGAGGGGGGGGGAGGAAACACAGAGGGAATAGGGGAGAGACTGGAGGAAAGGAGATAAAAATGGGAAAGAAAAGGAGAGGGGAGGGGAGGGGAAGCGAAAAAGGAAGGAGGTGAGGAAAAGCAAGGAGGGGATGGGATGTAATGAGATAGATATATAGATAGAGAGGTAGATAGATAGATAGACAGATGGATGACAGATAGCTACAGACAGATAGACAGACGAGACAGCGAGACAAAGAAATAAAAAAGAAAGAGAGAAACGAGATGAGGCGAAGGATACAACTCAAACACGTCAAGTGATTTCCTATACACACTTGTAAACAGGAGGAGGAGGAGGAGGAGGAGGAAGAGGAGGAGGAGAAGGAAGAAGAGGAGGAGGAGGAGGAGGAGGAGGAGGGGAAAACCTTACACCAGTTCTATACTACCTCGCCTATGGGAATTTCTGACCAGGGGATTATACATGGAGCATTTTTTAAAAGCTCATACTAGGTTAGATTTCAATTGACACAGACATATACTAGGACTGGTTTTATCATCATCATCATCATCATCATCATAAACATCATCGCTGGAGTAATACAGACATTGTGCAAACAGAAAAATTACAGAGGTACGAATAATACAAGTAATCTAATTCAGTGGACGTATAGGATATGTAAGGACATCAAAAAATATATATACAGGTACCCTATTTCAAAATGCGTATATCAATAGTAGTGAAAGAAGGCTCAATGAACAGGGCATAGAAAACAATGTATATACCAAGGCCTAAATATATACTGTAATTCTGTTTTACAATACGTATGCCAAGATTTCGATCATTATACAAACTTGCCAAAACAAAGCTATTTCCTAACCCTCTCAGTGGCATACCAAGAGGGGGTGTGGCTGAGGGCGTGGGGCGAAATATATTAGGTGGCGAGGTGGGGTGGATTTAATTAGGAGGTGCTAGGCTAGGTGACAGCTGGTGTTAGGTGTGTGGATGGTGGCAGGGTGTGTGAGGGAAGGGAGGTGTGTGTGTGTGTGTGTGTGTGTGTGTGTGTGTGTGTGTGTGTGTGTGTGTGTGTGTGTGTGTGTGTGTGTGTGTGTGTGTGTGTGTGTGTGTGTGTGTGTGTGTGTGTGTGTGTGTGTGTGTGTGTGAGGGGGTGGAGGGAGAGGCACACAAGGCGGGGTCTACTTAGGGAAGTGGAGTGGAATACAATAGGTGGCAATTTAGGATAGATTAACTTAGGGAGGTAGACTAAGTGACAGCTGGTGTGAGGAGGTGTGGATGACGATACAGGGCGTGTGGGGAGGAAGGGAATAGACGGGGAAGGGAGGGGAGGGGAGGGGATGGAAGAGGGTGTGTATGAAAGGAGGGAGAGCGTGTGAAGGAGCAGGGACAGAGGGAGAGTTTACAGAGGGAGACGGAAGCAGTATGTGAAGAAACAGAGTGTGTGAGAGGGAGAGAGGGAGTATATATATATGTGAATTTAGGGAGAGGGAGATTATGTTGTAAGGAATGGAGAAAGGACAGGAGAAAAGTGAGGGAGGGAGGGAGAGTGAAGGAAGAGGGGAAGGGAGGGAGAATGCGAACGATGGAGGGAGGGAGAGAGGAACTAGTATGGGAATGGAGGGAGGGAGGGAAAAAGGGGAGAGAGGAGGGAGGGAGGGAGGGAGGGAGGGAGGGAGGGAGGGAGAGAGGGAAGGCAGGGTTCTATGCAAATAAGAGGGTTGCTCAGGTGGGACAAAGAATATGAGAGAGAGAGAGAGAGAGAGAGAGAGAGAGAGAGAGAGAGAGAGAGAGGAGGGAAGAAGGTACAACAGCTGGGGCCAGATGGTGTGTGTGTGTGTGTGTGTGTGTGTGTGTGTGTGTGTGTGTGTGTGTGTGTGTGTGTGTGTGTGTGTGTGTGTGTGTGCTGGATGGGTGTAAGAGATCTTCCTCAGGTTGTGATAGTAGTAGTAGGAGTAGGAGTAGTAGTTGTAGTAGTAGTAGTAGTAGTAGTAGTAGTAGTAGTAGTAGTAGTAATAATAATAATAATAATAATAGTAATAACAATAATAATAATAACAACAGAATAAAAGTAAGTGAAAAATAATGCAGCCTTTACATGAGACAACAAACTATGGAGTGCATAAAGCAGGAATGAGTCTCCTTGGTTACTAGTCAAATAATGCAGGTATACTTACAAACGTAGACCCTTGTATATTTACTGCACATATATTTACCTGAAACAATAAAAAAAAACATAGGATTAGATTCCATTCCATAACTGCAAAGGTGTGTGTGTGTGTGTGTGTGTGTGTGTGTGTGTGTGTGTGTGTGTGTGTGTGTGTGTGTGTTAATCGTCATTTTTTTATTTACCAGTTTCCGTTGTATTACTCATTCCCAGTCTATCTGTAAACCAGTAAAGGAGAGACAGATAGATATAGATACAATAATATAAAGATAAATCATTAGACAGACAGACAGATAAATAAATAGCTAGACAGAAAGGTAGACAGATCATGACAGTCAAACAGAAAGACACAGACAGGCAGATAGATAGAGACGGTTAGACGGGCATAAATAGATATGAACAGTAAATGGAAGGATGGTTGAATGACTGGACGGAAAGAGAGACAGATTGATGAGAATGACTGAGAGACAGGAAGACAGAACAAGCAGACAGACAGACGGAAAGATAAAGATATGCAGATAGACAGACACCAGAATGAGAGAGAGAGAGAGAGAGAGAGAGAGAGAGAGAGAGAGAGAGAGAGAGAGAGAGAAAATAGCTCTCTATCGACCTTCAGTGATGGAGATAAATATAAATACGATAAACATTTTCTGACACCGTGTAATTGGATATGCCTCTCTCTCTCTCTCTCTCTCTCTCTCTCTCTCTCTCTCTCTCATATACTTGTTCAGTCACGCGTTCACATACATGGCCTTTGTTCTCTCCTTATTGGCTACTCTCTCTCTCTCTCTCTCTCTCTCTCTCTCTCTCTCTCTCTCTCTCTCTCTCTCTCTCTCTCTTCTAAGTCAATCTAGCTATCTCAAGATGTTTTTATTCATCTTAAAGGAGGCTGGTCAATCTTCAGGTGTTAGATGCGGCCTTAATTAACCCCTTCAAGACTAAGGCACCTTTCCATAGCTAATTAAAATCACCTGGTAAAAGCACAAATAAATAAATAAAATAAATAACTATAAACATAATGTAGCTAAATGGATTACTGCACCAAAGCCTAATCCTACCCTTGAAGCCTTCGATCTGCAATTGCAAGGCCTCTAGAGCTGCAGGGAATTAGGCCACACACACACACACACACACACCAGGCAAGGTTAGAGGCCACAGAATCCCACGCACCTGAGAGGCGGGGATATTGTGTGCGTGTGCGTGTAATTCACCGGGTCGGTCAGGATCACCTGATGGTCGTGATAGTCAGCTTTTACCCTCCCGGAAGGGAGCTGAGAGCTCATATAGTCCGATCTAAGGGCAAGGCTGTGACCTTCACACACGCACACACCCGTCCCCTTGCTCAAGGGGGACAGTAACCACCCACTTCGTCAGTGAAACTTTTCGCAACCTGAGCGAGGCGCGAACTCCCTTCTACCAGATGGCAAGCAAGAACGTTACCACTGCACCAGCGAGCGGTGTGTGTGTGTGTGTGTGTGTGTGTGTGTGTGTGTGTGTGTGTGTGTGTGTGTGTGTGTGTGTGTGTGTGTGTGTGTGTGTGTGTGTGTGTGTGTGTGTGTGTGTGTGTGTGTGTGTGTGTGTGTGTGTGCAATCTTCCCCACATCAACCCAGTGGAGCAGAGTCTGACCTTTCCCGGTACACCGTGCACATTACACCTAAACACCCACATACTCCCCAGTGTATGTATAGTAGTAAAGTAAGGGCGCAAGTGTAAAAATAAAGTAATAAAGGAAGAGGTGCAGTGGAGCCTCCTGTAAGTGTGGAAAAGTAACTAAGAAAATGAGAAGTGACGCAAGATCGTTTCAGTTCTGACCCCCTTCCCAACAGCTGCAGAAAAGGACCCCTGCCCCCCTCTCTCCCTTCCCCTGTAATCACCTCCCTCACTCTTCCTAATTTTGCATTGCTCCCTCCCTTCATTTCTCCCTCTGCATCTCACTCCCTTCCTTACCCTTGCGTTCTCCTTCCCTACACATTTCTCCCTCTCCCACTCCTCTCCTCCCTCTGCTTTTCTCCCTCATTCACTCACTTACTCTGCATTCTCCCATTTCCCTCTCAGTCCCTGTACTTCTCCCTTTTCCTCTCTCCCTCTGCCTCCTTTCCTCTTTTCCTCCCTCCATCTCACTTCTTTCTCCCTTCTCTTTTTTTCTCTCCCCATCTGCCTGCCTCCCTCTGTCCCATGATCACGCTTCTTCCTCTCTTCATTGCTCTGAACTTCTCTCTTCCTCTTCCTCTCTCCTCCTCTCTCCCTGAAAACCTCTCTCCATCTCTCTCTCTCCTCCTCTCTACCTGACTGCCTCTCTCCCTCTCTCCTCTTCTGTACCTATGACTGCCTCTCTCCCTCTCTCCTCTTCTGTACCTATGACTGCCTCTCTCCCTCTCTCCTCCTGTCTACCTGAATACCTCTCTCCTTCCTCTCCCTCTCTACCTATCACTCCATCTCTTTCTCTCTACCTGCCTTTTTCCATTTATGTCTCCATCTACCTCTCCGCCTCCCCTCCTCCATTCACTCTGTACGTATCTCCATCTCATTTGCCTCCCATATTCTCTTTTTGTCTAGTAACCAAGGAGTTTTATACTTTATTCTTCTTCTAACTACTAAGCCAGAGTAATTAGTTTCACCCCAGCAGACAACCTCGTATGTACCAATTAGACTAATGTTATCTGAGTTCCCTAAGTACCCCCTGTCCTCCTACCCCCCTTCTGTATCACTCTCCCTCCACCTATCCATTCCTCCGCCTTCCTCTCTATCCCTTCCCCTCCATCCCTCCCCCTCCATCTCTCCGCCTCCCTCTCTATCCCTTCCCCTCCATCCCTCCGCCTTCCTCTCTATCCCTCCCTCTCCACCCACTCTCTCCCATTCTGCCTGTATCCTGCCTCTCCCTGCCTATCAACTTAATCAGTCATTCATCACCGACCCAGACACCCTACCCTGCCACCCACCCTGCACTCCTCTCACACCCCACCAACCCACCCTGCCACCCCTCTCACACACCCTCACCCACACTGCCATCCCTCTTACCCCTTCATCCATCCTCAATGCTACTCTCCAACACCGCACCTTCACACTTCCACCACTCTCACCTCCACCCCCCCCACCCATCTCTCCCCTCCTACCCCTCCCACCCATCCTGCCACCCACACCACACTTCCATTAATCCCACCCAGCCTGTCTGTAAACTTGGGGCTGACAGCTGTGTTTGGAGGGTCAGCAGTGTAATCAGCCGGATGCCCACAGCCTGGTCACTGGGAGGGGAGTCAGCCGGCATCCAGGTGTGTGTGTGTGTGTGTGGAAGGGAAGTTATTTAGGTGGCTTACTGCTGTGGTGGTCGTGACTGTGGTTTGTTATTGTTGTTGTTGTGACTTGTATGATGTGTCGACGGATTATTGTTGTTTCTGTTATTGTATTTCCTAGTAGTATTATTGTCTCTTGATATGGAGTTTGTTTTGCTCTTGATGTTCGTTATTATTGCTTTCGTTGTTGTTGTTGTTGTTGTTGTTGTTGTTGTTGTTGTTGTTGTTGTTGTTGTTGTTGTTGTTGGTGGTGGTGGTGGTGGTGGTGGTGGTGACTTGGGGAAGCATGGTACCCACGTCACCAAAATGCAGTTGATGCTTTTGTTTCTGATCTTCTTATTCTTGCCCTTTCAGAGTTATTGCCTATTCTGAATACTGAATTTGTAAAGGTTGTTATTGTTGTTTCTTGTGACCTAACAGTGTACGGGATGTCGCTGGAATGTTGCTGCGCTGTTCCTTCCAGTGTCATTGCCTCAGTTGGAATTGAATTTGCTGGGTTGTTGTGTCGCTTTATTTCGGTTTACTGTTGCTGATTCGATCCACTAAAGGGATAAGGGTGCTGTAATGGCCAAGAGTTATTTATGTCCTTCCAAAAATCTGGAGGAAGAAATGGATAAATTGAAAAATGTGATGTCCTCCTTAGTAATGTGTAAAACTTCCTAAATGCAACACAGATCTCGTTCCTAGGTTATTTTACTTCAACAAATAATTAATCCACATCTGTAGGAATGGTAGAACAGCTTGTATTTGCTCTCAGCCACTTCTCTACATTCTTTCTTAATCGACCTTTCTTCTTCTTAATCCATTCTTCATCGTACTTCTCCTCTCGCTTCATCTTCATCTGTCCTTCACCACCCAGTTCCCTCTCTTCCCTCATCTTCACCCATCCCTCTCCTTCACCCCATCTTCCCTCTCCCCTCATCTTCATTTATCCTTCTCTCTCATCCCCGTCTTTCCTCTCCCCTCATCTCCATCTATCCTTCCCCCCCCCCATTACCCCATTTACCCTCACCTTCATCTATTCTCCCTTACCACCATTTTCCCCTCTGTCCCTCATCCTCATCTGTTGTCGCTTTTTTACCTCCACCTAACCACTCTCCCTCATCCTCAATCATACACCTCCCTCACCCTCACCCAACCACCGTTCCCTCTAACCCGGTTTAACTCTCCTCCTTCACCTCCATCAACCCCTCCCTCACCCTTACCCTTGGACATCCTTCCCTCCCACTCTGATCTGTCTCTCTCCCTCACCATTAACCATCGTTCCATCTTACTGTACATCCAATTACCTTCCTCCCTCACCTCCAATGACCTATCTCCCTCACCCTCGCTCACCCACAGTTCACAATGTTTTTCTCATTTCACTTTCATTTCACCTTCACCACAATAACTATCTTACCTATCCCACCTCCCCTTTCATCACCCTCACCTCCCCCCTCCCTTATCAACACTTCCTCTCCCCCCCCTTCCCCTTCCCTCACACTTTATTTCTCCCTCCCTTACACCTTCCCTTCCCTTCACACTTCCCTCTCCTTCACTCTTCACCTCACCCACACTTCCCCTTCCTCTTCCAATTCGCTTCACTCTCTCCTTCTCCCCTCCACCTTACCCATACTTCTCCCTCTCATTCCCCACACTTCCCCCCCCTCACTCCCTGACCTCACCCACACTTCCCCCAGTCCTTCCCCTCATCTCACCCACACCTCCCCCTCCTGCCCCTCACCTGCGCCCCAATATAATCACTCAGGTGTCAAATGAAATGCCTCGACTCATTCGTCATCACACACACCTGCAATCCGTCACGCAGTCAGGTGGAGCACAGTGGAGGGGTCAGAGGCTGGCTATCACACGTCCACCGCAACACGCCACTCCACCCTCGTCCACATCACTAATCTACCACATCTTTTTTTCCATACTAATCAATCAGGCGGAGAGGAATGGAGCAGTCAGAGAGCGACTATCACACATCCATCGCAACACATCGCTCCACACTCATCGCATCACTCATTCCACATCACTCTTCTTTTTTATCAGTCAGGTCGAGTGGGGTGGAGAAGAGTGGAGCTGTCAGAGGGTGGCTATCATTCATTCACTTCAACACACCACTCCACACTCACCCACATCACTCCTCCACCACCTCACTCCTCTTCATCTCCACCCCTGGTTTCCCATCCGTTTAACTACATATCTTCGTGAAGGAAAACACACACACACACACACACACACACACACACACACACACACACACACACATTCAGCCTTATACCTGTGTGTCAACCCCTGCAACGGCGGGGCAGCTCTAGTCTTCCACTCTGTCTAACACTAACAATCTTTCTAATCTGAGTTAGTCATAGGAGGCCGAGTGTTACCGTAATACCGCCACGAAAAACCCTTTAATGGTCGAGAAAGCTCTACAATACTCTTCTATATAACGCTAGGGGATTTTACTAAGCTGAGTCATTTACAGAACTCTTACTTTTAACTTATATTTATACATGGTACGATTTACAATACTTTTTAACACTGTGAGCGGTGATTTAGGACAGAACAATTTATATATGGTGATGTGTAAAAGAGTGCCACGTTAAAAGCACATCTTTCTCTTTTAAAAATCCGTGCATGAGCCGTTTCGAAATATTACCAATAGATATTATTCACCAAACATTTTTCACCAGACATTTTTCACCAAAAATTTTTCACCAGACATTTTTCACCGCACATTATTTCACCAAACATTTTTCACCACACATTTTTCACCAGACAGTTTTCACCAGACAGTTTTCACCAGACAGTTTTCACCAAACATTTTTCACCAGATATTTTTCACCAGATATTTTTCACCAGATATTTTTCACCAGATATTTTTCACCAGATATTTTTCACCAAATATTTTTCACCAAATATTTTTCACCAAATATTTTTCACCAAACATTTTTCACCAGACATTTTTTTCACCAAACATTTTTCACCAGAGAGATATTTTACACCTGACATTTATCACCTGAGCCAATTAACGCTATTACCTTGCTTAATTTCCTGAAGTGCACAGGTCTTTGAGAGAGAGAGAGAGAGAGAGAGAGAGAGAGAGAGAGAGAGAGAGAAAATAGCCTTCCCATCCACCTCATTAAAAAAAAGGTCTCGATAATCTGAATATAATTATCTCTCAGTAATTAGCCTAAACTTAAAAACCCATTAGGCCTCTCGTACTGAAGGGGTTAATGGAGATAAATTGCAAGATTCAGTATGGACGGTCTTGCCTTAACCCCTTCAATCCGACGACGCATTTTATATCTAATTTTTTTTTTTCTCTCTCTCTCTCTCTCTCTCTCTCTCAAATTGCGTTATTGACCTTCATTTCTCCTCCTTTCACCACCAATCATCTCCCACAGATTTTCGTCCTTTTGCAGATTATTTCGTTTAACTCCGTGCCAGTATTATACACAACCCTGCATTCATTCTACAGCACTTCTTCGTGACTATCACTATATTATACTGTTAACCTAATGTTACAGCTCAGCGTTCAAGATGGCGAGATGACAATTTTAGGCCAAGTTCAAAAAAAAAAAAAAAAAATAGGTATTCCAAACATCTCACCCTCTTTCTACAACACTTCTTCGTGACTAGCGCCCTATTATAGTCTTAATCTCTTCTTAAAACTCAGCATTTAAGATGGAGAGATGACCATTTTAGGCCAAGTTAAAGTGAAAAGGATATAGCAAGGACAGGGTAGGGCAATAATAACACTTCACTTCCATTCCCCTGGGTGATTTCTCGTGTGTTGCGGGTACGGTTCAGGCAGCATTGTCAGTGCCTACCCTGTCTCATGTATTCACTGCCCACTCCCACTGCCACACCCACGCCCACACCAGCAGACTGGGCCGTCCCCGCAACACACAAAATATCGCCACGTGATTTTCTAGTCCAGCCTCATTTACGCCCCCACCCTGTAGGCTATATAATGAAAAAATTAAGTCACCGGATGGAAGGTGTTAAGGGTGAGAATTGAGGTGAAATTAAGTCACCGGATGGAAGGTGTTAAGGGTGAGAATTGAGGTGAAATTAAGTCACCGGATGGAAGGTGTTAAGGGTGAGAAGAGGGATGAAAATATGAAAATATGTCACCGGATGGAAGATGTTAAGGGTGAGAATAAGTCGCCGGATGGAAGGTGTTAAGGATGAGAATAAGTCACCGGATGGAAGGTGTTAAGGGTGAGAAGAGGGATGAAAATATGTCACCGGATGGAAGATGTTAAGGGTGAGAATAAGTCGCCGGATGGAAGGTGTTAAGGATGAGAATAAGTCACCGGATGGAAGGTGTTAAGGGTGAGAATAAGTCACCGGATGGAAGGTGTTAAGGGTGAGAATAAGCCACCGGATGCAGGGTGTCAAGGGTGAGAATAAGTCACCGGATGGAAGGTGTTAAGGGTGAGAATAAGTCACCGGATGGAAGGTGTTAAGGGTGAGAATAAGTCACCGGATGGAAGGTGTTAAGGGTGAGAATAAGTCACCGGATGGAAGGTGTTAAGGATGAGAATAAGTCGCCGGATGGAAGGTGTTAAGGGTGAAAGCGAGGTGATGACGCTGATGGCAAAACACAAGAGGCAGTTAATTAGGGGTTGGCGGGCGCTAATTGGGGTGAGATGGCGGTGAGGAGGCCAGGCAATTAAAAGAGGCTGGCAGGTCATTAGGCAAGGCAATGATGAAGATAGTGGTGGTGACACAATAATTACTAACCAGCATCATTATCGTCATCATTATCATCATCATTTTTCTTAGTCATCACCATCACCATATAAACTAGAAAATACTGGAAAATATATGTCTTATTCTGGAATATGACAGAGAGAGAGAGAGAGAGAGAGAGAGAGAGAGAGAGAGAGAGAGAGAGAGAGACAGACAGACAGACAGACAGACAGACGGACAGAGACAGAGACAGACAGACAGACAGACAGGCAGACAGAGGTATACACAGAAAACAGGGACAGAGAGACAGATAGAAACACAGACATACAAACTGATAGAAAGACCTACAGAGACAGACCAACAAATCAAGCCCCAAAACATAACCTCCTTCACAAAAACAAAATTACATGAAAATATAATACAGCAGAATCCACAGACAGCCTCCACACCCCAGGCTGACGTAACTACATCGCGTGCTAACAAAAACGAAGAAAGAAAAAAAGAGAAAATAAGAATATGACCAGACATAAGGAGGGGAAAACACATACAAAAAAAAAGGGGGAGGAAAGAGAAAATGGCTAGGCGCAAATCAGAGAAAAACACACAAAAAGAGAAAATGAGAAAATGACCAAGCACAAACGAGGGAAAAACACAGGGAAAAAAACAGACAATAAGAAAATGACTAGGAGGAAATAAGGAAAAAATACAAGGATAACAGGGAATGAGAAAATGAAAAAGACGAGGGTAAGGATCGAAGAAAAAATATGAGAAGTCAGGAAAAGATAGAAAATAAGAGGAAAGGAGGAAAAAAATCAATGCAAGAAGCCAACAGAATGAAAAAAAAGAAGAGAGAGAGAGAGAGAATAAAACAGGAAACAAGATAATGCAAACTAACAAATTAAAAAAAGAGAAAAAGAGAACTGGACATAACAAAGAAAAACAAAAGCACGACAAAAACAACGTAACGTACAATAACAAAGAAAAACAAGAAACAAAAACGAGAATAAAAGCCGAAAAAACAAGAAAAATCAAGAGCTCAACAAAGAGAATAAAAAAGCACAGAGGAAAATAAGAGAGGCCATGAAAGGGACGCAATATCAGGAGAAACCAGGAGAATGAGAGAAAACCAAAGAGTAAAAAACGAAAATAAAATAAAAGACGAAAACAGGAGAAAGGATGAGATAGCAAGAGAAAGGAAGAGATAACAGGAGTGTGGAAGAGATAAAAAAAAATAAATAAGAGAAGAGAAGAGAACCAAAACGAAAACGAGACAAAAGAAATAAGAGAATCCTGGAGCAAGAGACACCCGCCACCCCCAGGGCTGACTGAGGCAATTACACCAGGCGCAAACAAGGTGATTAATAACACAACCACCACCACCACCAACACCAATAACACCACCACCACCAACACCACCACCAACACCACCACCACACCATCACCACCACCAACTTCTCTCCCTCTGTCTACCTCTCCCTGTCTCGCTAAACTGCCCTGCCTCCCTCCCTCCCTCTGTCTGTCTCTTCCTCCATCTCTTCTTGCCTCCCTCCCTCTGTCTGTCTGCCTTTCCCCCTGTCTCTCCTCACCTCCCTCCCTCTCCTTGCCTCCTCTCTGTCTCTTCATATCTCTCTTCCCCTCTGTTCCACCCGCTGTCTCTCCTTACCTCTCTCCCTCCCTGTCTCTCATTCCCTCTCTCCCTTCCTCTGTCATTCCTTACCTCCCTTCCTAATTCCCTCAATCTCTCTCCTTACCACCACCCTTCCGTCTCTTCCTCTGTGTCTCCTTGCCTTCCTCCCTGTCTCTCCCTGTGTCTCTCCAAATCTCCCTCCACCTCTTCCTCTTTCCTTTACCCCCTCCCTCTGTCTCTCCCTGTTTCTTCCTTACCTTCCTCCCTCCCTTCAACGACACCATCCTCCTTCTCCTCCTCCTCTTCCTCTCCCTTCCTCCCTCATCCCCTCCCATTCCTCCTCCACTTTTTGCCACTTCATCCATTTTCCGGAATCCCACCTCCTCCTCCTCCTCTTCCTCCTCCTCTTGCTTTTCCTCTCCTGCACCTCCACCTCTCCTACTCTTCCAATCCACTTCGTACTCCACAATCATTTTTCATCCTCTTCCCGGAACGACTCCTCTTCCTCTTCCTCCTCCACAACCCTCTCTCACTCCCCATCCTCCCACCTCCTCCTCCTCCTACTCCCCCACCATTATTCCCACTCATTCCCCATTCTTTCCTCTGGATCCAACTCCCTTGCCTATTAAATCATTCAGCTCTCTCTTGTTCATTCCTTGTTTCACCTCTCTCTCTCTCTCTCTCTCTCTCTCTCTGGTGCGTGCGTGTCCCCAGCCACACTTCACACAGCCTTGACCTAAATACCTTGTTATACAGAATGGCAGACAATGACCTCATCTAGGCCAAGTGTGAATGGGGTAAAGGTCAAGGACTCATATTCTCGTCGGGTAACGAAACTCCCTAACACCTCTTCCTTTGCGATTTATTTTTGGATATGGCTGGTTAATATCCTTCCGTACGCAATTTATCCAAAGTATGGCAATTTAGGAAGGACGTCCGCAACACAGACCAGAAGACTAAGGGGCGATAAACAAATAAATCGCTTAGGAAAAGGTGCTAGGGAGATTCCTTAACCAACGAGAATAAAGACCAAGGAGTGAACAGTATCTTAGCCTTCCTTAAGACGGCGATTATCCAAAGTTTTTCCAAGTATTATTTTTCTTGTAATATTTCTTAGGGCCAGACGATATTCACCTTTGTGGTAATCTCTCGTAGTGAAGGGGTTACTGATATTCAAAAGATTTCTCCTTTGGGATCAACTGAATTTTAGATAATATAAGAGAAACATAAGAGAAATACTTGTTTAATCGGCATTGTTTTTTTGGCCGCCATCCTAATTTTAATATACGTAAGGGACATATATTTAAATGTTAGAATATATATGCAAGGGAAATATACATTATACATCACTATCTCTGTCATAGGAGATTGAATTTCCGATATGGGAAGTAAATACAGTAATAATATCCTGGACACAACCTACTAATTTCCAAGATCATACCCTTCTTCATACCCTTTTCTTTCTTCATACCATTTATCTTCTTCATACCCTTTTCTTTCCTCATACCTTTTTCTTTCTTTATACCCCTTTTTTTCATATCCTTCTCTTTCTTTATACCCTTTTCTTTCTTCATATCCTCTTCTTTCTTCATACCATTTTCTTTCTTCATACCCTTTTCTTCATACCCTTCTCCTGATTTTACAAGACACAGCTAAGGAAACTAAATATCATACTCTATTACCCTTCTCTCCCTGCCCATGATTCTAAAAGTTCTAGAGGAAATACTTGCTCTACTTGGCACTTCCTTCTCCTAATGCTCTACAAACACGGGACTAAAGAAGGGCAGGCTGGGGCAGAGGCGGAACTCGAAATATACAGAAAACACGCCCGACACACAAACTTACGGCTGGGTCAAGTTAGGCCACGCTACCGTCCTGAACTAACTTGGTATAAACACAAACTTTCCTTCCATGCCAACTTTACCCTCTCCTCCACACAGTCAGAGGCAGAAACAGACATAAACACTCCTACACACAAACACACACATTCATATGGACTTTCATACTGCTAAGCGAGAGAGACTGACGCTATAACTTCGTAAAGATCACTATTTACAAATGTAATTCGGGGAAAATAATAAGTATCGGCAGCTATAGCAAATGTCACTCAATTCTCTCAAGTATCAGATGGTCTGTAATGCCGAACAAACCCTCTAAAAATCATTAAAAAAATAAAAATAAAAATTGCAAGACATCGCTAAAACATGGCAACACTGAAATAAATAAATAAATAAACAGAAATAAAACTTGGCACGATCCAGTACATAAATAAACAAATACATCAATAAATTCCACGCGCCTTTGAAACACCAACCACCAGACTTAACATTACAAAAAATAAAGAGAGAGAGAGAGAGAGAGAAAGACGCTCACCAGGAACCCAGAACCAGGAACTAATGCTCCCTAGCGCTTTACACGAACTCCCTCATTCGTAAGGTAAAAATCAGTCAAGGTGTCTTAAAACTTATAACGATCTCTCAAAAAAAAAAAAATCGTGCCTGAACAAGAAAACAAAACTAACTAGAATGGCACTCAGTGGAGCGCATACCTTCGCCAAGGCCCAACGTAAAAACTCCCTATCTCGCAATGTTAAAGAAAGTGAAAAAAAAAAAATCCTGGATCCGCACATTTATCCGGATCCGCACCAAAATTTAATGGAGTCTATTCTGAGCCAAGGCCCATTCTTCTACCAAGTTTCGTGGAAATCCGTCCAGTAGTTTTATATAATCTTGCTCACAAACCAACCAACAAGCAAGCAAACAAACGGACAGGGGTGAAAACATAACCTCCTTGGCGGGGGTAAAAATAGGACCTCTACCCACGAGCTCCATTTCCCCCAAGGCAGCGGTACATCGAGATTGTATGGTGGGGGGGCCAGAGACGCTGTATCCAGGTTGTACATTGGGGTAGGCAAAGACGCTAACTTCACCGGCGCGATCCTTAAAAATATTCTTGGATATTAAATTACTCGTTGCCTCCAGACCTGGGCTGGGAGAGGCAGGAGGTATTGGGGAATTTATTATACGCGAGAAGGGAGGTGGTGGGAAGGGGGAAAGGGAAGGGATGGAGAGGGAGAGTAGGTGTTGGTGAGGTGTGTGAGTGGTATGTTTTAGGAAGAGAGAGAGAGAGAGAGAGAGAGAGAGAGAGAGAGAATAAGGGGAGGGGGGACAGCCTACCCTACTCCCTCCCTTTAAAAAAAATCCCTTTTGTCCCATAATCGTGTTTGCATTTGAATAAGAATAGTAACTAAGTGGTGAAAGGCGAACAGAGGGAGCGAGTGCCAGTAGTGGGAAGCGAGTAATGGGGAGAATGGATATAATTCTAACGCCCGGAAGGAAGGAAGAAGAAAAAAATTGGAAGAATAGGGAAGAGAGGTGCAAAAGGTGTTTAAAAAAATATGCATGAAAGATGTGCGTAAAAGAGGTGAGAGAAAGACTAATAACTAACGCCGGGAAGGAAGAGGAAGAGGATCTCTGGGTTCGTATACTCATCGATTAAGGAAGCTCCCTAACACCTCTTCCTTAGCGATTTATTTTTGGATATGAGTGGTTAATATCCTTTTGCACGATATTTATGTACAGGATGGAGACACTGGTAGGGTTTACGCACCACAGAAGAGGACAGTTAAGTGTAACAGGTAAAATAAATCGCTTAGGAAAACGTGTTAGGGAGCTTCCTTACCCGACGTGAATAGAGGCCCTGGTGGAGTAAGCAAGACGGATGTTCATGATGTTTTCCTGAGATGTGCAAGAAATGTTTACAAAAGAGGTGAAAGTGTCATTAACAAGTACTTACAGGTAGGGAAGTGGATGAGAAAAATTGGAGGAGTGTGCAGGAGATGTACAAAAAATAAGGAGGAATGTGCAAGAGCTGTAGGGTACATAAACTGCTAATCAGTGCGCATGAGATGTGTGAAAGAAAAAAAAAGAAAAAAAAAAAAGAGGTGAAAGTATGATCGAGAGCTAATAACAGGTAGGGAAGTGGATGAGAAAATTTGAAGGGGTGTGCAAGAGATGTACGAAAAATAAGGAAGAATGTGCAAGAGCTGTACATAAACTACTAATCAGGTGTGCATGAGATGTGTGCAAAAGAGATGAGGGAATAATTAACAACTTTCTGCTATAACTCCATGTTCTTGCAGCCATTAGACGGGTTTTATAATATCAATGGTGTTTCCTACTCCCCTCAGTACGGTAAGAGGAAAAGGGGATGGAGAGAGGAGGGAGAGGGGAAGGAGAAGGGGGAAGAGAGGAAGGAGAGAGGAGGGAGAGGGGAAGGAGAGAGAGGGGAAAGGGGAAGGAGAGAGGAGGGAGAAGGAAAGGGGAAGGAGAGAGGAAGGAGAGGGGAAGGAGAAAGAAGGAAGAGGGGAAGGAAAGGGGAAGAAGAGAGAAGGGAGAAGGGAAGAAGAAAGGAGAGAGAGGGGGAGGAGTGAGGAGGAAGAGAGGAAGGAGAAAGAAGGAAGAGGGGAAGGAAAGGGGAAAAAGAGAGAAGGGAGAAGGGATGAAGAAAGGAGAGAGATGGGGAGGAGAGAGGAGGGAAAGGGGAAGGAGAGCAGAAAGAGAAAGAGAGGAAGAGGGGAAGGTAAGAAGCGGGGATGGGGAACGGAAAAGGAAAGTAGATGGTGGAAAGAGGAGAGGAAAGGGGAAGTAGAAGGGGGAGAGGGAAACGCATGAAGGAAGGACCGAGGGGAGAGAGATGGATAAGGGAGAGGGGGAGCGAGGGGAGGGTAAAATAATATGTGTTTTGCTGAAAGCGGTTCAACGTGGGTGCACTACGGAAAAGCGTGGTGAAAAATACCTAAGTGGAGGCAGGTGTTATGTCAGGTGAGTGAGGGGAAAGAAAGAGTGGCAGAGGAGGGAGAGAGGGAGGCAGAGGGGGGAGAGAGGGAGACAGAGGGGAGTGCTGAGGGGTTAGGAGAGAGAGAGAGAGAGAGAGAGAGAGAGAGAGAGAGAGAAATGATGGTTAATAATGATGAGGAATGGAGTCGTATGGAGTGATAGTGGTGTGTGTGTGTGTGTGTGTGTGTGTGTGTGTGTGTGTGTGTGTGTGTGTGTGTGTGTGTGTGTGTGTGTGTGTGTGTGTGTGTGTGTGTGTGTGTGTGTGTGTGTGTGTGTGTGTGTGTGTGTGAGAGAGAGAGAGAGAGAGAGAGAGAGAGAGAGAGATACGAGGAAGGTAAGTGGCAAGAAGTGAGGGGGAAGGGGGGACGTAAGGGGGGAGAGAGGAGTGAGGGAGAAAAGTTTTTGAGAACTAGGTTGTAAGCGGCAAGAGGGAGAAAGACGAGGTAGGTAGGTAGAGGTGAGGTATGAGTGCGAGGTGTGGAAGAGGTAAAGGAGAGGTGAGGTAAGAGTGAGAGGTGTGGATGAGGAAAAGGAGAGGTGAGGTTTCAGTGAGAGGTGTGGAAGAGGTAAAGAGAGGTGAGGTAAGAGGAAAAGGTGTGGAGGAGGTAAAGGAGAGGTGAGGTAAGAGTAAAAGGTGTGGAGGAGGTAAAGGAGAGGTGAGGTAAGAGTAAAAGGTGTGGAGGAGGTAAAGGAGAGGTGAGGTGAGAATGGAAGGTGTGGAAGAGATAAAGGAGAGGTGAGGTAAGAGTGAGAGGTGTGGAAGATGTAATGGAGAGGTTAGGTAGGAGTGAGAGGTGTGGAAGAGGTAAAGGAGAGGTGAGGTACGAGTGAGAGATGTGGAAGAGGTGTGGAAGAGGTAAGGGAGATGTACGGTAGGAGAGGGTGGAGGGGAGACTGGAAAGGTTAGGAAGGGTAAGAGGGTAAGAGGGGAAGAGGAGGACGAAAAAGATGAGACAGATAAGAAGAGTTGAGGAAAATGTGAGGTGTGGGAGAGGTAAGGAGAGGTAAGAAAACTGTTAAGGAGGGAGTTTGGAAAGGTAAGGAAGAGTTTTAGGGATGGTTGAGGGAGGGAGGGGGGGCTGAGGAGACGAGGGAAGGGGGAGGAAAAGAGGGAAGGGAAAGGAAAAGAGGGAAGGGAAAGGAAAAGAGGGAAGGGGGAGGAAAAGAGGGAAGGGGGAGGAAAAGAGGGAAGGAGGAGAAGAAGAGGGAAGAGGGAGGAGGAGAGATGCTGTAAAAAAGATAAGGAAAGGTGCGAGATAAAGAGAGGTGAGGGAGATGAGAAGTGTGAGAGACGTAGAAGAGGTGTAGGAGAGAGGGAGGTAGAGGGCTGGAGTGAAATATTAAGCGTACTAAGTGGAAGTCGGCGTCTAGGTGCCATAGGAGGAGGGAAGAGAGGCAGGGCTGTGTGGGTGAGTCAGTGCTGAGAAAGAGAAGAAGAGAAATGAGAAAACAAGAAGAGAAATGAGAAAACAAGAAGAGAAATGAGAAAACAAGAAGAGAAATGAGAAAACAAGAAGAAAGGAGAGAAGGGAAGAGAGGGGAGAAGAAAAGAAAAGAAAGAAGTCAGGGAGGGGTAAAGAAGGAGGGAATGATGAGGAAGAGAAGACGAAAAGGAGAGGGAAAGAGTCAGAACGGAGTGGGAAAGAAAAGAACGATAAGGAAGGGAGCAAGGAAAGGAGGTAAGGAAGGAAGAGAAAGTGAGGATGAAGTACTAGAAAGGAGCAAGAAAGGGAGACATAGAAGATGGGCGGTAAGGAACGGAGATGAAGAAAAGAAGAAGGAAGAGAAAGACGAAGATAAGAAAGAAAGGGAGGAAGCCCAAAGAGATGGTGAGAGAGGAAAGAAACAAAGGTAAAAAGATGCAACGAAGGAAGAGAAAGAGAAGGGGAGAAAAATGAGCAAGGAAGGGAAAAAGAAGAGGGAGATAAGAAAGAAGAGAAATACTAAGAAGGGAAGTACCACACAAAAGAAGTGAGGAGGAGTGAAAGATGAAACAGGATGGCATACAGTTATGACGGAGGAAGGAAGGAAGGAAAAGAAAGGAGGGAAGTAAAAACGAAGGAGGAAAAAGATCTAAAGAGACGAAGAGGACGTAAGGGAAAGGAGTGACGAAGGAAGGAGGAAGAGGAGGGAAGGGAGGGAGAAAGAGAGGAAGACATACTATACGGGAGACGGAATAAATATTTAGAGGGGTGTTTCAGGAATATATCGGGAGGGTCTTGGAGAGGCGGGAGAGAAGAGGGAGATAAAAGAGAGAGGGAAAGAGAGGAAAAGGGAGAGAATGAGAAAGGATGAGAAGAAATGGGGGGCATGAGAAAGGGGAGGAGAAAGAAAGGGGGAAAGAAATAATAAAAATGGAGATAAAATAAGAACATTGCAAAAGGGTGGGAGTACGAGAGAGAGAGAGAGAGAGAGAGAGAGAGAGAGAGACGAAAACCTGTCTCAAGGGATGTAGCAAAGTTACCGTACATGTGAGTGGGCTGGGAGGTATACGTGTGTGTGTGTGTGTGTGTGTGTGTGTGTGTGTGTGTGTGTGTGTGTGTGTGTGTGTGTGTGTGTGTGTGTGTGTGTGCCCTTCATCTCAGCGTCTCTCCAACCCTGATTTTTGGAAGGGGCATCAAAGCACTGGCGGGGGCTTAGGTAATGCAAAAATGATATGTGAGTGGTGTGTAATGAAGCCTACACCTCTGCACACCTACACCTCTGTACATCTGCACCTCTACACACCTACACCTCTGCACACCTACACCTCTGTACACCTACACCTCTGCACATCTACACCTCGGCACACCTACACCTCGGCACACCTACACCTCTGCACACCTACACCACAAGCAGGACCAGCGAAGGAACGAGTGCACCTGTCCTTTTCACCTGGCCGGCCTGTCAATGAAACGCGGGAGTTTTGACTGTAATAGGTTTGAGCTTCGTCCTGGAATATTCCCTTTCATCGCAGTGCTAAAGCGGATATTCCCCCGTCTCCTTCGTCCTATCTTCCTCAGCGCCTTATTTCACGTATTTTTCTTGAAGTACCTAAGTCGATTTCTCTATGTTTTTCAAAAAATTAAAAATAGGTGTTTCGTGAATTTCCAAACATAACCACTGTAATAGTTTTTGCTGGCAGTCGGATTCATTTAATTCACTACAAGGATTACATGGGATACTTTACATCACCTTAGTTATGGCTACAATTTAATAACAGAATCAGCCGAAGAAAACATGATAATTAGGATGAGAGTGCGGCATATTCAACAACCAATGATAATGCTTGGAATTACTGCACACACACTCGTCTTGGTGACCCCTTGCCATGTCGAAATATAGTCCTAAATATCACCATCAGTTAATATACGTAGCTACCATGCATTAAGCTGTAGTACTGTAGGCCTATCCACTTCATGTACTCAAGTGACATTGACCTGAGCAACTGAGAATGTCCCAACCTATGCAGCAGATAAGTGCCTACCAAGTTGATATCACTAGTTCTTACCACATTCTCGCATATTAGGGAATTTTACCCAGTCCTGCAGTGCACATTTTTGAAAAGCAATATATACAGCCATTCTTAACATAAAAGTTGTCATGCACAGTACCACATTATTATAAGCTGCTTTCCTGATTGTCCTACTTGATATTTGTTTTTTCCCTGGGTGTAAACGTTAGGTCTGTAAAGTGAAGCCGAGAGTTTGGAAGGTTAAAATAAGTGAATGAATGCATGGCACGTTTCACTTGGCACTCAGCTGGCAGTTCTCCTGTTCTTGTGTTTCCCCGTTCATGTTTTCTAGATTCCCTACACCCAGCCTATATGTTTATTTTCTTACTCTATTTTGGCCTAAAGTTGCCATCGTCCATCTCAAATACTCTTCTTACCCTAACTTGGCCTATAACTGCCATCTCTCCGTCTTGAATGCTAAGCTGTAGCAATAGATCAACACTAGAATATGATGCTCGTCAGGAAGAAGTGCTATGGAAAGGATGTAGGGCCGTAGCAATGCCTTTTTCTCCCACTGAGCCACGTGAAATAAGCTGAAATGGGATACTAATCTAGACCAAGTAACAATGAAAGAACTATAGTGGGGAAAAAGGACTAAGATGAAGGATGATGATGGATGGCCAGGCTTTGCTTCTCCATCGCCTTCCATTTTCGTTTCTTTTTTTATTTTCGTTTTTCTGTAACTATCCCTTTCTCCCCTGGTCTGCCTGTTCCCTTTTAACTCCTTCAGTACGATAACATCTTTTCTTAGTTTAGGCTTCCTACCACAAGACGATTTTGTTCAGCGTATGTAAGTTCCTTAGCCGTGAAGGGATTAATGAAGACTATATGAAAACCATTACTTTTCCCTTCAACCTCTCCACCTTAGCCGCAATGTTGCCTTACTCTCTCCCCACCTTATATCTTTATTATTCTGGTCACTGCCCTTCTAAACTCTACCCGCATGCCTTACCCATTACGGAGGGCACGCAGCATCAGTCTCCCTACACACACTTCCTTTTTTTTTTTTTTTTTTTCATATGTCAATCCTAGTGCAAACAGGTCCTCTGACTCCTTCAAGCACACACCTGGTTAACTCAGGAACTGTCTTCCTCAGTCTGGTTTTCCCTCTAACTATGACCTCCAGTATTTTAAACATAATTTGTCCAAGCATCTCAAAATCAACAATAACTTTCCTTTATTAAACTTTCTTTAGATGGGAATTTTTTTGAAGTTTCCCAGACCTCAGTTTTTCCTCTTTCTTTGTTATTAATTAAACTTTATTTCTCTGCTCCCCCCATTCACATATCTTTTCATTCCCCTGTCTAATATAACCCAATCCTCAATTTCTTCCTCATTACCTGACCCTTCTCGTCTCAAGTCTATATCGTCCCCTTCCCCTCACCTCCTTATCATGACCCCTGTCTTAACTGTCCTTCACCCTGACCTTACATGACCCCCTCCCTGACCTTTTCTCCCGCCAGGTGACCTAACGCTGAAAACACAGAATGAAGAGACGTAGGAGGGAGTGGATAAAGGGAGGAGATGGAGGAGAAAGAGAGAGGATGTGGTAAAGATAGTGTACGGGGCTGAGAGAGAGAGAGAGAGAGAGAGAGAGAGAGAGAGAGAGAGAACGTGTAAAATCTGGGGGTACAAGCGAGTGAGAATATTGAGGACTTAGGGAGGAAAGGAAGAGGGGAAGGGAGGAGAGAAAGAAAGCGAAGAAAGAGAGGAAGTGGGCGAGGGAGGAAAGGAAGAGGGGGTGGGAGGAGGGAAAGAGAGTGAGGGAAGTCAGGAAAAGAGGGAGAGAAGGGGAGGGAAATGAAAAGAGAGACTAACACAAAGATGGAAGGAAGAAGGAAGGGAAAGAGACGAAGAAGAGAACAGAGAGCAAGAGGGGAAATGGAGGGGAAAAAATGACACAACATGAGACGGAGAAGGAGGAAGGAATGGAAGGAGAGGGAAGGACAAAGAGTAATAAAGGAAGAAAGGAAGGAGGGTGGAAGCGACTGGAGATGGATAAGGGAGGAAGGATAAATATAGTGCTTGTGGGAAGGAGAGACAGGATTCGATAAGGAGAGGAGAAGAGAAGAGAAGAGAAGAGAGACGGGAAAGGCTCAGAAAAGTTACAGTTTAGTGCAGGTGAGAAGGAAGGAAGAAAGGGAGAAGAAAGAGGAAAACAAAGAGAAATAAAACAGGAATGGGAAAAGAAAGAGAGTAGAGGAATTGGGGAGGAAAGGGAGGAGGGAGTGAGGGAGGAAAACAAGGGGGGAGAGAAAGAGGGAGGGGAGAAATAGGGGGACAAGACAGAAAAACACAAAATCATATACCTTTAGGATTTTAGAAAGTGGAAAAAAGAAGAGGGTAGATGAGTGAGAGAGAGAGAGAGAGAGAGAGAAGATGGGGGGGAGGTAAAGAGAGAGAGAGAGAGAGAGAGAGAGAGAGAGAAGATGGGGGGGGGAGGTAAATGAGAGGAGGGTGAAGAGATTGAGAAAGAATTAAGAACGAATTACTAGTAGGTGGAAAGGAGGAAGAAGGAAAGACAGGAGAGAAAGGAAAAAAAGGAACAGGAAAAAAGAAAACAGGTGTCAATAAATGTAAAAGACTGGAGAGAAAGGTGAAAGAGAAAATAAAAAAGCAAAAAAAAGGTGCTTAATTAGAGAGGAAGGAAGAAAGGAAGGAAGGCAGAAGGAAACAAGGGTAGGGAAGGAAAAGGAAAAAGAAAAGGGTAGAGGAGGAAAGGAGGGGAATGGGAAGAGGACAGGGAGAGGGGAGAGAGAATGAGAAGGGAGACAGGGGAGAGAGGAGAGGAGAGGAGGGGAAGAAGAAAGGGAGAGGGGAGAGAAGAAAGTAAGGGGGGCCGGGGACAGGGAGAGCGGACAAGGAGGGAGAGAGGAGAGGAGAGGAGAGGAGGGGAAGAGGAAAGGGAGAGGGGAGAGAAGAAAGTGAGGGGGGCTGGGGAGAGTGAGAGCGGACAAGGAGGGAGAGAGGAGAGGGAGAGGGGAGAAAAGTCAGAACTGCAGAACATGTTGGTGGGATGGAAACAGGAAGGGAGAAGAGGAAGGAGGAAGGAGAAAAAAGAAAAAGGAAAGAAAAAGAGGGGATGAAGGACAGAAATGAAAAGAGGAGATGGGGAGAAGCTTAAGACAAAATTCATAAGGAAGGAGGGAAGGATGGAAGGAAGGACGGGAGGAAGGAAGGAAGGAAGGAAAAAAGGATGGTAGAAAGGGAGGGAAGACAAGGGTAAAAAAAAAGACACGCAGAGAGAGAGCTGAGTAAAGAGTAAAAGAATAAGAGAGTACAACTAAGGAAGAAAAGAGAGAAGATGGGGTGAAGGTGAAATAGAGAAGGGGAAGGGGAGGAAAGGGGAGATGGCGGAAAAGTGTAAACAACGAGAGAGAGAGAGAGAGAGAGAGAGAGAGAGAGAGAGAGAGAGAGAAAGAGTGTGTGTGTGTGTGTGTGTGTGTGTGTGTGTGTGTGTGTGTGTATCAACGACAGAAAAAGAAAAACAGGATACAGCAAGAAACAAACGAGAGAAAACACGAGAAAATGAAGCGAAAGAAGAGGAAACAAGAGAAGAACAAGAAAAAGAAAAGACGGGAGAGGGAGAACACGACGAGGAACAAGAAGACGAGGATAAGAACAGGTGGGAGCGAGAAAAAAGGAAAGAGAGAGAGAGAGAGAGAGAGAGAGAGAGAGAGAGAGCACGAATAAACCTATCAACTCATATCAAAGCCAAATTGCAGAACAAGGACACGGACAGGCGAATAGAAGTAAGTCACCCCTGCCCACTCTAGTCCCCCATTTTCTATTCAATATTTCGTTTTCCTTTTTTCGTACACATTTTCTTTATTATTATTTTTTTTTGTATTCTACTTACCTCTTGCATGATTTTGTCTCCTCATAAACATCAATTATATTTTCTTTCAGTACCCTCTTTTATTTTTTTCTTTTTAATCCTCCGGTGTTCGTGATCCTGGACTTAAATGCTCTCTCTCTCTCTCTCTCTCTCTCTCTCTCTCTCTCTCTCTCTCTCTCTCTCTCACCAAAAGTTGCCTGGAATGACGGGACAAAATTCCAACTCTCACGGCGCAAATTCCTGGCAATAATGTGTGTACGTGTTTTGGCATACATACATGTGCACACTGGGTAAAACGGTCATGTAAGTACGTACACGGGTAGTCATGTATGTGCACCTTTCATATCATCACATGGACAATTTTTTGCATTTATTGTATGTACGTAGGAACATGTGTAATTAAATGGGGACGGACTATCTATCTATGACTATCTATAATATCTATCTATATTTGTCTCTAAAGGGCATTCTATCTATCTATGTCTATCACTTATTATCACTATCTCAAAAGGACGTTGTATCTATATCTATCTGTCTGCCGATCTATCTATCCATCTATATCTATCATCTATCTATCCGTGTCTGCCTATCTATCTATCTATTACGGGACGCAGCATCCTGTGTGGGGTGACCTAGACCAAAGCACTTCAAGGCCTTTCTGTCATTACTCATTAACGGCCGTTCCTCCCACCACACACAACCCTCCCTCCTATACTAAACTCTCTCGCCTTGTCTCCATCTTGCTCCCCGCCTCCTCCTCCTCCTCCTCCTCCTGCTCCTACTCCTCCTCTTCCTCCTCATAACTACCTTAATCTCGTCTATATTTTTTTTCACCTTTAATTGGCTCAGATATTTGTCATTTTTTAGTTTAGTCCATCCAAGTCAGTAGCAAAAAAGACAATACTACAGTTCTCCATCCTTTCCATAGCACTTCTTCGTGACTAGCACCACATTTTACACTCCATCTTCCGTTTTAACTGATTCAAGATAAGAGAGATGACAATTTTAGGCCAAGTAAAAAAAATAAATAAATAAGCATAGTCTCAGTCTGCACACTGAATATTTGGCTAAAGACCCCTATTTTCTTTTTCTTTTCTTTTTTCACACTAACCTATTTCTAAGACTTTATTTTCCACACTATCCAGCACACCTTACACTTCACACGGCACTTTATACTGTTAAGAAATTATTTACCCCCTTTAGTACGGTGGCGTTTTGATGTTGCTTAGGTTTGTTATCTATAATTAGTTATATTTAGCTTGAGAGGTTGTCAGACAGAAGGGGTTATGAAACAAAGGGATATTCAATGCAGTGTTGTGAATAGCGTCATATTTTAAGTTACGCGCGCACACACACACACACACACACACACACACACACACACACACACACACACACACACACACACACACACCATACCCCGCTCTCACTATCGCCAACACTGATGTAAAAATATGATGCAAATTTATAAGCGAGGCATAATTCCAGCCTCTAATGAAACAGGCTTAATTGGTAACGATGCTGCCTTGTACGGTATAAATATTCTGTCAGGCGTCTGTAATATCAACTTTAAAATTAAGTGCATGAGTTATTATGGCTGCTCTCTCTCTCTCTCTCTCTCTCCTTCTTCCATCTCTCCCTCCCTTTTCGTCCCTCATCTCTCTCTTTTACCCTCCCTCCTTCCCTCGCTCTTTTCCATTCTCCCTCTCAACTTCCCCTCCCTCCCTCGCTCTTCTCCCCTCTCTCTCCCCAGTCTATTTCCCCTCCCTCCCTCCCTTATAATGTGGACGAGGGAGGAGGTGTCAGGGAGGAAGATAAGTTACGATGCCTGACAAATGGAGGGGAAAACGGGAAAGGGAGGAATGTAGCAGCGGAAGGGAGGAATAAGGGAGAGGGTGACGGAGGGGGAGGGGAAGGGAAGCAAGCGGAAGGAAAAGGAAAGAAGGTAAGAAGGATGGAAGCGAGGAAGATACGGATGGAAGAGAGAACAAGAGGAATGGAAGAGAGAACAAGAGGGATGGAAGAGAGAAGAATGGGAGAGATAGGAAGAGGGATGATACAGAGAAAGAGGAGGGAGAGAAAGATGGAACAGTGAGAGGATGCAAAGAAGGATGGAAGAGACAACAAGATGAGGATGGCAGACGAGGAAGAGAGAGAAGAAAGAGACAGGAAGAGAGAGATGGAGGAGAAAGAGGAGGCGGAGGAGAAGTATGGAAAAGGAAGAGAGATAGGAGGATATGTATGTAAAAGGTGAAGGGACAGGAGGGGAGGATGAAGGGAGGAGAGAAGAGGGATGGAAAAGGGTGGAATATGGCGGCGGAAATGAGAGAGAGAAAGAAAGAGAGAGAGAGAGAGAGAGAGAGAGAGAGACAGACAGACAGACAGACAGACAGACAGACAGAGAGACAGAGAGAGAGGGGGGGGTTAAAAAATTACTGACGCTTTATATATTGATGATGACTTGTAGGCCTACAGTATAAATGTTTTCCTCTCTCTCTCTCTCTCTCTCTCTCTCTCTCTCTCTATGCATATATATCTATCACTGCTAAAATATTTCCTTTGCTGTCGGATGTCCAAACTACCCAAATTACCCCTCCCCCGTGCGCGCGCACGTGTGTGTGTGTGTGTGTGTGTGTGTGTGTGTGTGTGTGTGTGTGTGTGTGTGTGTGTGTGTGTGTGTGTGTGTGTGTGTGTGTGTGTGTGTGTGTGTGTGTGCACGCGTGCGTTCATGAGTGCATGCGTGCGTGCATGCGTGCGTGCGTGCGTGAATTACCCAACACCAGACAATCTGACTCACAAGAGGGTGCAATTCGCCCTCTTGCAAGAAAGGCTGGCAACCCGTAAACAAGACTAATGAGAAAACTTTGGAAGGAAACGTCATTCCTCTCCACAATTTTCCATTCCTGAAGGAAGTTAAAAAGACATTTCCATACATAGCGAACACAGTGGCGCTGGTGAGGGGCGCCTTCACGTGGTGGCACCGATATAGCTGAGCGGTGAAGCTGCCAGGTTATGCAAACGTCCCTCAAACCACTCCCTATTCCCCTAAAGGAGGATGGTAAACTGCAGGCCACTGTGTTCACATTCAGATCCTCCTCCTCTTCCTCCTCCTCCTCCTCCTCCTCCTTCTCTTCCTACGCTTCCTCCTCCTTCTCCTCTTCCTCCTCCTCCTCCTGCCACCACCACGACCACCACCACTACTACTGTTATTACTACTACTACTACTACTACCGACGGACGATTTTATTCAGGTAAGGAAAGACATTACGAACTAGAGGGGTTAGATGCAGCCTTCATTACCCATTTTTAATACTAGGATGATCTAGTATAAAAAAAAATCGTCCGGTAGCATAAAGAATAAAAAAAAAAACAACACTGAACGGGGTTAAAACACACACACACACACACACACACACACACACACACACACACACACACACACACACACACACGCACACGCACACACACACAAGCCAGACGAATGCTTAATAACACGGGATCATTTCAATCACTTCAAGAGACGCCTTTCAAAATGATGTGATTAGTTTCAGAGTGTATCGTTCAATCAGGCTAAAAATTACCAAACAGGACGATAATTACTGACAGACATCAAGTGAGCGGAACCCACTGCAAAATAAAACCCAGGCTCATTATTTGGGTTCAACTCCCATCAGGCGGAGTGACACTGATGGTGAAAGTGGGCGGAAAAACACGCACATTTTATTTCTCTCTCTCTCTCTCTCTCTCTCTCTCTCTCTCTCTCTCTCTCTCACACACACACACACACACACACACACACACACACATTTATTACTCTCTCTCTCTCTCTCTCTCTCTCTCTCTCTCTCTCTCTCTCGCCACATGATTTTCCACTGCATTATTTTTTCCCTTCAGCCCGAGGACGCCGTTTTTTTTCCCGCTAATTCCTGACGATTTTGTTGGCTTTTTTTTTTTGGAGGGGGGATTGGAGGGGTTATGAGTAGTCTTCATTAACCACTTCAGCATGACGATCTTCCGAAAGTTAAAAATAATGGTCTGAAGGTAACAAAAAAAATAAAATAATAGTCTGGAGGTATAAATAATAATTAAATAAATAATAAAGAAGCAGCAAAAACATGAGGAAAAAGAAAAGAGGAGAAAAAGAGAAAAATGAAGAAATGAAAAGAAAAAAGAGAAACGGAAAGAAATATCTAAAAAAATAAATGAAAAAAGAAATCAAGACAAAAAACCAAAGAAATTAAATGAAAAGAAAACAAGAATTAGACAAAAATGTAAAGAAAAAAGAAGACAAAAGAAAGGAAAAGAAAAGAGCTGATGTGAAAAAAAACATTTTAAAAAGCCCTGGGGGTGAACAGGCTATCTAAAAAAAAAGTGTAAATTATCAAAAACTACAATACAAAGTGAACTACGAGGCCAATAAAACCCATAATAAAGCCCACAGGTAATAAAACTCACAGTATCACTTCAGACAAAAAATAAAATAAAAAATAAACTTATCGCCCCGAGTGACCAATGCAACCCAGGGCCAGGAAAAACAGCTGTATATTTATTTCTGGTGAATTTATCGCCATTTATCGTCAGTTTCTCGTCATTTATCGTCAGTTAATTTATCGTCATTTTTCGTCAATTAATTTATCGTCATTTATCATCCATGAATTTATCGTTATTTATCGTCAGTCAATTTATCGTCATTTACCGTCAATTTATCGTCATTTACCGTCAATTTATCGTCACTCATCGTCAAGTAATCGTCATTTATCGTCATTAGGCGTCAATTTATCGTCATTAATCGTCAGTAAGGATGGGGAGTCCCTCGGGTCATTCTCCACCTCATTTATCAACTGCTTAATCAATATTTAACCTTGACCTCCTTTATTTTATCCTTGTTACCTTTAGATGATTATATTTACCTGCGTCACGACCAGCAAGGTATGTGAGAGCAGTGGCGGGTTTCTTGTTTGGATTAAGAGACTCTACTGTACATCCTTTCCACAGCACTTCTTCGTGACTAGCATGTATTCTAGTGTAAGATGGAGGGTTAGAAACTGGTGCATATTTATTTGAAAGATTTACTCCTTCAACATAGCTTGCATTTATTTTGTCAACAGGTGTGTGTGTGTGTGTGTGTGTGTGTGTGTGTGTGTGTGTGTGTGTGTGTGTGTGTGTGTGTGTGTGTGTGTGTGTGTGTGTGTGTGTGTGTGTGTGTGTGTGTGTGTGTGTGTGTGTGTGTGTGTGTGTGTGTGTGTGTGTGTGTGTGTGTGTGTGAGAGAGAGAGAGAGAGAGAGAGAGAAAACTGTCGACTGTACCAATCCCAATTCAACTCTCCATTACTACAATCACCTGACCTTATTGCTACCACAAGACAATTATATTCATCGTAAGGCGAGGCCCAGTACGGACACTCCCAGCATTAAAACCATCCCAGAGGAGAAATATGATGATGCTGTTTCTTCACAACTGATTGTAATTAATTCTGAGTCCGACTGTACATTTTTCCTACCTCCATACGATTTTACTGAAGTCGGGGAAAAGAAACTCGCACTGAAAGAGTTAATGAAGGTTGTTTTTACTGTAAGTTCTCCAGTCTTAAAAGTTTCTCCTGAGCCAAATAAAATCGTCTGGAGATGACAACAAAACCCCTCAAAAAAATATGAGAGCGAAGTAAAGAGTCTAACCTTACACAAAAATAAAAAACGATGACACACCACTAACCTGATCTTGATATTAAACCTTCATTTATGCAACAGGGTAATTTACTGAACACATAAAACGCTCAGCTGCATACCATCAGACACTGCCCTGCCATAACTGGTGAGATATGGACGGTGTTTTGTTTCTCTGCTGGAGGGAAATTGTATCTGGAGTTATGTCCCGGATGAGATCAAAGAGGCGCACTCTGAATTGCCCCATCCCACGCATACCCTGGCCCGGACATTAGTTTATGATGTTGATGATAATGATCTGCCTCTGTTTTGAAAGAGAAACAGTCTCTCTCTCTCTGTATATATATATATATATATATATATATATATATATATATATATATATATATATAGATATAGATATAGAGATATATATATATATATATATATATATATATATATATATATATATATATATATATATATATATATATATATATATATATATACCGGTTTATAAGTTATTTGTTTATTTATTTATTTATATGCACCATATTTTTCCCGTATATATTTTTTTTCAAAATCACCTGGTCACAATATCCCTGAATGTAAAAATTTCTGTTTGTTAGCCCCAAAACTGTGCCAATTATTTTCAGTAAAGGCAACTAAACACAGACAGAGAGACAGACAGACACACAGAGATACCAAAGGCAGTAAGTACCGGTCTCGTCCCGGCACCCACCGGGACCCACGGTAAACTCTGCCATCACACTGAATCATTTTTACTGCCGGTGAACTTGACAATCTCGTCCCCTGCCAACCCTGTCCTCTCACTCAGCCACGCTCAATAGTCCCTTTACACTGCCTGCAAACTGTCGGGCCAAGTCTCCTCCTCCACTAAACACCGACAGGGGGGGGGGGGGAGGGTCTCTCTTACATTCACTGACTATGGCTGATCTCTCTCTCTCTCTCTCTCTCTCTCTCTCTCTCTCTCTCTCTCTCTCTCTCTCTCTCTCTCTCTCACATCCACTGACTATGGGTAATCAGTACTTTCACGCGGCAGTCAAAACCACATATAGCCGTCCCGCAACACACAAGCGTAGCCCAACAAACTAATCACCTGAATAATGGTGAAACTTTTGGATATCTCGCTTCGTTATTGTTTTTTTTTTTTATTCTTTTTGTTCCATTCCATCCATGTAATCGGATTATTTGTCCCGTTGCTGCACAAAAGCATTCTTACTAACAGCTGGTCCAGAGAGAGAGAGAGAGAGAGAGAGACGAGACACACACACAGACAGAGACAGAGACAGACAGACAGATAGACAGAGACTGACTAGGGGAGCAATCGATTCTTTCCTATAACTCCCACACTCGACAGATAGATAGACAAACAGATAACGGTAGATGGAGATAGACAGAGAGACTGAGTAGGAGAGCCATCGATTCTTTCCTGCAGCTCCCACACTAATGTCGTTCCGAATTTCCTGGTTTTCCTCATTTCGGCTGCTTTCACGGGGCTTAAATTAATTCATTCCCAATTATAATTCCGAGTTACCCCGCCGCAAAAGCACCCTCTCTCTCTCTCTCTCTCTCTCTCTCTCTCTCTCTCTCTCTCTCTCTCTCGTTAAAGGTAGTCACCAAAAAATTACTCTACACCTCTCTCTCTCTCTCTCTCTCTCTCTCTCTCTCTCTCTCTCTCTCTCTCTCTCTCCGATGAATCATATCAAAGCGAATCACCTTTGGCCAGAGAAGCATGTCAAGCCCCTCTCACCTTAGGAATATTAGACAGCAGTAATAAAATCCTAGAAATATTAGATCATCTTTCATCTCGACTGCATCACAAGAAAGAGAGAATATTTTGATGCAACTGGGTCATGCAATTTCATGTGCAAGAGAAAAGGGAACAAGAAAATGGAACAAGCAATCAGTAAAGGAAGCCCATATTTGACACGGAAATGGAAGAGAAAATTGAACATACAACCAGAAAAGGACGCCATATTTGACAAGGATGAAGGAACGATAAAATGGAACGTGCAACTAGAAAGACACCACATGTGACACGAGCATTTGAATACTTCTTCGACTGGAGCCTACACTTCGATTACTTTCCTTTTATAAGTAAAATTATATCAGAAATTCGCCTTCTAACAGAACTGACACCCGGAATGTTCTTGGAAATTACCCATTAACGAATGTCACAAGCCCTGTAATGCATATATTCTTGCCCTTCCTATACAAAAAAAAAAAAAAAAATCCATAGCTAACTTCTTGTCCTTCCTATGCATATAGATGGACTTATAGATAGATAGGTAGACAGACAGACATATATATATATATATATATATATATATATATATATATATATATATATATATATATATATACAGTATATATATATATATATATATATATATATATATATATATAGTATATACTGTTATATATATATATATATATATATATATATATATATATATATATATTCTAGTCCTTCCTGTATCTAAAATTACGTCTACGGTGTAACTTATTGATCCTGAGGCTGTGGACTGGAAGACTCACTAGGGTGGTGGACTGGGAAATGAGCAAGTGAACTGGGAAACTAAGTGGTGTCCTAGAACTGGAGATGAAGTGATGGACGAGGATGGGAAATGATCAAACTGGGAGACTTCGCGACAGATCTGTGAACTGGGCAGTTAACTAGGGAGCTAATACCAGTACTAGGAGACTAACTGGAAAACTAGCTACCGGTATGCTTGACAGTGCACTGGGAGAGGACTGGATAACTGGGATACTGGATGGTGGAATGGTCAGTAGAGTGCAATACAGTAACTGGGTAGTGGACTGCATTTGTACCGGTTGTACTGGGTGTGTGTGTGTGTGTGTGTGTGTGTGTGTGGACAGGGAAGGGACCGGGAGTATGAAGAAAATAGAAATATCTGTCTTACTGGAGAGGATGACCGCAGGGATTGGCGATATTACTCTCTCTCTCTCTCTCTCTCTCTCTCTCTCTCTCTCTCTCTCTCTCTCAGCAACCTAGAAAATGAGGTGTCGTATAGAAACTTCCTACGTTTATACACGGATGCAACAACAGCGTCTAAACTTTCATCACCAGACACCAGACCACGGAAAGTTTGTTTGTAAATGTCAAAATATAATTAAAACCACAAAGAACACAATACCGGGTACATATAACGTAACAGATGCACCATTACACAAACGATACTAACTGGGTGGAAAGGAATAACAAAACTTAGCATGCTATCTATTACGCCACACGTGATTAAGAAACAGGAGACTATTGATTACTACCGAACATCACTTTAAGTCAATATCCATCCTAATTAATGCAAAGGAACACTGGGTCTTACCACGTGAGGTGTGCCGCCTGAATATATTGCATCAGATATGTTAGAAACGAGACTGGTTTACCCGGCGCAAAATTGCGTTTCGGAGGAGTCGGATGTTTATTCCCGCTCACACACCCACCGCTCACACACCCACACACGCATCGCTCACACACCCACACCTGCAACGCGTAACCTTGATTCTCTCGTAAACACAGCACCATTCCCACACCTACAACCCGCAACCTTGTCCCCTCCTCCACCCATCTCTTCACACACACCAAACAAAACCTTCTGTGGCAGCTGCTTTTACCTCACCGATTCGAGTTTGTAATTTAACCACGTGTCTAGCGCTGAATGTCCGCTGGTGTAAAAGGTGCGTGGTATACGTAGCCCTTCTAAAAGGTGTATACATCCTTATTTTATATCCACCCGAAACGTGTAGATGAAGCAAGGAATTCGGAGGGAAAGTGAAACACATGGACATGAGATGAAACACGACCTACGAAAAGATGGTGGAAACCAGGAAAATGGATATATACCCGGCTGAACAAGCAAACTAGAAAGAAACAACTCAAACAAGTACAATCGAGTGACAACTAAACAGCCAATATTATGCACTGGACGGCGCCATAATGCACAGGGACGGAAGGGCGATATTGGCTGAGAAAGTGATCAGTGGTCAGCTAAACAGCTGGTTGTCTTCTGTATACCCAAGTGGATAAATCCGAGAAGACCAGACTGAAACTGAGGCTGGTAGTTTATACAAGCACAGAAATTCAAGGGGAGGAGTCATCAAACCACAGAATTTAAGAGATGTGAGGGAGCGGCCGGGAGAATAGTGCGTCTTTTGCCCGCTAGATGGCAGCACCTCTCGGCCACACCACCATGCTACACCATCTCGCTGACCTATTTTCATGTCCTGTTTCGTTTATTATTATACAGTTGTGTTATTAACATATTTCTTTACTATGCATGCAGAGATGGCTAGAAAACGAAAGATACCCGGTACATAACAGGCTTCACAACAAGATACAGAAAATACACCGGTGCATCCTAGAAAATACGACTTATACTACTTGAAAAATACACTTACCAATAATCTGCACTTTCATGAACGCAGCGAGCAGTATAGCAAGTATTAACATCTAAGTCTGGTCTGATCACATACAACGCTTGCATGAGGCTGATGTGGGGGAGAACGTCATGTTTCTATAATTCTGTTTGAGATTCCACTCAGTATCTCCGTAAGTTCTTTATTAATTTCAAACAGCATTCTAAAACACTACTAACTACTCCATCGCTGGTAACATCCATATCGGCTGCTACATTACACTCAGACAACAACAGGATCACCTGCAACGCACACTATTGCACGTTAAGCTAAGTGACCCCGCAGCACTAAACGCTTCAACTGCAGTATTGCCTTAAAGCTGCCCAGGATAGTCCCGGGTTATTGAAAAACATTTTACCGTAAGCTGATGCGCTATCCTGTATTTAAATGTCCAGCGGCTCGTGTGTGAATGAGCTACGCAACGTGGGATTTAAATCGCTCCCAATGTAAACAAACACGCTGGGAAATATAAAAGTCCACTGAGATCATTGAAGTCCACGATCCCTTTAAATTTCACGTGTATTCAACTGACTTTTGATTAAAATTACAAGTGGGAAAAATAAATAATGCCTTACCTGCAACCAAGAGCCCCAGCACGAAGCATATCTGAAAAACCAGCCTCTTCAACAGCCTCAGCTTCATGGTTGGATGGGGGATTGTGTGTAATTTTCACTAAGTCACTTCTCACACAAGTTATCCCACTATATTTCCACTCGCTTATCACTGGCCTTTTTTTTTTTTTTTCTTTTTTTTAGCTCCTCCCCTCCACTCGTCCCAGCCTCTCTCACCACCGCAACGCGCCCCCACCACCCACCACCTTGACCATAGCCAGGGGAACAACCAGGACCTGCCGGAGCTCTGCGCAACACCCCACTCTCCGCCGTGTCGCTGCAAACACTGAAGTCTGCCTTGTCTAACCGTGCTCTGCTCTCACATCTCCCTCCCTTCGCTCCACTCCCGCCCCCTCTCCCTCCCTTCTTACTCTCTCGCTGGCTCTCTCCCTCCTCTCTCTTTCATCCCACTCTCTCACAGACTCGCCGCACTCTCTCTCTCTCTCTCTCTCTCTCTCTCTCTCTCTCTCTCTCTCTCTCAATTTAATCCCTTGCGTTCGCTCTCCATACTCTATCAATTCATACGGTTTTTCCCTGATGTTTTGCCCAAGCACACTTCCTTATTTTTTCCCCTTTCCTTCACCTTCCTCTGCTAACCTAATAAAAGTCAAGAATGTGATTTACGTGCATGAGAAAGAGAATGCAAATAAATCCTGAACGGTCTTGAATCACGCTTACATCATGAAATACTAGATGTGAGTTATTTTCATTAAGGAAGATCGCTTTAAATCAAATTATTAAGCTGACTGAGCACACACACACACACACACACACACACACACACACACACACACACACACACATTACATTAGTCTTACAGTCGCTTATTAAAGTCAAAATATTCTAACCCGCATTCTTACCAACAAAGGCTGCTTAACACATCTTCTTCAGCAGTTTATTTTGCATATTATTTTGCTTATTTCTTCAGCGATTTATTTTCCTTATTATTTTGCTTATTTCTTCTGCGATTTATTTTGCATATTATTCAGCTTATTTCTGCAGCTATTTATATTGCTTTTTATTCTCCTATACTATTGAAGAAACTTTACTATGAGGGAATTTTCAGAAGCAACTTTTCAACTAAGATAACTCAAATTCCAGTCTATTATATTTTTTCCCCTCATTTTTCTTTCGGTACAGATATTTCCCATCATTATTGTTTTACTGATTTTTTTTTTTCTACCTGCATAAAATTATCTTTTTTTTTTTTCGAGGGGGGGGACAATTTGCGGGCTTCTGGCCTTTGGTTCCTTCTTCCTTAGTGAATAATATAATCGTTCACCTAAAATCCACCCAAATCTAACCTCGGACAACCTAACCTCATCGAAGCCTAACAATAACATAATCAAACCCAATCTAGGTGCATCTTAGCTCGTTTGAACAACCTAATTAGACTTCCGGGATCGAATTTCAGTAGGTCTCACTGTCAAAAACTGTCAAGATGCGTAACGAGAGACTGGAAATGAATCAGGGAAATGACATCAAGAAGAAACAGATCTCCGTCAAAACGCGCAAGAGGAAACTGGAAATTAATCAGGGAAATAATATCAAGAAGCCAATCTCCGTCAAAAAGCGTAAGAAGAAACGAGAAGTGAATCAGGAAAATAATAGAGAAACACGTCTCCGTCAAAACGCATCTGGAGAATCTGGAAATTTAACAATAAAATATCAACAAGAATCAAATTTGTCATAATGCGTAAGAAGGAACTGGAATTAAATCAGGAAAATAATATAAAAGAAGAAACACATCTCCGTCAAAACGCGTAAAAAGAAATTAGAAATATATCGGGAAACTAATGTCAACAAGAAACTAATCTCCGTCAAAATGCGTAAGAAGAAACGGGAAATTTATCGGGAAAATAATATCAACAGGAAAACAGTCACTGAATCAAGAGGGGAAAAAAAACGCTATAGGAATCAGTCAGGAAATGATACTCATAAAAAGATCCTTCTGATAATGCCTCAACACAAAAACAAGAATAAATCAGGAAAAGAACAAAAACAAAAGCAAGAACAAGAACAAGAACAAAAGCAAAAACAAAAGCAAAAAACAAGAGCATGAATTAAAAAAAAAACAAGATCAAACACACGAACAAGAACGTGAAAAGAAAAGAAAAAAAGTACAAATAGTAGCACAGTTTGCTATGATATACACACGAAGTAGTGGATAAACTCAACAGACCTGACTCTCAATCATATATACAGACAGATACATACAGTACATACAGTATGTACGTGTACATGCATGCATACATACATATACGGATGGACAACCAGACAGATAAACAGACAAATAGACAGACACATATATTTTAATAACCACAATATAATATACAACTAATAAAACATTACCGTACTAACATTAACAAGTAGGCTTCACCAAAAACGCATCACAGGATATTTGGTCAACTAAAACAAGCAGAAACAATATGAACCTGACGAAAGCAACGGGAAAGAGAAATAACATAAAATTTGGGAATAACATAAAACGAAAATAAACATGAGATTTGGGAAGGAGAATGTCATGAATTTGCTGAGAATGACAAGACGATGACGTGAATTTAACGTGTGTGAAGTGCTTACAGGAGACAGGAAGAGAGTGAAAAGAGGAGGATGAAGAGAAACTGAATGCGTGGTAATGAATGTGCATGCATAATAATAAGTGATAAATGGTGGGAGGAAGGGAGAAACTGAAAATAAGGTGGGGAGATAAAGTGTAAAAGTGTTAAGAGAGGAGGAGGAGGAGGAGGAGGAGGACAAAGTGGAGAGGTGTAAGAGTATGTAAGGGTATACGGGTGTGTCGTGGGAAGAAGTGTCGTTACTGAGTAGGAACATAAACACCTGGACGTCCTTTTGCCGATGCCACCCCTCACAGGATGCTACATCAACCAACAGATAGACAGACAATGATGAATGACGCATGGACCTAGATTCTTTAGCCCCTTCAGTGCCATGTCGCCGGTACGATTTATTTTTCCAGGTCACAGTCTTCCCCAAGAGCACGACTCGCAGCAATCTACAGTGTTACATCTACATCCCTAGTTCTGCTGCTGGGTGAACACTGAACAAGGAGGAAAAGGGAAGCAAATTGTATCCACCATTTTTTTTTTCTTTATTTTTCCCAGTTTCAGCATCTATTATAAGGGCACTCTGTAATTCAATCGGTAGTATTAGTATAAATTTTTAACTGTAATAGTGAAGTTGTATTTTCTTTTCTTTTTTCTTTATTTTCATTTTTATTTATTTAATTTTTCGGACACTTGTGACCTTCAGTGACGACGGGCAAAACGTAAGGTGTAACGCGGCCATAGAAATGATTGTGCGAAGATCAGCATTACCGTGTTCGCTCGGGGAATCTCAAATAACACACTATCTAACTCCCACCTAGGCTACCCCCTCCCACCTACTCCCTCCCCTTATCATTCATCAAAGCTGCATGTTGTTTCTCTCCCTTCTAGTGGTCAATTAAAGCGTGATGAAATGTTGCATAATCCTTGTTCACTCCTGCAGCATATATCAAAAGGTAATAAACTGTTGCAAAACCCTTGTCAGCTCTGTTAGTAATATACAGATAGACACACAGATAGATAGATAGACAGATGGACAGATAGATACATTATTACTTTCTTCCCTGTTGCTGTTGGTGATCTCAAGGTAATGCTATATATTATCCAGTCCTTGTCATTCCTCATTTATTTTTGTTTTCTCTTTTTTGTTGTCATTTTCTGTAACCCTCTGACAGGCATTTTCCACTAACTGATGTCAAATCGTCTGAGGCTAATCTGAAATACCTAGACCTACCTGAGTCAAAGGCACCGAAAGGATTAATCAAGATAGTGTTTAATCCCCTACCTACGATGATCAAACTTCCCCTACCTACGATCAAACTTCCCCTACCTACGATGATCAAACTTCCCCCACCTACGATCAAACTTCCCCTACCTACGATGATCAAACTTCCCCCACCTACGATGATCAAACTTCCCCACCTTCGATGATCAAACTTCCCTACCTTCGATGATCAATCTTCCCCTACCTACGATCAAACTTTCCCTACCTATGATGATCAAACTTCCCCTACCTACGATCAAACTTCCCCTACCTATGATGATCAAACTTCCCCTACCTACGATGATCAAACTTCCCCCACCTACGATCAAACTTCCCCTACCTACGATCAAACTTCCATACCTACGATGATCAAACTTCCCATACCTACGATGATCAAACTTCAGCTGAATCCAATCTTCCATCTTTTATCCCGAACAAGAGCGGTAAGAGAGTGGTCAGGCTTGAAGGGTTTAGGCATCTCTGAAGTTACCCCATTAAGGCCTGAAGTTCCGGCATTCCCTCTTGTCCTGGCTCAAATTTCAGCACGAGGAATTTCAGGCTCTTCCACCAAGCCATTTCAACTCATTCCTTACAATGATGTATTTTTTCTCTTATGGCCCCCAGATGACTTTAAGAAGCACCTGACGTAACGGAGAGGTTGGGAGAGAGAGAGAGAGAGAGAGAGAGAGAGAGAGAAGGACAGTCCATGAACACTTCAAGTATAATGATTCCGATTAATTATTTACATTTTTTTAAATCTATTTGTGTATGCATTTACTTGTTTTTATTCCTATTCTTCTTGCCACTAATGAACCAAAGAAAAGACACTGACCAAGAATTCTAGCAAGTACAATTTACCTAAGAGTCATTCACTCACTACATCATATCCCGTGAAAGAACAAACACAAGAACAACAACAAGAACTGCCTGCTTAAACAACTGCATAAAACCAAATCAAATACTTTTGTTTGCTGTTACATTAGTCAGTAAATCAAAATAAAACATAAGTGTACAAAAACATTACTATCAGTCACGTAGCGGTACATTTAAGTAGTCTGGCTTCCGCAGACAACACACACACACACACACACACAAACAGGGAATAAAATAGAACCATGCCATACGTACTCCACACATTACAATTAAAAGGCAAACGCAGAGGAGTGATGAGTTTTGTAAGAAGACCACTAAGGACACTGGAAGGAGACTACAGAACGACGCATCACGCCTGCTGGGACGCCTGACTGTGCTATGAGATGCAGAACCACCACTATGTTAGCCTAGTCACTGAGCCAATACCCACAGGACTGGTGATGCCCCGTAGTCACCCCTCCAAAACAAAGGATACAGTGATGCGTCTCCCAGCCCCATCACCACCACCACCACCACAGGCCTCAGTGTTGATACAGTGACAGCCTCGTTGGGTTACACTGAACACGCACACAGAACACCACAAAGACTCAACTGAACACACACACAGAACACCACAAAGACTCAACTGGACACACACACAGAACACCGCAAAGACTCGACTGTGCAAGAGTGTACAGTGAAATTACCACTGCACCTTTTTTACAATGCACCGCGACACCATTGTTCTGAATTAACTGTAAGGGAACATCCTGGGGACGCATCTGAAATACGGTACCATAAATATCTGTATCTATCTATTTATTTATTTATCTATCTATCTATCTATCTACCAATCTATAACCAGCCGCCTTAATCCCGTAAGGGGTGCTCTGAAACAAATCGCTCCATGTCGCCCCATCCCCTGTCGTTTCGATGCCCTCCTCTCAACTTACACCCCGCTCTCTCATACACCGCTCTACTCCATCCCTCCGCCTCATCCTCGGTCTCCCTCTCCCTCTCCCTACCTTCTATCTACTTTCTCTATTTCTAAGCATAAACAGATTGAAAGATCGTTAACTTATATTTCCTGTCACCTTCGCTTCATGATACGGTGTTGGTGGAGGGAAGGCTTAACTTAAAACTTTTAGAGAGAGAGAGGGGGGGGTAACTGGGTACGTATGCTATTAATAAAGACAAAAGTTCTCATTAGGGCAAGTATGAAATGAATTTTAAAGAGGAAAAAATGATGAAAATGGAACGTTGTGCGACTGCCTGTTCAAAGCGACACACACACACACACACACACACACACACACACACACACACACACACACACACACACACACACACACACGCACGCACGCAACGAAAGCACAAAAAAGGACACGTGAGTTGCCTACACACACACACACACACACACACACACACACACACACACGACAAATGAGACCAATGTTACATGAACTATTTAACTCTCTCTCTCTCTCTCTCTCTCTCTCTCTCTCTCTCTCTCTCACACACACACACACGACAAACGAAACCGATGTTACATGAACTGTTTAACACTCTCTCTCTCTCTCTCTCTCTCTCTCTCTCTCTCTCTCTCTCTCTCTCTCTCTCTCTCTCTCTCTCTCACCGCCTGTCTTAAAGGTGTGGGTCTCGTGCTCTAAGGGGGGGAGTGACCTTAGCCGCACCCCCCTAACCTAGGTCGGGTACACGGTGGTTCCTAATTAATACGGAAATAAGTACGGGATTACGTACATTAATACGAACATAAATACGGGATTACGTAGATTAATACGGAAAAATGTGGGATTACGTGGATTAATACGGGGAAGAAATGCAGGATTACGTGGATTAATCCAGAATTAAATGCGGAATTACGTAGATTAATAAGGAAATAAATACGGGAATAAGTGGATAAATAAGAAAATAAATACGGGATTACGTGGATTAAAAAGGAATAAATAAGGGATTACGTGGATTAATATGGAAAGTAATACAAGACTTGGATTAATATGGAAAAATACAGGATTAATACCGGGAATAAATACGGATTAATGTGTATTAAAATTGGGATTAAGTATGGGAAGGTGTGGATTAATGTTGAGGATACATACTCTGAAGGATGTGGATTAATACCGGGATTAAATACGGCAAGACGTGGATTAATACGGGGATTAAATACGGTTAGCTGTGGATTAATGTGGGGATTAAAAACGGCAAGACGTGGATTAATGAAGTGTTGAATACGATTAGATATGGAGTAATATAGGATTAAATACGAATACGGATTAAATCGGTGATAAATTAGGCTAGATGTGGGTTAATGCGATGCTAAATAGGTTAGGATGTGGATTAATACGGAGAAAAGTACCGTAAGATGTGGATTAATACGGGATTTTAAGACGGTACGATATGAAGCAATACGGTGTTATGTAGTAAAGGATGTGAATTAATAGGGTGCTATATACTAAAGGATATGAATTAATACGGTGTTAAATACTAAAGGATGTGATTTAATACAATACTAAATACGGATTGACGTAGATTAATACGGGGATTAAATACGCTACGATGTGGGGAGAGGGTGAAGAGAGGAGAGGGAGGGGTCAACATGCGGCCCAAACTTGCACATATATATTAGATCATGATGCTTATACTCTGATAAACAAACAAAAACCAGGAAGTCAACATAACTCTTAAAATAATCCTTGGCTTTAGTGAGTTTTCTTTTCGCTGTCTTAGAAGAATTCGCAATGCCTCTTCCCTCGCGATTTATTTAATACGCCATGATGTCACAAAATTGCAAGCTATGTACATATAAACACGAGAGGCCTACAATAGCACAATATTATGGTGTAGCTAAGTGCAATAATAATAATAATAACAATAATAATGATAATAACAACAACAATAATCATCAGCACATACGTAGAAGTGCTACCAAGTTTGTTATGGCAAAGACAATTCGGTAGAGAGAATGCAAGTGCGTTCGTCAACTAACACAAAATACGCCTCGTTTTTACATGAATATTCCACTGCCCAAGATGCGGGAGGAAGAGGTTAGGCAAAAGAAGAATGAGAGGGAAGAATGAGGCGCGAAGTGGAGGAAAAGGGGAAGTGGACAACAAAGGATGGTGTGGGAGAGAAATGTGGAGCAGCGACGCCGAAATGAGCTGACAAAGTGAGATTGTATTTTTCTTGACTGGTTCCAGGCTGCCACACAGGGAACAACCACAGACTTACAGAGAACGGAGGAAGTGGAGGAGAAACCACTGCAGACTCAAGCGAATGCTGGAAATTAAGAGAAATGTGCGCAGAGTTAAAGGGACGTGATGAAGTATAAGATAAATAAACGAAGGCATGGGACAACGGGGAAACTATGATAAAACAAGCACAGGCTGAAAGAGAATGGGAGAACTGGAGGAGGAACAAACACAGACTAGACTGGGGAACTGCAATAAAACAAGCCCAAACTTATAGAGAATGTGATAACTTTAGAAAAACAAACACAGACTTACCGAAAACTGGGGAACTTTGGAAAAAAAAAAAACAATTAAAGACCCACTGCCTTTCGCAATATCGTTCCACACAGAAAGAAAACGAGGAACGGGAGAAAAAGAAGAAAAAAGGGAATACTTAGAGAAAACTAAGAACTAGAGGAGAAAAAGGGACATACTTAAATAAAACGGGGCATGCAGAGGGAAACAAGTGAGCTCCCTGCTGCCTAAAATTCGCATCTTCAAAATAAAAGAGGAAATTTCGGGCAAAGTGCGTCATTTAGAGGAGGGGCGGTATATCTGGAAAAAGGAGGGAGAGGGGAGAGAAGAGGAAAGGAAAGAGGAGGGAGGGGAGAGGGAAAAGGAAACTGAGAAATACAAGAGGGAAAGGGAATAGCAGGGAGGGAAAAGGCAATAGGAGAAATGAAGGATGAAGGAAGTGGAAAGGAAAAGGAGAGCGCAATTTGAGTGTAGGGAAGGAAGGCGGGGAAAGGGAATGAAAATCGTGGTGAAGAAGAGTGAGGAAAAGGAAAGAAATGGAGGAAATGAAGACAGAGCCAAGTTTAAGGATCTATAATTAGAAAAAGGAGAAAAATGGAAATGAGGCGAAGAGATATGAGAGGAAAAGCGAAAGGGGGAAAATAATGAGGGGAAAAATACTAAAGGTACTATTTTACTAGGAGAGAGAATCGAAACGGAAGAGAGGCAAAAAAGGGAATAGGGGAAAAAATGAAAGTCTGTCTTTTTACACCCTTTCACCCTTTTTCCGTCCAACCCTTTAAAGGCCAGAGTAAACCCTAGTATTCAATCTTTCATACGGTATACATGATTCTCTCTCTCTCTCTCTCTCTCTCTCTTGAATTGGCTTTCGTTTTGCTCTGTGTTCTTTGGAAGGGAGAAGTATCGCAGGGTCTCTGTCTTGGGTAATTTACACACACACACACACACACACACACACACACACACACACACACACACACACACACACACACACACAAGGAAAAACAGTAACACTTCAACGCAGGGGAACAAAATCACCTTAAAAGGAACATTAGCAGGATAGTCAGGATCGTTATTTAACCATCTAACCATTTGCAGGGTGAGGAAGTTACTTATGTTTGCTACTCATCAGTAACAATAACAACAACAACAACAACAACAACAACTACTACTACTACTACTAATAATAATAATAATAATAATAATACAACTACTACAAATATTATTATTTTTAATACTTTGAATTTGACTAATACTGATACTACTACTACTACTACTACTACTACTACTACTACCGTACTACAACTATACTACTACTACTACTACTGCTGCTGCTGCTGCTCCTGATACCGCTGCTGCTACCGTACTACAAGTTTTATTATTACTACTTCTGCCACTACTACTACTACTACTACAACGAATTTGGCCATATATTTTCAGCAACACAACCACTCCATTTCCCACGCCAATAAATAGGCTACAAGAATAACGCGTCCATTTATCCCTGTAATATCAACTGTAATATCTGTTCTGTAATATCCTTTTAATTTATTCCAATGCCCATGAACCCAAATTACCCGCATTAGCATACTCAATGTGGCTTCTGGTGCTATTTTGCTTTTTATTTTTTATTTTTTTATTCTGACGCTGGCCTAATTCTAATCAAATCTCAGAATTTTTTGGTCACCCCGCCACTGAGCTGAAATTCCTGTGTGTGTGTGTGTGTGTGTGTGTGTGTGTGTGTGTGTGTGAAGCTCAAGTATTTTTAGATTTGCCTTTATGTTCATTATCTACGGTACCGACTCTGGTACTGTGTTTTATAAAGCTGAGAGAGAGAGAGAGAGAGAGAGAGAGAGAAGCAACAGTAAAACAACGAGAATAAGGAAAAGGAGGAGGAAAGCAAGAGACAACTGAGGCAGAAAAAGAGGATAAAAGAAGAAGAGGAGGGAGATGAAAGAGGAAGACGGGACGTTGTGTAGAAGAGAATGCAAAAGAGGGGAAGGAAAGCAGAAGATAAGTCAGGTAAAGAAGAGGGTAAACGAAGAGTAGGAGGAGGAGGAGGAGGAGGAGGAGGAGGAGGAGGAGGAGAGTTACAAGAGGAATGAGGTACGTAATGTTACTTAATAATTCATGCTTTTCCTTCCTAACCCACACACTCACCTCTGAATGTGTGGGGGAGTGGGGAGAGATGGGTGGGGGGATGAGAGGGGGGAGTGAGGGAGTGGATGGGAGGTAAAAGAGATGAAGGTTGAGGGACTGGGGTGAGGGAATGAAGGTGAGGGTGAGGGGGGGGGAAGAGACTGAAGGGATGAAGAGGGAGAAGTGAGGAGATGAGGGGGTGAAGGGTGAGAGGAGGGAGGAGAGAGGAGAAATAAGGGGAGAAATGGATGAAGTAACAGTGCCGGGGGTGATGGAGTGAGGGGAATGAGGGGGAAGGGATGAAACAGAAGAAACAAATGTAGTGTGGGTGGGGGACAAGGGGAAGAGGGGGGGGAAGTTGTTGCTGTCTTATTTACACATCTCTTCATTTCGGTGCACAGCCCACGTACCGTACCCAAGTTAGTTTTTGTTTTACCTCTCTCTCTCTCTCTCTCTCTCTCTCTCTCTCTCTCTCTCTCTCTCTCACACACACACACACACACACACACACACACACACACACACACACACAAACCTCGGAGGATGATTTATTTATTTATTTTAATCGCAAGCTAAAAAATAAAAAAATCACCTATAATTTTTGCCAAGGTAAGTGTCTGCGAGCGTCACAAAATCACCTGAAATTTGTCGGAATAAGAAGTTCGTATATCGTGGTCAAAGGGTTAAGACTCTCAATCAAGGCGAAGAAAAAGAAGCTAGAAGATTTGATTACACCTGGATCTTTGGGGATACTTGTTCATTCTGTATTTCATTTGGAGTTCTCTCTTGCATCCATTCCAGCCGCTTCTTCCATCAACTTTTTTTTTTTGCTTCCATATCCAATCATACTTTTCCATTCTTCTTGCTAGACTTTTATTTTTCCCACCTCTCCCATAATTTTATCCCCCATTGCTCTTTCTGTGTCCATATTTCACCATGCTGTCCATTTCTCGCTTACCGACTCTCATCTGAACTCCTTTCTTGCAACCACCTCACCCACTGCTTCCGTTTGCCCTTTTTTAATGTCTCAACTTCCATATTTCACTATTTTCTCGATTTCTTTGCTACCCGACTCCCTTCCAACATTAAGTACATTTTTCACCATTCACAACCATATACACTTTCCGCATCCACTTCACAAACCTTCAGAACCCCAATTTTCCAGTTTCTCACCACTAATTCCTCTTTGGTTCGTGTGTTTCTCTTGTTACATTGGCTCGTATTCTTGCTCGTTAAAGAAACTCCCTGGCACCTCTTCCTTAGCTATTTATTTTTTAGATACGGCTGGTGGTGGTATTGGAATAATTTAAATGGCAAAAACGAGGATAGTAAGGATAGTAAGGAGTAATAAGTAAAATAAATCGCCTAGGAAGAGGTGTTAGGGAGCTGCTTTAACCAACGAGAATACGAACATTTGTCTCAAGAATAGTAACCCTTGCACTACGAGAGGTCTCCCCTAAGCTCAGTAAGAACGCCTGGCTGTGGTAAAAACGAGAAACATTTAAGCATTAAGAGAAGAGGAAGGAGATACAGATAGACAGAAAAACACCGGCAATGTTTCTTTCAGACAGGGAGGGAGGAAGGGGAGGAAGGAGGCAGGGAAGGAGGAAGGGAGGTAAGGAGGGAGGGAGGGAGGGAGGGAGGGAGGGAAGGAGGAAGAAAGGGAGGGTGATTCATTTAAGTCTTGAGCCCGGAGTCGCGTGTTTGCAGTTCACTCCACCCAGATGCCCGCCCGCCCCACCACCGCTTCTTCATTCCGCCAGGCCTTTCCGCACCAAAAAGTAGTCCATGGATGCTGCGTTTAAAGCCACTTCTCTCTTTGCTCAAAAAATAAATTCCAACTGCTAAAGAAACCCTCCTTAATCTTTTGAGTGTTATCTGTTAAAATGAAGTCGTTTGAAATTAAATCACGGCGAAATTCCGAAACATAACCTATCGATCTCTCTTCTCTAAGTCAATAAACATCATCTTCACCGACTCACTTATCAACTCAACATTAACCCATTTGTGTCCAGGGTCCTTTAATACAGACAAAATTGGACATTTTCAAAAGTCTGTAAAAAAAGGACCTTAATTTGGACCACCGAGCTTCGTGAATATGAGCGGAGGACAGTAAGCAAAATACCCTTTCAGCAAAATCCCACACGCAGCAACCCTAGGCAGTACTAATTAGGTCAATCAGTGCCAACTCAAGCTACAACATAATTAGAACTCCATCCTATGTATGTACCAGCGGTTCCACTTCATTATGGCTACCCTATGTAACAGAAGTGACGCAGTATCCGACGCACATTCAGTATCTACAGCAGAAACACGCATTTTTCACGTAGTTTATAACAGTAAAAAAAAAAAAAAAAAAAAATAGGAAGAAGAAAAGGAGAAATCTAGTGTTTAAAAAATTCCAACACTTTTCTTCTAACCCAAAACACGAGGATGTATCCTAAAAAACTTCTGTGGCTTTTCTTCTCACCGAAAAGCATGAGGGTTTAAGAGGTTCTATTGTTATTTATTTATTTATTTATTCATTTTAGTCTCACATCTCTCAGGCACAGGTGGCGGCCACAAGAAGGACGGAACTGACAGCGGGAGCAACAAAACAGCCGGGAATTCTTTTCACACTGCTGAGTTTCATTTCCAGAATAGCTTTACGATAAATCATAAGTTTCTCTCTCTCTCTCTCTCTCTCTCTCTTGCATTCGTTGTTTTTCACCATCATTTTCATCCCTCATTCTCTCTCTCTCTCTCTCTCTCTCTCTCTCTCTCTCTCTCTCTCCTCCATTCGCCGCATCCTGGGAGAACAGCAATTGCCTGAAGCCCCGTCAGCATACAAAACCATCCTCTTTTTTTTACCAAACGAAACAATGTCGGGTTTTCAGAAGTGGACGCATATTTGAACTCATCGCCTTGCTAACAGTTTCTCCTTTAAAATAATAACATCAAGCATTAACCACAATAAATCACCATAATTTTACCACTGCTGTGAAACGGTTATAGATTTTTTTTTTTAAGTTATGGTAATGTATACCACCTCCATGCAGAAAAAAGATCGTCTGCATAATGAGAATAAACTTGAAAACCGTCGTGGAAAGGCAGACTCAAAATATACCAATGTTTTACCGCCTGATATATGAAAGGCCGTAAAGGTTTAATAATCACAGGAGCAAACACCACGAAGGAAAGGAACTGCAGACGAGGAGTTGATAAAGCACTTCGTCATTCCCTTACCCTAGCATCGTCCCTGCCTCCCTCTTGGCTTCCCTTCCTCATTCCTTTAACACTTTTCCATTATTTCATCACTTCTTACTTCTTCATCACTACCAGCTGTTCCTGTCTGCCTCCTATTGGCTTCCATTGCTATTCATTACTTCATCACTTCCATTTTGTTGTTCTTCATTCCATCATCACTTTTCCACAATTCATCATTTTTACATCACTTCTTCATCACCCCATCTCAACTTTCCCCTCGTCTGCTACCTTCCTGCTGGCTTCCATTGTTGTTTTTCATTCCCTTATCACTTTTTCATCATCACTTTCCCCTTGCATCCTGCCCACCTGACTGTCTCCCTATCCTCCCTTCCTCATCTTCATATCGTGGTCACTTCTTTATCACTGCCTTCCCCACGTTCCTGTCTGCCTGTTTGCTTCCTTCCTTTGCTCATCTGAATTCCCTGATCACTTCATCGATTTTTCATAACTTTTTTCACTACCTTCTCGCCGCTTCCTGCATGCCTGCCTCTCCGCTGGCTTCATCTGTTCTTCGTTCATTCATTACTTCTCCATCGCATCTCATTTCAGTACCATCACTACATTCATCGCTTCATCATTACCTTCCCCTCACCTTCTGCCTGCTGCCTTCCTTTTCTCTTCATTTCTTGATCACTTCATCATCCCCCCACCCGACTTCCTACCTGTCCTCATCATATTTCTTCACCATTTCATCCCCATCATCATCACCAGCTCTCCCCCTCTTCTGCTTGTTGCCTTCCCTTTCTATTCTTCACTTCTCACATTTCACTTTATCACTGCCTTCCCCCCCTACCCCGACTTCCTACCAGTCTTCTTGCTCTTCTTCATTCCTTCATCACATCATCAACACTTCATCACTACCTTCCTCTCACCTCCTGCCTGCCTTCCTGCCTCCCCTGCCCTGCTCTTCTTCATGCCTTTCTTCCCTCTGCACCGCCATTCACTTCACACTTTCCGGCCTGCCCACAAATCATTTTCTTCAGGGGTAGGTGGGGGGGAGGGGGGCAGGTCCGTGACGCACCGGGATATTTCAAAAGGAGCCTGGTTTTCACGCCACCATCAGAGAACAGAACACCACAGCACACTACACCACAACACGGCACACTACACCACACCGCAGCACAATTCACCACACCACAGCACACTTCACCACACCACTGCACACTACACCACACCACACCACACTACACCACACCATTGCACATTACACACTATAGCACACTACACTACACTACTCGTACACTGCACTGCAGTACAACACACCATTTTAAACCACACACACCATACTACGCCACACCACACCACACCACACCACACCACATCACCACATTAACGTACCATACACTATTAAACCACACACCACACCCCTGTAATTTTTTCACCATCATTCGTCTGTCGGTCAAGGAAACTCCCTAGCACCTTTTCCTAAGCGATTTATTTTAATTATTACAGCTTACTCTCCTTTTCTGTGTAACATAAATCCTACAAGCATCGCCATAATCTGCCTAAATAACGTACAAAAGGATATGAACCAGACGTATCCAAAAAATAAATCGCTTAGGAAGAGGTTTCGGGAACTTCCTTAACCGACGAGTGGCCTTACACGTCAGCAAAGGAGAGAATATTCATTCAGAGTATGGCGATATTGCATGAATTTGTTACACAGAAGACGACAGCAAGTGTAATAAACAAATTAAATCGCTTAGGAAAAGGTGTTAGGGAGCTTCCTTAACCGACGAGAATACCATCCTATTTCTGCCGGACGATAGAAGTTATTTACGTCACAAAGCATTACTAGAACAAAGGGAGAACTCAACTTTCCACTGCCTCTGCCGGCCAGTTCTTTGTTCACTGTTCCAGCGAGTAAGAACGTTCTCTCAGCTTTTTTTTTTTTTTTTAGACCACATTTTTTTCCTTTTTTTTCCCTCCCTCACGCTCCATTATTTCCTCGCACAAGGCCAAAGCTCAAACGCTCTCTCTCTCTCTCTCTCTCTCTCTCTCTCTCTCTCTCTCTCTCTCTCTCTATCCTGCAAGCCTTATTTATCTAAGCCACCCACACATCACAACAATAAATTTCCCTCTTCTCTTCATTTCCCCGTCATCACCTCAGACTCAGTTTATTTCGACACTTCATACATCAATAACAACAGCTAATAATAATAATAATAATAATTCATTCATTCATTCATTGCCAGACGCCATGTATCCCAGACGGGGTGGCCAAGGGCTTAGAGTTAATTGTTTTACGGGGAGGGGCACTAATCCTCCACCAACCCCACTTGACACGTGGGGATGCCAACAGCATCTGGTGTTCCCAGGCGGTCACCCATCCAAGTACTAACCATAATAATAATAATAATAATAATTTGAGTTATTATTGATGTTTTCGTTGGGTTTAGGAGATTTCGTAGTCCTACTTTTTTTTTTCGCATCTTAAATTTTAATGTCCTACAACATTCACCGATTATTACAGCCATTTAAACACTTGTCAGTTATTTCATCTCTTCAATCTTTTTATTTCTTTACCTATATACTTAAGGTGTGTAAAGGATGGAGTATTCGGTCCTGATACTTAAGGCTAGCTAGAGTGACTGGTTTTCCTTCCCCGAGTGGTATTATGTGAGCAATAAACCCATCCTCCCCCTCATGGGTCACATCTAGTTAGAGAGGCTTAACCCATTAAATTACCCAGGCATCCATTTGTTAGTACACTTATCACCCAGACAGTGGATGGTGGGTGTCCTTACCTACTGCTTCTTTCTCATTTTTTTAATATAAATGGTAAAAAAAAAAAAAAATGGAGACTGACTGATGGATGTGTAGTGAATCCTTGAATGACAGGCCTAGGGATGTTAGGCTTGTGAAAGAAAAGTTGGGAGGAAGGGTGGGACTTGAATGTATTAGTGATGTGTGATGAGTAGACAAATGGTCTGGGCACGTGGAGAGGAGGATAAGAGATGTGAACGTCGAGGGTAGAACTGAGAGAGAGGCAGACCGAAATAAAACTTGGGACGAAGTCAGAGTGTGACATGGATAAGAGACACGGGACTGAACCGAGAGCTTGTTAGAAATCGACCAAGACCGACGCTGCAGGCATGTTGGACCCTTTTATAAATGAATGAATGAATAAATATAAACGTGACCAAAGTATTTCATCATAATCCCAGGTCTCTGCGTTAATCCGCCATTTGAACGCTCTGTCAAAGCTTTCAACGCTTCTAACCTTTGACGTTTCTCGGCCGCGGTGTTGTTGGATTTTTACGTTCATCGGTGCAAGGTCCACAGAATTTTTCGGTATTCTAGCAAGGCTTCTCCAACAGTTACAATACATCCACCGTTTCGTTACTATTAGTCCTTTCGAGTTATGGTGACGAGAGAGAGAGAGAGAGAGAGAGAGAGAGAGAGAGAGAGAGAGAGACCAAATGGAAGAAAAAACAATGAGGAAAGAACGTATGATAGCGGACAGCGAATACATTGAGTCAATAGCTAAGCAGGGGTGTGCACGGATAAGACATGAAAAGTCTAGAGATCCTACCCCCTTGCCCTGTTACTATAGTTATATGGGGCTCTATCACACTGCTCTCTCTCTCTCTTTCTCTCTCTCTCTCATTATCTGGCAAACGGTGTAGTACTGTTTTCCCCTGCCCTCTCTCCCAAATTTGTTTATACACACCAATGAGATCGAAGTGGTTTGTTTTGTTTCTTCCTGGAATGTTTACCCATTTTTTTTTTTTTTTTGTCTTCACTGCGACAGCTGTCACGATACTCTTTAAAGACAAAATATAATACTGAAAGCAATCCAAAATATGAGAAGAAAAAAATCAAACAAAACATTTACAGTACATCCTTCGAGAATCGGGGGTTGCACTTCGTAACAGTAAAGCTTCAATCCGATGACGTATAAAATTATTCATGTCATCTACAGAGTTCTACACAGCTTAAGAGATTTGTCGAACTGATATGGTTCGATGAAGCTTTCGTCAAGCTCTCAAACACGAGGGTCTTCCCAGAGTTAATAAAACTGTAAATAATAAATTGGAACAACGCGTCATCGGACTGAAGGAAGACCTATGGCCGCACCCGCCCGTCTCAACTGTGAATACGGTAAAATGTCGTCCTTTCACCGTTCATGACAGTAAGGACGGTTTGAGGTGAATTATAAATATTGGGGAAGGGGGGGGCGTAGTCCGGGGGGGGGGGGCCGAAGCGCCCGTTAGGCTTTTGCGCCACGGTAGTGGTCTATCGCGCATGCGTAGTGCCATGTCGGGGAGCTGCAGCTATATAATTAACGCGATTAATAAGAATAAACCTATAGTCTATGCCTCTCACCAGGTGTGTTTGTATAATGCACAATAACACTCACCTATTTACATGAAGGCTAATGTAGAATCGGCAATTATTACAGCGATATAAAGATGAATTATATTGAAACGCGCACTTCCATGTTACCTCGCGGAACTCTCAAACAAAACTGCCTGAACCGTGCGCAGTGACGCGGTTTACCAACTCTCATGGGTAAGCTATAATCTTCCAAAATGGTTTAATGATCATTTACGTGACATTTTTACTGTCAAATACAACGATGTCATTTGTAAAAAAAAAAAAATGCATGCCCTCACTTGTGGGTCCATGGTTCCTTGCTACTCAAGATACTGAGTCCATCGCATATATTGGAAAGTTTCATAATGCGAGATTCCCTCGGACAGTACTTAGGCTACTAGTACAAAACTACAATTCACTGCTTTAAATAACACTTAATATGTGTTGCAAATTGCTTATCACACACACCCAAATTAGTATATTTATTTACGTCTAAAAATAACGAGTTTATTTCTAGACGAGTTATCAAACTTGGAGTTTCACCTATTACAGTACGGGCTATGGAATGATACTGTAAAATTCAACCCCTCGAGTTCAAAAAGTCCCCTAAACGGAATAAAATTGTCTGGTAGCAGCTAGAATACACAGCTGTACAAAGTGATATCTTCGAAATGACGGGGTCAAACGGGGAGGAGGTATTGGGAAGTACCAGTAGCTCATTATGTCATAAATACAATACTGTAATTAGATGGTAATACCGGAGATCCCTGCACCAAAAAAAAAAAAATAATAATAATAATAATAAATAAATAAACACAAATACCACTGATTTCTGCAATGAAGAGTAATAAAACTGATCACTGTAACAACAATACAGTAATAACACTGATCTGCAACAAAAACAGTAACACCACTGATCTCTGCAACAAAAATGAAATACAGTACCAATGCTAATTGCTACAAAAATAAAATACAGAGCCAATGCGGATCTCTGCAACAGATTTTAATCACAACCAAACACCACTGATCTCTGCAACAAAAATTATAGTAACTACAATAATACTGCTGACTTCTGCAACAATAACTATGGTGACCTCTGCAACAAAAATACAGTACATACACTTAAATGCAGAGCTCTGCAAAATATGGAATATTGTACCGGTAATGCGTGTTCGTCAACCATGTACATCGTCTTTACCTAGTGCTGTCATGACCATCAGCCATCAAAAGTGCCTGCTGGCATAACCATCAACCTGCAAAACCATCAACAGAATGGCAGTCGGCAAACCACCTGCTGGCAAAACATTCACCTAGCGTAACCCTTGACTGGCAAAATCATCAGCTGGCATAACCCTCACAAGTGATATGGTTCATTATTTCCCTATGTGATATAATTACCAAACAAAGTAAAGTAGTCCAGCAATTGATTTAAGTAGCTAAACCCCTTCAGTACATTGTCTATCTGTTCTCAATATCACTATAATATTTTATGCAGCTTATGGTGGATCTCATGCAGTGAAGGAATTAGTAAAGATTACATGTACAGGTACATCTAACATCAATTCAACTCTCTCCTCAGCTAGAAAATAATAATAAGAATAAGAATAACAATAATAATAATAATAATAATAATAATAATAATAATAATCTGGTACTGTAGCAACAAAACTATAATACAAAAGAGGCCATATGATCCTTCACATCCATTCCATCCCAATCAGGACAAAGCTGATCCATTAATATAACTTCAGGTAGTTCTACAATATCAATATTCACATCCATTAATTGAATATAGGTTCATTCCAGCTACCTGCAGTTTAGGTAGGTGCAGTTAGGTTCATTTAAATCCATTCATGTCAGTTAAGAGCCATTCAGGCTTGCTGTATTGTCTGATCAGATCCATTTAAATTATATTAGGTCCTTCCCATACAATCCAGTCCAGCCATTTTAATTCAGCCCCATTTTCATTCATCAAGAACATTACCATCACCCTGATCTTTTTCCATAAGAAAGGTGTGAGGCACAGTCTGGAAAACACAGAAGATACCAACATGGGACAACTATCAATAGCATGCCTAGTGAACTGAACCAGACTTCATCATCATCATCATCATCCAGACCACCTTTCCCACCCTAGGGCAGGGTGAGGAGTAGCAATGTCCAGACAGCCCAAATTTTTCCAGTCCAATGGGCAATGCTTCCATTCACTCATCATTCAAGCCCCAGGAATTCCGTCAAAAACATTCACCACATTCTGTAGCTTCACACAAATGTATCCGATAAAGCCAATCCAGATGCTGCCAAGTTAAAAGGGGTGCCAAATCCCTGATCATGCACTTCTTCTCACAACATTCATCCAGCCAGCTTGATCTCTTGTCAGTTCCCTAGCCTCACCGACTTACATCAACAAATCATTTAAGCTTTTAATTGGTTTCACCTCACATGCCTAACCATCTCCACATATATTTTGATATTTTTCTTTACAGATACTTTTCACATACATTTGCCAGTAAGTCCATACAAAAAAAAAAAAAAAAGCACCAAACCCTTATAATGTTCCTATGTACAGAATTCATCAGCCCACTCCTGTCAACTTCCTAGTCTCACCAACTCTCAGGCTTTCTTACACACACTCATTATCTCTTTTCACCTTCTTCTCCTATCATGTCTTCTCCCACCTTCAAACTCACCCATATAAACCATTTTTACCATTAAATCCACTGTGCATACATCCATTCTGTCCATACAACCATACCATCTAATCACTCTTCCAAACTAATATCACAGACTTCCTTACTCCACATCTGCTGATCACATCATCTTTATATCCACTCCACACACATTCCTCAATAATCCCATTTCCACTGTCCTTACTCTTGACTCCTCACACTCATGTCACACCAGTCTCACAGCCATTACATTAATTTGGGTACTACAATAACTTCACGCAATCCTCTACCTGTCTCCATGTCTAGATCTCTGTAAAGTATCAAGGTCTTACACTAGTCACCCTCCTTCCCTGTACCACTCTTCTTTCCAGTTTCTAGGCACACTGACCTCTTCTATTACAGCTCTGAGGTGCTTAAACTCCCTCATCAATTAATATCTCTTCATTCACCAGCACATTACATGAGTTACTTTCCCCCTCACTCACATATACAAAACTAGCCTATTCTGCAAAGCTGCTGTTCACAATTAGAAACACAGCATCATTTACATGCATAGTTTGAGATACTTCACCAATCACCATTCATTGCCATTCCCAACAGTCTGGCCATAAGCTTGAGATTTAATTTGTCATATCCCCATCCATGCTCAGCATCTCAACAGCACTCAACAGTTTTCCATCCACGCCTGTATATAGAATAACTTCTACTGTATAATTTTTCTCTTCATCTTGCCGTATGCATTTTCCAGATCCAGTACCTTCCAAGCATTCTAAGATGCTTTCTCCACGATTAGTCTTATGGTAATACTTGCTTTAATGGACCTGTTTATACTGGCCTTTGGATGTAACGGACCTCTTGACCCTACCGTATAATTTTGTTTTATACAGTGAAGCAACGTTCGGTATAGGGATCGCATCCAGTGACCTACGGGACAAATTTGTTAAATACAAAATCCAGGCCTAGTATTAAAACCTCTTCATTATTATCTGTTGAAATGAGGTTTGACATTAGTTCTGTATTGCTTATTGATCTATTATATACTATATCAAGGAACACATGCTAAAGCCATACAATACTGACTTACTTATGTCTTGTACATACTACATGGGATACTTACTGGACCATTTTTCATATACAGTATACTGACCCTAGGTCCGGCATGGCACATCCCTATTGAACGTCTTGCATAACAGACTATCGGATATCCTGTCCATCCTTTCTCCCAATTAGTCCGCCATAATGAGATTTCACTGTACTACAAACAGTTGATTCATCATCCTCTACCAACCAAACAGCCACTAAGTTCGTCACCCTTCGGTCATGCCAATAAATTTCTTACCCTTTTGGTGAACATTCTTTTATATACTTTCCCTTACAACACAAGCACACTTAGATCACAATTATATTTGTACTCACTTCAGTCACCTTCATACAAAGGCACAATCACAGCTTTTTTCCATTTTGCTGGTAATATTCCATCCTTCTTACATATTTTCAACAAACAATTCATTGCACTCTCCCCACTACACTTTTTAAACCATTACATACACTTCAAGCATCTGATACCTTCCCATTCTTCAACATCTTCCTAGCATTCCTTACTTCTGCCAGTGTCATTTTCAGGTACCACATCCCTACTCTGCAGACCACTAAATCCGATCATATATACTATTACCCATCTCATCATTCCTGTTGGATTTGTTACATTTCATTTATAAATGCTTCGACATGCTTGTACTGTACATGTCAGCTTTGGCCACCTAATGGCAGCTGTTCACACTGCTCAATCTCTAGTAGCCTCCCTATTTAGTTTCTTACCCCTGAGGTCACACTGTGATCTCGTCCCAGGTCTTTTACGGTCTGCCTTTCACAACCCTACCCTCAACATTCACATACCTCATTGCCCACACCAAACTGTCAACCTTCATCCTGTAAACATGCCCTATTCATCAAAATATTCTTTCCATCAGCTCCTTATTTCTCATCCATTTGAAGACATTCTTCCACTTTCACCCTCACATTTACACACATTTCCACCCCCATCCTACCTTTTTGCACCTCCTTTCAAAACAGGCTTCCTACTGTCAGAGTAATTTATTTTCATATTTGTTCTAAAATCATCATTTACCTTTTCCTTTTTCTCATTACTACTCTCAACGTGTTTCTCCTCCCAGTATACTGTATTCCCCTTTATTTTGTGTAAACCCCTTTCTTGCATCCAACCTAACCATTCCTTTTTCTTCCACTGCTCTTTAAACCTCCACCAGACCAAAGTTTTACTCTTCTTACTAGTCACTTGCCTCACACCACCAAACGCCTTTAACATTCCTAACCAAACACTACTTGTATGCATTCCCCAGGTTTTCAAAATCCATTTGTTTTCATCACTAATCTGCAGCTCCTAGGCATCTCTGTCTAGTTTATCTAAATACCTCTATCCTCTTCCTCATCTCCATCAAGGCACATTTGCAAGAATAATCACTGCCACCTTGAACATCGCAAACTTGACATACATAAATCCTGAGTTGCTATATTTATAATCTTTCACTCCTTTTACACCATTTATCAAGCAACTCTTCCATCCACATGTGCACAAACCATTACTTTACACATTACATCCTCCCACTCATCCATTTCATTCTCTTTCATCTTCATTTCCATGATGCCATTATGGCATACTGGGCATTCTTGTACAAATTTACTACTCCATCTCTCACATTCCACATAGCTGCACACACCTGCCTATTTTTCCTCCGCCCTGTCAAGGCACAGGACTCAGAGTCGTGGCTCTTCAAGTACTGATATACCTTCACCACATAAGAATGGAAAGTGTGGGATAACTAATCTCAACCACCCTCTCCCTTGATCCTGAAGCTCCCATGGATTGTGGAGGGAATATTCTTTCTACCCTAACCCAGGGACTGGTTAGAAATGTTACCACCCAAGTTGGTAAATTGTTTCCTAAGTTAAAGAAAACTGTTTGGTTTGTCTCTGTGGAGGGTTAGCTGAAGAAAGCACTATATCTAGTTAGTAGATGGCAAATGCTCCCAGATACTAAGCTCCTAAAAAAATACAGAATTCATTTTCATTTGGCTACATGATCCATGAACATGATCAGTTTTGTCCAGTATGTCCAATCCTTTTAATATACTTTGTAGACTTTTAAACTCAGTACTGCCCTGAAAGTAAACAGCCAACATAAATCCTAATACAATGGTTTAGAGCAGAGTTTCCCATGCTTTTTCTATCTGTCATCATTTTCCACATTTGTGTTGAGTCAGTGTAACTGGAATCTAGTCTTACAATTCCAAAATGAGAAAGACCTTCCGTGCTTTTATAATACGAATGAACATTCTGTAAAGCAACATACACATACAGTATAACTCCATTTCACATAAGGCAACTTGAAAAGGTTGGAGAAGAAGGCTCAGTCCCACAGACTTCCTCTTTTTTCTTTTTTACATACTGGTGTATTGATGAGACAATCCCTCTCCCCAGCACTATACAATACTTTTGAAAATGCACCTGTCTGATACGCACCACAAGAAAGTGAGAGGTTCTCCAAGAGAGAAAGGGATTTAATCCCCGAGCTAGGCAACAATGGCTATATAGCCCCGCTAGGTTACAAGAGCACGCTACCACTCCCGGCACGGAAGTCCCAGGCGAGGCTCGAACTTGCAATCCCCCAACTACGAGCTTGATGCTCTACCACTGACCCACCGTGTCCCCCTCCAAGAGAGAAAGAGAAAGAGAGAGAGAGAGAGAGAAAAAAAACGCATTAGTTGTGTTCTTGTTGGCTAAGGAGACACTCCTGCACGTCTTTACCAGTTTATTTCAAGATATGATGGGAGCAGGGTGGCTCAGTGGCAGAGCCCAACTCAAGACCAAAAGTTTGTGAGTTTGCACCCCGCCCTGGTAGCTACTCTGCTGGGAGAGCCAGCACTCTCCCATTACCTAGCGGGGCTATATGATTTATCAAGGGCAAGCTCTGGGAATTCATTTCCCCTTGGAAATAAAAAAAAAAAATCAAGACATGATCCATTTATATTATTATGTTATTTTTGCAATCTACAAAAGTGCTATATAACTTTAACTAATATAAACATAAAATGAGATGTAACAAGCAAAACCATAAGACCAAGACGTCAGAAAGCTACCTGAGCCAAGAAGCTTACACGGGAAGGTCTCCTTGGTCGTCACCCCATCTAACCATGAAAATTCGGGGTATGATGATCTTTGTTTTTCACTCATTATCCCTCAGGTTTATAATTTACTCACAGGTTGGAAACCCTGCCCTAGAGAATTAGGATTTTAATGCAAGTGTAGTTTTACTTGATACTGGCACTACAGAGATCTGCAGTTCATGGATCATTTGTTATGCAATTTCTCCACTTAAAAAAAAATAAATAAATAAAAAATAAAAATATAAATCACACACGAATATGGCAGTATTATTCACCGCATCAACCATACTTTTGACAGGTGAGCAAATGTTATCTTAATCCTTTCAGTTCAAGGACATATTTTTTTTTTTTTTGCTATATCCAGATGATTTTATTTAACCTTAGGACAGACTTCTCAAACTGGTGTGGCTGATGCAGCCTTCAATGACAATTTCTCTTCAAGAAATCATCCTTAAGCCGAATGATCATCATCTGGTGGTTGCCCAACTGATTAAATTGAAAAATATGTTACTTGAGCGAAAGAATTAGTCAAATGCACACACTTCCAGCAACTGTGTTCAGCATTAGGTGGTGGTTTTGCAGTAAAATTCAAATGGGTGAAAAACTCAGTTTGGCAAGCATTCTACAATCAAACCATCATTTTTTAGCGAAGTCAGAACTGGTGGGTGGGTATTGTCTGAAAACTTCACACCCTAGAAATGTACATTCTTAAATATCCAACTTCATTTTTTCCCATCTGAACTGTTGGCGCAAAATTACCTTCTAATGCTACAAGCCTCAGTTAAGTATATTAAAAAATGGGAAACTAAAACTTTCATTTTCAATTTGTTAACAATTATTTTCACTTACATTTTCAAAGAAAAGGTACAATATGAACATATACAGTAACTGAAGTCCTAAATAATAATCAGTTGGAAATAACCAATCAAGAACAATTCTCAGATAGAGAACTAAAAAACCTAAATACCTGTACCAAGAAAAACTATACAATATGCCTTCTTAAGTAATTCATATTCTTGACACAACAACCCCTTACATAATGTGGTCAAGTACATGTAAAGTTCACTCATGAAACACGTTTTCATAACCAAAGGTATACTATTGACACACAATATGAGACATTGAGTTTATTGCAATAAGACAACTACACAAGGTGTGTTGAGCTTGCTGCTAAGAGTGGTGTGGAGGGGGTACACTGTCCACCCTCCCTTGCTCTGGATCAGTATAAAAGCTGAGGGGTCTAAAAAGATTCCCATCCATTCAGTTGTGTGGGGCCAATTAAAATTAAAGGACTGTAATACAGGCGTGCCACGTGGGTGGTTTTGTGAGTGCAGTTTATTGGGAAGGCTGCAGCTTACTACTGTATTATCTTCCCACACCCACCACCTGCCACATCCACGTAAAGCAACATTGAAGCCTTCCCAGAGTTGCCCATACAGTGCGCTCTTCAACAGCGTAACAATAAGGGAACAATGTAAGTCATATACACTTGGTAAAATGCCACAAGATACAAGAATATATTATTACCACAACTGACTACCTGGAATAAACCATCAGGGGCAGTGACAGCTAACTACCAGGAGGGTCAGATGTGCTGTGCTTCACCCACTTGTGAGTAATAAGTTGAGTGGGAGCATTTCTGTCGCCATATGTCCCGTCTATTTAGCAATGGCCCCAGGTTCCTCAGCAGCAAGATTGCGCTGTGACCAGCAGACAAAACAGCGTTGCAAAGTTGCTACACCTATCCTGACTACTCAAATATTACTCTTGTGAGGCTGAAGAGGTCATCTCTAAACAATCCTCACTGTAGTCAGTACCACTTCCCATCTGCTGTGCAATGTATTTGTCACAGGAAACCAATACAGTAACTTTGTACTGGTACATGCCAGTACAGTATGTCACCTTCATATAATGTTCATTTGTAATCAGCAACGCTTTACATAACATCATATTAGGCATATTTTCCATGAGGGATATACAACTTCCTGTAAAAGCACATTTCTAATTCTACCATGTAGCAGCCCCAGAAATCATGTGGAGCTGGTATGTAAGAGAAACTTTATATATCTAGAAGAGAGACATGTGTGCATTACTGTTTAAATAATCTGCTTCAATTCCTTTGTCAAATAAACAACTAAAAAAAAAAGCACAGTGCTCATCCCAAGTCCCAAAGAGTTCTTAACTGACAAGATGAAAATCAACGAAGAGTAAAATGCACCGTTCATCTGCAAGTAACACTTCTAAAGAAACCATAGCATCACTTATGTCTATGTTTCTAGCACAGCACTCAAGCTTGTTCAAGTGAAGGAAAAAAGGAAGTTCACTCAAGAAATGATGCACTCTTTCTACGAAGGAATAACCCACATAATTAATATTTTCTACCACAATAAATCTTGCATAACCACTGGGGATATCTCAGATTTTGCAGCATGTAGTATTAACCAATTGTTTCCTTGTTATTGGTTCAAACCCATTCAGCATTATGGATCTTTACACACGCACACAATTCATTAAGCCGAATCTTCAGGCAAGAAGTTCACTTAGGCTGAACGTCCCCGGCACTTGAAGGGGCAGAAGACACCTTCTCTCCAGGTAGTTCCTCCTTGGGGGTCACCATCACCTCTGCTGGCTTCTCTTCTTTCTTCTCAGTCTTACCAGCTGTTAGTTAAAAATTAAATATCATCATCATCCAGACCTCTTTTCCCAATGAAAGATGGGGTGAAGTTGGGTCCAGGGAGAAAAAAAAATCAACTGAACAGCACTTATTCATTCATCATTAAAGCCCCCATTATAATACTGAAACTGATATAACAATATGGGAAAACAATCCTTGTACTACTTTATACGTGTACTGTATACTTACTCTTTAATAGAGTCAGTCCTCATTTAAAGCTCTTTCATTTAGTTACTACATTATTAAGCAGATGATGAATGAATTTATGAGTTTCACTTAAAGTTGCCTGAGTCATTAAAACTGCTTTAAAGTCCAAAAATTATCTGTTGTGCTTTTAACAATAAACATTAAAGTCAAAATGCATCCCTCATAGTTGTTTCATTTAAAAATGTATTTCAGCAGTACACACCCTAAGCTAAATGAAGACAGATGATTCTATAAGATTCTAACAGCTATCAAACACTATGAAAATTTAGGAGAGATACTGCACAATACCTGTTAAATATTGGCAATCTTGCAAATCTAAATTGGCCCATAAGCATTTTTTGTTTTCTTTTAATAACTACCTAGTCCATCTATCAGTCATGCTGATACTTCCCCCCACAGGAACTCCTCCACAGACATTAATCACAAAAGAAAAGTATCCACGTTGCGCTGTCTCAGAAAATACCTAGGCTGCTCTCTCTGCTCTATCTTCTTTCACTCCCAACTCTCTCCCCAATATATTGCTCATTTTTTCCCCTTCTATGGAACTGGAGATTCTCCTCTTGAAAACCCACCAAACTCTTTGTGCCACATTATCTTCCTGCACTCTCCTAGCTGCAGCCAAAAATGTGGATTTTCCACTATATGAATGACACCATTGTCTGAAATGAAAAGCATTCATGCAGGTTAAACTACCAAGTTGTACATGTTGACTAAAAATACAAAGCATAAGTTTTCAAAAATGTTGAACACTGTTTCAATAACTTTTTCCTACAAATGATACAATTCTTAAGACATCAAAGCTGCAGAATTACAGATGCCTGTCAATTATCCCTTTTGGAATTCTGAAACGCCTTGTAATTTTCATATACCCCATGAAGACCTACTGAAAAGTTGCTGAACATGATGGAGATGTAAAACTGGGGACATTCTTGTTCCTACAGGACTATTTATAATTGCTGCAGAGACATTCAATTCCTACCAAAGACAGGTAACCACTGTGCAATGAGATGTGTAATGCATGTTAAGAGAAGAAAATATGTTACTAAAAAGGCCATCACCAAAACATGCAGAGCACCCCATGAAAATGAATGCCTCCTCTTCCTCATAACTTAAGTCTTAGATGAGGCAGTAGGTGGATGGCTACCACTAACTCAGGGAGGCCCTTCAATTATGCGTAGCTACAAGCTTGGTATCATCATTCATAGACATGGGTTGATATTCACTCAGCTACATATGTATGGTGCCCAAGCTAAGAATCACATTTTTAAAGATACATTTCATATATTTCTGGTTCCCAACAATTTCCAGCAACTTCTATCAAATATTTGGTAGGTTCTGACACCTGGTTAACGTGGGAGGAGGCATGATAGACTGAAAGGAAGGTGGGTACGAAACAATATGGTATATAACTGAGAATATGAGATGTGAGAAAGTAAGCTATGGAACTGACAAGTCTAGATGGACAGATGAAGTATATTACATATGAAGAAGTATCTGGCAAGGGACTGGTACCCCCATTTAACTTAACAGATTACAGAATGCTTATTTAAAACGTGTATGCGAAGTGCATCGGTTAGGAAAAATACAAATAAACATGTGCACAAGGTTTGGTTTGAGATGTAGCCAAAAGTGCGAAAACTCATTAACAACGTGCAAGTTATTCTGAGGCCCATTTCACCAGGCATAGTATATCATAATTCTACTCTTGTGTTCTATTTCCTTGCCTCTGGCTCCTACCTCATCCACCTTTTTCAGTTGGGAATTAGAGCTGGGATGATGACACACATTACACTACACACTACTCACCATCTCTGCTGAAGAAAGCCTGTGTAGTACTAAGGGCATCTGCTCTGAGTTTGGCTTGCTGTGCAGAGCTTGGAGGATTTGATGAGCGCTGCTGTGTCTGTTGCTGCTGCTGCTGATTCTGTGACTGTCCCCGGTTGCTGCGATGGCTGCTGGTGCTGCTTGACCCCTGTGAGGCAGGCGGACGCTGAATTGGCCCAGGATTTGTGTAGCGAATATTAGTGGCCATGGGTGGGGCTGGGCCACTCAGACCACCCTGGTTTGCCATGGGAAGCTGACTCCGCAGGCCCATCGCCATACCTGACGACCTTAAACTTCCACTCATCATCTAGAGGTAAAGGTTTAGGATGTTAGTGATATATCAGCAGGAAAGGCAATCAATATGAATGAAATGTTATAACATTATAATGAAAAAAGTGAATTTATTTATCAACCCACGTACTGCAGCATTAGGAACTGTTTAAAAGAAAAAAAAAAATAAAGTATCTTATGGCATTTCATAGTAGGTTCAAATCTCCCACACTTTAGTAAATCAAAAAACAAAAATTACTGATTATACTTTCAATGCAAAATACTTTTAAAAATTATTAGGGTTTTTATGATGGTTGTGAAGCATGTGCAGGGGTATTGGGCAACTAAGTGAATGGTTCACGATCAAATGTGGGCATGTGACGAGGTTGTGTGGTGTCCCCATGGTTGTTCAATATATATATGGATGGGGTGATGAAAGAGGAAAAACATGAGTAATGGAGAGGGGGATGGCATTGATAATGAATGGTGATGGACACAATGTTTCAGATTTGTTGTATGCTGATGATGCAGTGCTGCTTGAAAATACTAAACAAGAACTTAGTAGACTAAGGCAGAGGTTTTGCTGATGCTTGTGAGTGTCGTGCCTTGAGAGGAAATGTAGCAAGTGATGGTAATCAAGAGAGAAGGTGACTCCCAGTGTGATGTTACAGTAAACGGAGAGAGACTAGAATTGGCGAGAGAGTTCATTTACCTGGGTACAGTGGTAGAAAAGAGAGAAAAATGTGCAAAAGAAGTGGAATGTAGAGTGAAACAAGGAAGGAAAGTAGCTGGTGCTATGAAGGCCTTGATAAGAAACAGAGGCTTGAGTGTTGCAGCGAAGCGAGGCGTACATGAAGGAGTGTTAGTGTCAACTTTAACATATGGGTGTGAGACTATGGTATGGAATGAAGATGAAAAACCAAGATAGAGAGCAACAGAGATGGGACTGCTGAGGAATGTATGTGGAGTACAAAGAGTGGATAGGATACAAAATAATGTGATTCGTAAAAGATGTGGCGTGAGGAAGTCTGCGGACACCAGAATCGAAGAAAGAGTACTGAGATTGTGTGGTCATGTGGAGAGAATGGATAACAACAGGGTGGTGAAAAAGGTGTATCTGAGCGAACTGAAGGAGGGAAGAGGCAAGGTAGGCCAAGGAGAAGGTGGAGGGATATGGTGGATGAGTGTGTGAGGAAGAGAGGTATGGAAGTCAGTGAGGCTAGGGGGCTGACAAGCTAAAGCTGGCTGGATGAATGTTGTGAGAAGTGCATGATCAGGGATTCTGCACCCCTTCTGTTCATGACAGCATTCGGACAAACTCTATCGGATATATTTAGGTGAAGCTACAGAATGTGGCGAAAGTTTTTTTGGCGTTATCAGATAGAGCCAGGATTCCTTGGGCTTGAATGATGAGTGAATGGAAGAGTGGCCCATTGGATTGGGCAAACTTGGGCTATCTGGATGTTGCTACTCCTCACTCTGTTGTACGGTGGGAAGGGAGATCCGGATGATGATGATGATGTTGATGATGATGATGACAATGATTATATTAAAGAGCATGTCAAGGTGCAGCTGTACCAATATTAAATGATGATTTACCACAGAAACCATGGTGTCATACGATGCAGATTTGGAGGGAAATGGTTCACACTAGGCTCAAAACAATCACTGGGAGATAACAAGATGAAAATTACAAATGATGTCCCTATGCTGCAGCGGTTATGAAAAATATGCTGGTTCCTATGTAGGGTAGGATGAAAAGAATTATGCATATTCAAGAGAGGGGTGGAATGTGACAATATGGCAATCAAGTATATGTGCTTAAACAGCATTGTATTATATAAATATGAGGCGTCTAGTGGCAGAGTGACGTATGCGTCAAAAATGACCGATGGTGAGTTATTCCCGCCAATATGTAGGTGCAGCCTTCTAGATCCTCCCTGTATAAAGCTACATACAAAAAGGACCCTTATGGCTGGCTGGCAGATGGGCAAGCATCATGTGTTTTAGGTCTTGAAAACCCACAGAGGAAGTCCTCTCCCACATGACAGAGGGACGTACGGGCCATGAGCGGCTAGCCACTGGGAGGCCGCGATTCAGTACTAGTCCCCAGCCTCAGCCAGTCCCCCACCAGTGTCCCCCTAAACTTCACATGTGGTTGATGGGCTGCACTGTCCTCTGCCCATTTTGAGTGCTCCGAGTGTTTTTAATTAAAAATTTACAATATAAAAATTAATAAAAAATCAAGAAATTGCATTATTAAAATAAAACTTTCACACTTTAATAATTTTTGTTTATTTTTATTTGGATCACATAATTATAACCCATGTTAATATTTTGTGTATGACCCCCAATGGTGGAGGGTGTTTGTGTGTTTGGTTTTGGTTTGTTATTTTTTCTAAACAATGGATTCATTAAATTGCATTTTTTGAGAGCATTACATTAATATAAAACAACATTAGTTTATTCTTTATACCTTTTATGTACACAATATTCAAATTCAAGCTTTAATTACTCGAAAATAACCCCCTGGTGCATACGTCACTCTGCCACTAGACGCCTCATATGTGTATCATTCTGTTTATAAAGTCTCCAACATATTGAGAATAGACATGAATAGGATTAGGATATAAATAGCATGACTGGCTTTGAGTGTGGGAAGTTGTGTGGAAATTCAAGACAACAACAAGTACGTCAAATTGATTCTGCGATGGCAAGGCGGCAAAAGAAAGTTAGAAATGAATGCATGAAGCACATATTGACAAGCACAGAACAAGAGTAGCAGCATTTTGTCAACTCTGCAACTGCTGGTCTTTACTTAATCCTACAGGCAATACGAGGGACCTGCAAATTCTGAATGGTTGAATAATGAGTGAATACACAGATGAGTAGTCCTTTCATTAAGCATTTTACACCAGCTTAATGCTTCCCAGTTCCTAATTCTTGATACCGTACTAGCCACCCTATTTATCAGACGGATATAAGGTTTGGATAACGATTACAGGTTAATTTAGGTTCACTTATCTACAAACATTTCTGAGTTTGCTTAAATACCCAATAAAATGAAGGGTGACTTAGGAGATTGGGTCTTCTCCCTAAATAATTTGACAAAGTAAGGCTTTCTGTACAGTATAAAGGATTAGCATAAAAGGTCAAACAAGTTACAGTACTGTACCTGGTTTCAGGTCCCTATGAAATTCACGTAATTGTATACTTGTTCCGAATCATACCTGTGAGGCATTTTGAGAGGGATATGAAGTATTTCTACTTGTATTCTGGTGTGCAAGACTGGGCTGGCTAGGCATCTTCCGGTTCTGGGCTTTTGGAGAAGAAATTTGCGGTACACTGGACCCTCCACCTCCACCATGGCTGTTGGTGCTGACGCTGCTGTTGCTGCTGCTATTTACTGTTGATGATATGCTGCCTGGAATAATTTGACTTCCTTAATAAACAGCTCAATGATATACTACATCAACTAAGCTTTCTACAAAACAACTAAGCTGTATTAGCATGACGAAAAATAGGTGTCTGATACTGCATCCAGCTGTTTACTAGTATTTCAATGCCACTATAACAGTGATCATGTACAATAATGTGAAAAATATATAATTAAACAGCACATAATATACCCAGATGAATACTTTTCCAAAAGCTGGGAATACCAATACATAAATAGCTAGCTGCACATGTAAAATATACATATCATCATTCTACTACCCAGTTTTCCAACATAATGAGGTGCACAGAACACCGAAACATGAATATGAATGGGCCTCAAAATCCATTCATTCAATCATTCATTCATCCATGTGCTTCCCAAAGAAATGTAATTCCTTATCCTTTAAACCCATGCACATCTTTTTTTTTTTTTTTTTTTTTCCTCCTGATAATTTTATTTGGTCTGGGAAGAATTTTTCGAACTGAAACGGTTACACTGTATACAGCCTTTACAAACCCTTTCATTACTAGGATGCTCTTCTTAACTGAATAAAATCATCGGGAAATAAGCAACGAAACATAAATTATTTTCATGGGTTGAAAGGGTTAATCTATTCCTTCACCACACTACTATACCATCAAATTCATTAAAATGAAATTCAGCATAAAGTGGTAATTTATGTATGTACTATTACAGCTGACTTTAAAGCAGCTGAATAATATAGTACCACATACGGTAAATAAAAGGAAAAATATATGAATCCTAAAATTTATGTTATTTACACTCCTAACTGGCCTGTTCCATTCACAATCTGTACACCTTGTCAATTTTCTTGATTTAATTACAAAACCAACTGAGGATCATTTGCACACAGCCACAAGTGTGTACATATAGTCAGATGAAGCAAAGATAACACTGATAACAAGAGTACTCAGACTGCATACCTAGGCCAATCCAGAACTATCTCTTTCATTTTTTTCAATGGCACTACTTTGACATATGACTTATATTCAATCACGTCTTCCTCTGATGGTTTGGAAAAATTACCCGGGTATTCCTTAACTGGTCTCTTTCTATCCAATAGTTTCTCCATAATGTTGCTAACAGACTGACATAAAAACCAAACAAAAAACTTGATCTCTGGCAGATGTAATTGCCACATTGTACTACGGAAATTCAGCAAGGCTATTACTATGACACTGTATTGCCACTCAATTACCAAACAGAGAAATTTCATAAATGAACTTTGAATTTTTTAAAGAGACTTAAAATCCATGTTTCCTAAGTCAGGCTTCACCCAAAATAAAACAAACCCTGAAGTACAGAATTCAAAATATAACGACACTACAACATTAAGGATTTTATACGTCCAGTTTGCTATATGAAAACACTTCCTGCACTACCTATTGTATCAGTGTTCATATAATGACGTTAACCTAGAGACTGTACTTGGTGTGTCAGGCTCTCATGGTTAAAGCTGGCTTTTCCAGATAATGGAATCAGTATCCCACCCCCCCTCAAATAATAATATATGAAGTGAGTTAACTTACATATAAATTTGATTCTCTCAGGTTGGGTTTCCCTCACTGTATTTGATCTACTGATCTGTTATTTTGTATATATTTTATTATTTCAGTGTACTGTATACACTTCTTTAACAGCAACCTGATGCCACACAGGGAAACAAAATTCTCTCAAACTACTACCAAGAATACTTCTGACAAAGTCAAATCTTTCTCAAACATTTCACCACTACCTATCCTATACAGATCATTAAAGTCATCTGGAAATGACCTCTAGGTAGGATATATTCTCCTTAACTTTGTAAATATGAAATGAAGCACTACGCTGACCCATTTTTCCGTCTCTCACTGATATCTTGCTTCCTCTCAAAACAAGAGGTCAGAGATAAAGTTTCCAGGCTGCTTTGATTTTACACATCCCTCCTGTCTTGATTAAATCACTCTATTTACCTGTCTCACTATGAACTGCCTGTTACCTTTTCCCATTAAATAATTGTCAATCACAGTAACTCTCTCAAACACGATCCAACTTCCTGCAATCTGCCAACATCCTTATTACTGTACCTACTAGAGCATTTCTCTTCTTCAAGTTCACCACCCCGGGTTACATATTACTAGTCTCTCCTCTATACTGTACAAGATTCATATATCAGATCACTGCTCACTTCATTTTTAACTTATATCAGTTATAATGATTCAAAAACTATTTTTTCTTCTAGCTACACATGGTCAAGAATGAATATCTAGCCAGAGTTAATCACATTCTGGACATCTACTGATGCTAATTACTACACTCTGCAAGCCATTTGACCTTTAAATTCACCTATACAGAACAGATTCAAAATATCTGTAAAGTCACTGAATTAAAACCAATGCTTATGCCTACGTGAACATACAGCTGTTAATACAGAAAGTGCAACAACATTTTATACATATCAAAAACTTCCTTGCTTAATCAAGGGATGGTTTTAAAGCATATCATTTTCATATTCTTTGTTCATTCATTATTGAAGGCTCCAACATGCTTATATGCGTCGGCCTTGATCATCTAATGGAAGCTCTCCATGCTGCTGGATCTCTGGCAGCTATTCAGTTCCTTATCCCTGAAGTCACACTCAATGACCTCGTCCAAGGTCTCTTCAGTCTATCTCTCGGACCCTACCCCTAACATTAACACTTCACACTTTCTGCACCCAATTATCAACCCCCATCTTCTCCACCTGCCCAAATCATCTCAATCTACCTCTCATCACAACACCATAACACTCCAGTCCCATCCTACCTCTCAACTCTTCCACCGTAAACCTAGCCCCACCAGGCTTCACACTCAAGGATGCACTGCGCATCCACCTAATCATTGTCATTTCTGTACATTTTAGTCTGCGAATATTATTTTCATATTCTTATTGCAGGATAATAATACTAAAGTATTCCTATTCTCTAAGTGTAAAAGTAAAGCTTTGACTGGAAAATGTCTCACAGCACCTAAGTATTGCTTCCAAATGACAGCAGACTAAGTACACTATATAATCTTCAAATATCACAGAAGCATTTTCTTCTATTCAGAAAGGTTGCTAATTTGGCACTGCACTGTCCTCTGAAATACAAAATCTAAACTAACTTTCTACTGTAGTACACTGTTAACCAAAAACCAAAATTAGTCATATTATGCCACCTAGCTTGTCCTGTACTGCCATCTTCCTTCATATCCAGTCCATACGTAAAATGCTATGACACTTCTTGTGATGACAACTACCCCGTCCCCCATATTCAAGCCGAGAATTTTCCAACAAAACTTGTCCAATCAACTGCTTCTCCTTCTTAAAGCTGATCTTTTTATCTTTTAACAATAATACCAACATCTGTCAGTGAGAACCATTTCATACTACATTGTGAATTTCATGAGAAACTTGATAGACAAATAGCTGTGTATCATGAGAGAAGCTTCAGATGACACACCATATGCATCTAATGTACAAATGAAACCACACACATTCTATGCAATTTGAAACTGCTTAGCTTAATAAGTTCAGGCCTTTCTTATTTTCCTGACATGCTCCACTTTACCTCAATCATTAAAGTTGTAATTTTGTACTGAAACAAATTTTATGAAATTGTTAACCAATATCAATTACATATCAATACAGAAATTGTTATACATCCAGCACAACTGGGAAGGGTGCAGAGAAAAGGATTATCAGCTGTACTATGTGAAATCCTGGTGGCATATGTAAAAATATGGCCAACAATGTATAAACTGCCACTACTATATATGATCTCTGGTTGTCATGCATGGGTTTTACATTAGAATGCAAATAATGTAAATGGTTTATTATTCATATATCTTACAGGGTACACAGCTTACTAGGATACTATGGAAATGACAGCTATTCTTTTTGTGCTGCTTTGTGCAATTTGCAGTGTCAATGATTTTAAGCACCGTACAAGTCACAACAGCAAGGTTCTGTTTACATCCTGACAGCAGTTTTTTTCTTTTCAATTTCATCCATTATATCACATGAGAAGGAAATTTGCATTATGGTGTTCTTTGGCTGCAATAAGCTCCTCAATACTTGCATGCATTTTGAGCAATCTTCATTTGGCCAAGCTTTGTTAAGCCCTAATATACTTTTATATATATTATGACCCCTGGTGATTCAGTAGGTAACTAAGGCACTCCAATCAGACTGGGCCTGCATAGGTTTATACCCAAAGGGTGGTTGGGGTTTATTGCTCATGTAATGCCACTCAGGGATGAGTGAGGCTGGTCACTCTCACCTTAAATATCAGGACCAACTTGCCAAGCCCCAGGCTCCTACACTCCTCATGGGGTAACATAAGATTGGATGACGGATGGATGAAAGTGTGTGTGTGTGTATCTATACACACACACAAACGTGGCATATCAGATGGAGGGGTAGAATAGGGATATCACTGGTGAGCAGTGTGTAAAGAATGATGAAGCAAGGGTTGTGGTGAACAGATGGGATATTAAAGATGCATGGAGAGAGCATTACAGCCAGTTGTTGAATGAGGGGTTTGACTGGGACTGGGGAGGTTTGGAGCCAGCAGATCCAGTGTTTGGCCCTTAGCCTTTGGTTGAAGCTGCTACTGAGAGCAGGGCAATATGCAGGATGCAGGTGGGGAAGGCAGCAGGTGTGTCTAGGTTGACTGCTGAAAGGCTGAAAGCCTCAGGAGATACATGAGTGATATTAGTCACTGACCTGATTAATAAAATCATATACGTGCATGTTGTCCCAGATGACTGGCTGAAGAGTGTAACTGTAAATGTGTACAAGAGGAAGGGAGATGCCCTGGAAAGAGGAAATTATAGGAGCATAAAGCTTTTAGACCAGACATTGAAGGTAATGGAGAGAGTTCTAGAAGGTATGATTACAGAAAGAGTGCATATTGATGAGATGCAGCCTGGGTTTATGCCATGCAAAGGGACCACTGATGCCATATTCAGTGTTTGACAGCTTCAGGAAAACATACAGGAAAGGAAAGGGAACTGTACTTTGTTTTTGTTGATTTGGAGAAGGCATTTGACTGAGTCCCTAGAGAGGTGGTGAGGTGGGCAATGAGAAAGCTTAGGATTGAGGAGTGGCTGGTTAAGGTCATCATGGCAATGTATGTGGGTGTTCACACCCAAGGAAGAGTGATTGGAGACTTGAGTGATGAGTTTTCCATGAATGTTGGTGTGCATCAGGGGTCAGTCTTGAGCCCTTTGTTGTTTATCATAGTACTTGAAGCCCTCTCATGTGACTTCAGAAATGGATTCCCATGGGAGATGTTGTATGCTGATGATTTGGTGTTGGTTGCAGTGAATGAAAGGAAGGCAGAGAAAAGATTTAGGAATTGGAGAGATGGTATGGGGCACAAAGGCTTAAGTATAAATGCAGATAAAACAAAAGTGATGGTATCTAGGGTTGGGGGCGGTACTGTCAAAGAGGTAGGAGAGTGGCCATGTGCGATTTGTCACAAGGGCATGGGAAGTAATTCCATCTTGTGCAGTGTTTGTGATAAATGGGTGCATAGATGTAGTGGTATTAGAGGTAGATTGCAAGATAATCCTGATTACATGTGTGCAGTGTGTCAGGGAGAGCATGTGGAGATTGCAAGGCATGAAACGATTGAACTTGTTGGTGAGTCTGAGTGTGTGGAAGAGACTTGTTATTTGGGAGACATGTTATATGCTGGAGGTGAGGCTGAAGCTAGCTCTGTGGCTAAAGTAAGGAGTGGTTGGAAGAAGTTCAGGGAGCTGTTGCCTCTCCTGACAATGAGAGGGCTCTCTCTCCGTGCTATGGGATCTTTTTATGCGGCATGTGTTAGGAGTGTACTGTTGTATGGTTAGGAATGTAATGCTGTATGGTAGTGAGACTTGGACAGTAAGGGAAAAGGATATTCATAGACTCAAACGTACAGAAATGGCAATCATTAAGTGGATGTGCAGTACGTCCTTGAGTGCATGGCCTGGGGGGGCTAGGTTTACGATGGAAGAGTTGGGAGGTAGAATGGGACAGAAGTGTATTGGTATTGTGATGAGAGGTAGGTTGAGCTAGTTTGGGGATGTGGAGATGATGGGGGATGATAACTGGGAGCACAAAGTGAGAAGTGTTAATGATGGGGAAGGGTAGTGAGAGGTAGACCTAGAATGAGGTCATTGAGTGTGACCTCAGGGTCAATGGACTACATAGGGAAGCTGCCAGAGATCAAGCAGCATGGACAGCCACCATTAGATGACCAAGACTGATGACTGCAAGCACGTTGGAGTCTTCAAACACAAAAACTGTGTGTGCGTGCGTGCGTCCATGCATGAGAGAGAGAGAGAGAGACAGAGACAGAGAGAGAGAGAGAGAGAGAGAGAGAGACAGACAGACAGACAGACAGAAAGACAGACAGACAGAGAGCAAATGCATTATTTAATCACATACTGTAAACTTGTCCATTATTTGAATTTTACTATAATTACTGTAATCTGTTCTGCCCAAGGACCTTATTTTTATTCTAAACAGTGCCAGACAATTTTGCTTAACAGACATCCTTGGTATGATACAATTATGTAGCTAAATTATTTCTACTGTATATCGTCAGTTAAACCGGAGTTTTATTCATCTTGAGAAACATCGGCAAACAATAGAAATATATCTTGTTAGCTATAGCTACATTTTAAAGAGATCATGGCATTTCTATGATAATGAAATTGAGTGGTTCAATTGTTATGCATTTCAAACTTATTAAAAATAATTACTAAATGATGGCTTACTTATGCACCAAAAATGCTGTGCTGGCCATGCAAAATAAAAGTTCTAGGAAGTATTCTATCAATTCCTAAAACCTTTGTCTGCTACATTAGGAAACCTCCAATCTGCTTAAATCTTAAATTTCCCCTTCACTATAAGTACAGGTTGTTCATCTACACTAAGTAATAGCTACTTGTGGACTTTCTATATTTTAATACCAACCACAACTTATCTTTCCCAGACTCATCCTCATTTCTTTATTTATTTCTAGTTCTCTCTATTTCATTTATACTATCATGCACACATCTCCAGGACTTTTAAAAGTCTTCACTTCCTCCAACTCCTCATTCTGTATTTCCATTCATGGTCTATATATTCAATTACTTTTGGTACCTTACACTTACATCATCATATTCTCTCTTCTGAACAGCAGAATCTTACTGTGAATAGTATTTACCTTCAATTTAACTGAAATGTTGCAATCTTATGAACAGTATATACTGCAGTCTGAACCTGAGATCACACACACACACACACACACACAGCAGAAATAATATTGGATACTTGTAGTGTACAATAATATGTTTAACTTCACACATTCACCCATTATTAAATCCTACAGCCACAGTCAACTCAAAAATTATCAACATTTCTAGGATTCCACACTAATCCCAAAACATTTAAAAGGCCCAAACCACCTAAACATTCTACCTATCTATCTATCTATTGCCAAACACCACAATCCCGTAAAGGGCGGCCACAAACGAATAGCTTCCATGTCACCCTGTCCCCCACCATTTCACTGTCCTCCCCCCCCCCCCCAAGCTCACACACCTTCTCTCTCATTTACCTCTCCACTCTATCCCTCCATCTCATCCTTGGCCTCCCCCTCCCTCTCCCCCCCTCCACCTCACTCACATACTCTTCTCATTAGTCTCACTCTCCATCCTCTCCACAAGGCCAAACCACCTCAGGTGTATTTCTCCTAACACTTTCTATCACATCCACATCCATACCACAATGCTTCTTCACTTTCTCATTTGTCAGTCTCTCTCTCCATGTAAGTCCACATGCTCCTCTCCAATAACTCATTTCCATTGCTCTCACTCGACTTGTCCTTCCAACTAGGTCCAAGTTTCACTTCTATATGTTAGCAATGGTATCACAATACTATCATGCAGCAACTTTTTTACATCCATGCTCGCTTCCCTATTTCTTATTGCTGCTTTCAAAGAACCAGCAACTCTCCTCCTTGTTGCACCCATTCAAGCACTTCATCCTCCAAACTTCCATCCTTATTCATCACACTACCCAAGTACTTAAATGCACTCACATTTTCAGTTTCCTCACCATCCAACCTCACTGCACATTCAGTGACTTCATTTCTCTCAAAGACCATAACTTACTCTTCCCTACACTCACCTTAGATTCCATTTCTTACACACTTGCAGTTACCCTTCGTCTTCACTTAACAATACATGACCATCTGCAAACAACAGTACAGGAAGTTTCCAACTGCCGCCCTCTCTCATTCGGGCCGCTCCGACATCCACTGCCCTAACTTGTACCTCTTTTATAATCCCATCCATATACAGATTGAACAACTCTAACATTCAAACCAGGAAAAACCAGCCAACAGTCCATCACTATAACCACAAAACAATAATGCTGCTCTGCACACCATCGAAATTCACAGATTTATTTTCAAGAACATATCTTCCAAATTCAAGTCGGTTTCAGCATTAAAACCTAAACATCTCTCAAATACACACAAAGTTTTACTTCTGAAAACTAGTATACAGTCCCTTATAAGCTACACTAGCATCATGATGTTAACAATGCTTTTGACACATGAGTGACATCGTCCTGATCAACATAATCCTAGATACAAACATACATGGTAATGGGGAGAGAGAGAAAAAAAAAAGGGGGGGGGGGCTAGCTAACTTCCTTTCAGGTAGAAGAGGCCAGTTCCTCAACTATATATATATATATATATATATAAACAATCCCTACCAGTTATTATCAAACAGTGATTGTCTCTCACCTTCCCTCTTGAACTTGCCTATTCTCCCTTCTTTTTAAAGGATCATCGTACAATGATGGACATCTTCCAAAACACTGCAACAAAAACTATGCAACAAACCAGCTCCAATATCTCATTTATTACAGTACAATGTTGGAAAATAGGGTTAAGATTATATGTCCTAAATTGGATCAAATGAACCATGCCAGAATGCTTAGTGACAAAGTGCTTCCTGTTTAGACTTCAAAACTCAGTCTGTATTTTGGTATTATGTTTTTAAACCTTATTAAGAAAACTGTAATAGCAAACCTCTAGGCACTAACCCCCTTCAATCCCACGAAGTATTACTTGTGAATAATCGAGCTACCAAGATTTTTTTTTTTTCCAGCTCAGGGGACAACTTCCAGTTTAAAGTCTCTCCAAATTGAATAAACTGTCTTGCAACAGTAAGAAAAAAACAATGCATCCTCAGGCTGAATGAGTCAATGAAGAATGTGGTATAGAACCTGATGTGTTGCTGCAGGAAAAATTAAATATTCTGAGGTGGTTCAGCTACATGGAGTGAATGTCAATAACTTAGTGGGTATGAAAACAGGGTTGTTGGAAGGGGGATGGGAGGGAAACTAAGAACCAGGTGAAGCAATGACATAAGGCAGTAGTTGCAACCCTATGCTCATCTGAATGATAACCCAGTGAACTGCAGGCTAAAGCTGCCCCCCTCCTACAGACAACTATTCTCCTTTCAGGGGTATAGGAAGTGAGTTGAGGGACATTTGAATAACCAGGCAGTTTCATTGCCAAGTTATACCAATGCCTTTACATGAAGGCATCCCTCTCCAGCACTTAATAAGGCAAGGTAGGAGTGCAACAAATGGTGGTGCCATTGCAATGATGTTATTATTAAGTAGAAAAAGATATTCCTGACAGTATCTAAACTAGTGATCCAAAGTCCTCATTATAAAGTTAGTTGTAAATCATAGGAAAATTGTCTATTAATGTTCTTCTGCTACTAATACAGCTAATACATCAGTTTCTCCCAAATTACAGTATCAGATGTATGGCAAAAGTTGTACTGCTTTGGAATACATCCTGACTTGCTGTCAGGATGTATGTATATATATATAAACAGCCAAGCTAACATAACTTTTGCTTGAAATTCAGTAAAAACACTTGCATACTAATGACTGAATAAGTTTATTTTATCATTAAATCAAAGACATCTCAATTAACTAGAAACAGCATGATGTATCAGAATAATCTGTCTATAAGCAGCCAGAATTCAGCTGTTATTTCGATCAATGCAGGCTTTCCTCTGGTGTACATATAATATTGCCATACCATCAATACCAGTCCTTTTAACAAATTTTCACTCCTATACTTCATCATCTTAACCAATTTCCAACTAATACATGGGGTGGTTATAAACTACAAAGAGGAAAAAGAAAGCAAGTACTGTAAAACAGAACTATCAATGGAGCTTTCACTGAACAAGGCCATATAATCTGCAATACACACCTACTCTACTAAAGCTCTGAATATTCTTAGCTAGTTAACACTTTAAAATCCTAGACCTAAAATTCAAAGATGAGTGGGTAAAATGAAGTGGAGATGGAGGATGTGGACATCAACCATTGAAAATTACAGCAGGTATATCAAGCCACAGCCGGTGACATAGCATGGTTACTCTCTCTATTTCAGTGATTTCTTAAAGTTTATTCTTGCCACCTACAGATGATCTTATTCAGTTAGGAGAACCCCCTACTTGTTAAAAGGTTAATGAGGACTATATCCAACCCCTCAGTTACAAAAATATCTCCTAAACTAAATAAAATAGTTTGAAAATAGCAAGAATAAAACACAAAATGTCATCAGCTCTTTAATCATACGCACTTACTGAAACTCATATCGACATTCACTCCTGAATTCAATTATTCATTTACTGGGATCATAATTTTTACAATTTTCTACTCTCACCGACAGCAAAAGCAAGAATAAAACACAAAATGTCATCAGCTCTTTAATCATACGCACTTACTGAAACTCATATCGACATTCACTCCTGAATTCAATTATTCATTTACTGGGATCATAATTTTTACAATTTTCTACTCTCACCGACAGCAAACACTCACAAACTTGATTATGTCAGCAATAATTCCTTTTACTTTTATGCAATATCCTAAATTGCCCCATGATTTTGCCTCATGAACAATCCTTTACAGTAAAACTAATAAAACTACAAAATAAAAAAAGTTTGCATGCAACTGCCAAAACACACTGTTTTGCTTGGTGCATTCCATTGACTGTTATGGCTATCTTAATTACTTCTTCATTTACTGGATTACTACACTTTCAAGAACATAATAATCCCAGGGTACAACAGGCAGAAACCTCATCCAAAGAGTGCTAAATATCCACTTTCTAGAGCTCAGAGGATATTATACCACTAGCAAAGCCAGTAAGATTATGAATGCACAAAACTTACAAAACTGTTTCTAGAGCAATTCAAGTACGGGTAAAAATTTTCAACCAGTAGTTCTTCCTTGTTCTCAGAATACATATAACATGTGGAAAGATGGAAATAATACTTCCATTCTAACTTTCTGCAAGCTGTAAAGGGGGGAAAAAAAAAAAAAAAAAAAAAAAAAAAAAAAGAGTGGCTAAACTTTCCCTGTACTGACAACTGGATGTGACAACTTCCTCATTCACCCCATCATTCACCAGTTGTGGCAAATGCACTCTTTCAGCAACTCCTACAAAAATGGCGAGACGAAATTGATCTGGGACTCCCTCAAGACCTTTCCTAAACAAATCAAGCAGTTTGCACTTTATCTCACCAATACAACAAAAGAAAACTGGGTAGAAAATGATGCATTTTCATAAATCATTGCAGTACAGTAACAACCTGAGAAAAAAATTATAATTTCCTGAAAATGCTTCTTCTCTTGGTCAAGTAAACCAATTATGCAATTCTGCAGGTTATAAACATGATGTGGTACGGCTGAATTTATTTATTTATTTATTTTCTAATGGGTGAATCTCCCGAGCTAGGACCAATGGACCACATAGCTCTGCTGGGCAAGGAAAGATCCTTGGAGAGACTGCTACCTCTCTCACCAGAAATACGCTACCCCAGTGCGGGCTTGAACTGCCAACCCTATGGCTGTCAAGCGTACACGCTACTACTGAACTACTCTGGCCCTGTGGAAAGGTTGAAACTATACTGAAAGATACTTGGAAACAACACCAATGATCTGTTTATGAAAAAATCCAATTACTTCTAAATGACATCTCAGATACTAGTGGGGGGTCCCACAGTACTTTCACAATGAAAAAATATCTAAATACAAGACTAATCATGAAGTGTTGGAAGTTAGTTTAAAAAACTGAATGGATGTATAACTGACCTCGCTGGACATAACAAGCTTCACAGTATTCCTATATTTATTTGGATCCAACCAATCCCATTTATTATAGGTAAACTGCATCAGAATGATAGAGTTTATGTGCAAACTGGGTAACAATACCTGAACATCTGTACAGAATCTCAGAAAAAAAAAAAATGTAAAAACGCTGCCAGCAACTGAGGTTCTTCTACTAATCATATACTGCATAGATCCTGGATGACAGTAGCCTAGTCTCAGGCTCTTATGGTCCACAAAGGGAAATATGGAAATGAATGTTAGTTATATATCTAAGGCAATAAAGCTCTTCAAGTATAAACTATGAGCAAATATTAAGTAGGGGTACCTGAGGAGGAGGAGGGGGAGGGGGGAGGAGGGGGAGGAGGAGGAGGAGGAGGGGGAGGGGAGGAGGAGGGGGAGGGGAGGAGGAGGAGGAGGAGGAGAAAGGAGGAAAAGGAAGGAGTAAGAGAAGGAAGGTGGAAGAGGAGGGAGGAAAAGGAAGAAGAGGAGGAGGGAGGGAGGAAGGGGGAAGAAAAAGAAGAGGAGGAGGAGGAGGAATGGGCAGAGGAAGGAGGAGGAAATGGGAAGAGGAAGGAGGAGGAAATGGGAAGAGGGAGGAGGAGGAGGAAGGAGGATGGAATAGAAACATGGGGGAGGGGGGGATGGAAGGATGAAATATGAAGCTTCAACCTTAAGCTGAATAATATGCTCCAAGTAAAGTACTTTGGCACTTTACTGTTTTTAAGAACAGATACGGTATCAATCTTTCAAACACAAGACCACCATCAGTTCTGATCCCTTGTCCTGCCTGAAGTAAGTTGGTAAGGTGTGTGTGTGTGTGTGTGTGTGTGTGTGTGTGTGTGTGTGTGTGTGTGTGTGTGTGTGTGTGTGTGTGTGTGTTCTAAAATATATATATATATATATATATATATATATATATATATACTGTATATATATAATTCCATCCTCTTCTGTCCTCCTTTCCTTCATTCTTTCCTTTTCCTTCTGCCTGTGGGGACTCTACACTGAGTGACAAGCCAAATGGTTTCCTGTACACCAAGAAACCATTTACTACACTGGGTGGTAACCATATAACCAAATTTTGGCACCTGGTGGTTTAGTGGGTAATTATTGCACTCCAGTTGAATTGAGCCAGTGAAGGTTTATATCCAAGGGGTGGTTGGAGTTGACTGCTCATGTAATGCCACTCAGGGATGAGTAAGGCTGGTCACTCTCATCTTAAATGCTGAGATCAACTGCCTAGCCCCGAGCTACTACACTCCTCATGGGGCAACGAACGATTGGATGATGGATGGATGGATGTATATCTATCTATCTATCTCTCTCTCTATATATACACACACACACACACACACACACACACACACACACACACACACACACACACACACACATGTATATAGGGTGAGAAGTGGTTGGAAGAAGTTCAGGGAGCTCTTGCCTCTCCTGACATTGAGAGGGCTCTCCCTACGTGCTAAGGGGTCTTTGTATGCAGCATGTGTTAGGAGTGTAATGCTGTATGGCAGTGAGACCTGGGCAGTGAAGGAGGAAGATATGCGCCGGCTCAGGCGTACAGAAATGACAATGATTAGGTGGATGTGCAGTGCGTCCCTGTATCCAAGGCCTGGAGGGGCTGGGTTTACAATGGAAGAGTTGAGAGGTAGGATGGGACTGGAGTGTATTGGTGTTGCGATGAGGAGAGGTAGATTGAGGTGGTTTGGACATGTGGAGAGGATGGGGGATGATAATTGGGTGAGGAGGGTGAGAAGTGTTAATATTGGGGGTGGGATTATGAGGGGTAGACCGAGAAAGACATGGGACGAGGTCATTAAGTGTGACCTTAGGGTTAAGGGACTGAACAGGGAGGCTGCAATGGATCGTGCAGCGTGGAGAGCCGCCATTAGGTGACCAAGGCCGACACATGCAAGCATGTTGGAGCCTTTAAAAACGAAAAACGAAAAAAAAACGAAAAACAAACCCCAAGAATAATACCTGAAGAATACTTTTTGGTGCAGGTAAGGGTTACTGTTGCTCATTTGAGATAAGTAATATAAATTACAAAAGTATGCTTTTCTGTTCCAATTTCTGTATCCTACTTTCTCCACATATTAAGTGGAAAACAGAGTTAGGATGATGACTTTAGTAATGATAATCTACACATGCCATGCCATTAATTATGGGTGCATTAACCCTTCCTGCCAGAGAACATAATTACAATTTTATTGCTGATGCTACCATCCATCCATGCTTCCATCCAATCCTACGTTGCCTCATGAGGAGCACAGAAGCCTGGGGCTAGACAAGTCGGCCCTGACATTTAAGATGAAAACAATAATTATTCAGTTTATGGAACGCCATAAATGCAGTTGCTGCTGTTGCTGCTTAACCCTAGTCTATCTGGTTGGGCAGACCCATCAACACCAGGTAAGCAACTACTTCTGACCGACCATTCTACACATACAAAATAGTATATACACTGTGTACTGATTCAGCAACCCCTTGTGGTAGACATCACCACATAAATGTCCTTCCTACGGTGAGGTGTACATAATTTTGAGGCCTGGCTCCTGGATGGACTTCACAGCTGCTCCAACCAAGGTGAACAGCTCCACCAGCACAACACCGTAACAGTGAAATGGGTACCAGTACATCTAACCCCTCCGGTTTGAAAAGATTCCCTTAAACTGAATGAAATTATTTGGAGGTAGCAGTTAAAATGAAAAATCTGTCATCTGACTGAAGGGGTTAAGTAATCTTCAACACTCCATTCCTAATTCTTATCTAGATGAGAGGATCAGGCAGGATACAGAAATTATTAAAAAGCACACAAATACACGAACTATCATATGGCATGCCAAAGGAAAAAAAAAAGCCACAAAATTAATCACCAATTCTTCCAGCCAATGAAATCCTTATTCTACATCCTAAGCAAAACATTTGCATTATATTTTCTTGGCATATGCCTTTCATGTATTGCTAATTTCTAGGAATGCTTTAAAATTTTTATTAAATGTTTTTGCCTTGTGTTGAAAGCACTAATAGGTCCCACATAAGCTGAACAAGTTGCCAGCTTATACACAACTACTGCTGTGATATTACACCACCAGTACTGTAAGTAATTACAAAATAGCACTTACTAGATGGAGGAAAAAAACTGGATGAAAAGGAGTTCTGAGCTGCTCCTGGAGACTTGAGCTGCTGACGAGATGTGTCCTGCATGGTTGCTGCTCCAGGCTGCAGAGATTTGAGAAAGCTGGGAGGGAGTGTTGGTGCACCACGGAATGGCTGTGCTCCCAGCTGTTGTAAATTCATGCTTGATCCAAATCCTTGCATTCCAACTCCAGCAGGTCCAGGCTGGGACTGGTTACCAAACCCCTGTAGTCCAAAAGCTGCAGGTGGGGTCTGTAATGGTGGCTGTGCCTGCTGCTGCACTGCCGCTGCCTGTAACGGTGACCCTGATGCAGTGTAGAACCCAGGGGCCTGTTGGGGGCCTGCCGGGCCTGTTGGGGGTGCTGTGGGAGGAGCACCAGGAGCACCTGCACCATTGTTAGAGTAGAATGAACTTGGAGGCTGGATTGCTTGAATTACAGAATTCTGAACACCAGGTCTCTGAACCAACTGAGATCCCAACAGACCCATGGGCTGGCTGGGGTCATATATGTACAACTGCGAGGGTTGGGGACCACTTTGCAAAGCAGTTCCCAGACCACTCTGCTGGAATGGTGTACCAGCCTTGGATCCAATGGTGCCGAAGTTCTGTTGTGAACTGCCAAATGTCTGTGTTGATGGTTTCACTGCTGATGACATCAAAGAGTTTGAAGCAGTAGATATAAGCACAGTGCTCTGATTCTGTGGCTGACTCTGTCCAAACCCTGTAACTCCAGTTGGCTGCAGTCTGTACTGGGAGAGGTTATTATTATACAAATCTGGAGCGGTTAATGGTGGGGGGGTCTGCAAAAACATTGACTGCTGTCCAAAGGCATTACTACCAAGACCTTGTCCTAAGCCATAAGGAGGATACTGGGAAAACTGGGATGCTCCTCTTTGTCCAAGGACCGGTGTTCCATCCAAGAAAGGCTGATAAAGTCCCGTCTGTGGATTTGAATTGAAGACCATGGGAGGTGATGGTATTGCCCCTCCAATGCCTCCAAATGCTGCTGTCCCTCCAAGAGTCTGGTACATGCTGCTATTAGATGGTCCTGATGAACCAGAAACCAGAGGAGGAGACAAAGACCCAGAAGTGATCCCCAATGAAGATCCAGCAGGCCCAGGAGATACAGAGTTACTAGCAGTCTGCTGCTGTGGCTTCACTTTGCATACATTACCAGACCTACTCACTTCAGCCTTGGCCAATGATGCAGCAGCAGATGACGTGTATGCAACAGCTGCTGAAGTGTAAACCATGCTGCTACCCATTCCTGGTCCCTGCTGTAATGGTGATCCTCCCTGGTACCCACCAACATCTTGTGTATGGTCCTCACAAGTGCCAACAGCATTGGCATCCTTTGGAGTGAAGGATGATTCAAGAGCTGGGGAGGGATCAAGTCCTGCCACACTGTCAACTGCAGAGAAGCTAGCAGATGAAAATGCTACTGAACTGCTGACATCCTCTGCATGTTCTGGAACTGGTGCCATAGTCTCCCATACTTTCTTAACAGAGGCTATCTTCAAGTTAAGGTCATCTGTTGATGGAGATATGGGACTTGGCATGCTGCTCGAAGTCATGACTAATGACCTGGGAAGGCTTATTCCCTTGGTACTCACTGAGCCTGACACTTCTGCTAACTCAGAATCAAATGTAAAATCTAATTTCATGTCTGAAGCACTTTCTTCAACTTTTGAGAAATTCAGAGGCAGCTCAATGGGTTCAGGCTTGTCATTCTTTTTATCCTTTTCTTCTTTTATAGCCATAGTAGTTTCTGGTGAAACACTCTTTCGGTCCCTATTCTCACGCTGTCTCTGTGGCTTTGGAGCTTCACCAAATTTGGCATTATACTCAGCACCGACAGTGGCATTTACTGAGCCTGCTGCCTTGAAATTTGTATTTTCAAATATAATAGTTTGAGATGGTACTGATGTTCCATCTAGAGTGCTTTTATCCACTTTTGGGAAAGTGGCTGGATCATCACTTGGGCTTGAGCGCTGGCTGCTTCCAGCAGAGTTGGGCTGATCACTGATTTCTACACCACTATCATGGTTATCAAATGATGTTGGCTTTACTCCTGACTGACTTGTTCCATCTCCTGCTGCTGGTGCCTGGGATGGAGAATTTGCTCTTAAAGCAGGCAAGGGCTTATCCCATGCATTTTTAGGTGGTGGTGGTATTGCTGCTGAGTCTTTCACAGGGAACAGAGTATTAGTGGGAGATTCAACAGGACTACATGACCCAGTAGACTTCATGGCATTAATCCTGTTGTTTTCACGTTGCTTTGCTAATCTAGGTGGAAGCTTACACTGCCGGGACCTTTCAAACCCTCCAGCTTTATTGCCTCTGCTTTTCTTCTCTTTGGGCTGTTTCTTAGCCGTAGGGGCAGGTGCTGGGCCTGAGGTCGTTGCCACTGCAGTAGTTGTGGGTTCACTAGCCACAGGGGCAGCAGTGACAGGCTCTTGCGTTTGGGTTTTCAACTTCTCTTTCCCAGATTTGCGTCTGGTTACTTCTTGGAAGCCATCATTTGAATCCATGAGGTCTCCAATTAGTTCAGACACTTGTGGCTGATCATCTACAATCACCACACCTGCAACAGAGAATTGATTAATTAAAAAAAGAGTACATCCCACAATACAACCCATCATAAAAGAAATCCAGTATAAAAGGGTACTACTATTCACACACATGCATGCACACATGCGCATGCATGCACACACGCACACGCACACACACACGCACACACACACACACACACATACACAAAGTTATGAGCAGATATTTACATATTTGCACATATGGGTGTGGATGATGCCACATTAACGAGGAAAAACATGCAAGTGGAAAATTAAGCATCAACAGGCTAAGGCCTTCCTACAATTAGTAAAATAAAAATAAAAATAGCTACTACCGGTACTTAACCATCCAGGTCCAAGTTTAATTCACATAAACAGTAAGTGCAATCAATGTAAAATGTAAAACTTGGCTTATTGCTTTAGCACACGCACAATGATGTACAGCATTTTGTATCGTTATGCAAAGCCAACTACACACTATCACACAATTAGTTATATCCTACAGTTCATTTAACCCCAGATATTAGTGGCATGCTACTTATATTCAACACAAAAATCTGTAAAACCAAACACCTAGGATCAGCTTGGTGAAACAAAAGGCTCCCAATTTTTCTCCTTATCCTATGCTAAAGCAATCGCCTCTTTTTCGGCAACATTCATCATTCAATTCATTAAGAATTGGCTGACATGGATTGCTGTGGAAAAGGCAACAGGAAACTACTTACTAGCATAATTATTCAAGTCGATGCCCTCCAATGGGTTGGCTTTCTCTTGCTTGGGTTTACTTTTGTTGACTTCAGAGAGAGCCTGGTGAACCATGGTAGGGTCTAAGTTTATTTCATGTAGCTGATTTACAGTAGTTTCAGTTTTTGTGCCCTTTCCACCTGTAGGTCCATTCTTACTTTTTTCATTTTTATGCGGAGCCTTCTTCTCACCAAACCTCTGCTGGCTAGTATTTTGGGGAACACTCTGACTCTCGGCTTTAGAGTCCTTGCCAAGAGAATTGCGTCCCTGAGCTAAACCCCCACCTGATGAGGGAGCCCAGCCACCAACACTGCTCTTCCTATCCGCCTTGCTTCCTTTGCGATGATCCACTTTGGTAATGGTTGATGCAGACTTCTCCTTGTTCTCCTTCCGGGCCTCAGGGTCGCTGCTCTCTGAAGCTGTCTCCCAATCAGCTTCCTCAGTAGTTTCTGGTGTGCCTTCTTTTACGCTTGGTTTTATTGCTACAGATGATGATGGTGCAGTCATTCCCCCAGGTCCAGGGCCACTTGGTGCCAATGAGGGTCCTCTCCCTTTCTTTGGACCCAAACTGCCTGCACTACTGTTGACTCCAGGTCCACCCCCTCTCTGACGCTCAAATTGTCGCTTCTGAAACCTGGGTGGCATTCTGTCAAACCTGCTCTGCTGCTGCTGCTGCTGTTGTTGTTGCTGAGGTTGTTGCTGTGGCTGCTGCTGTTGTTGCTGCTGCGGTTGCTGTTGCAACTGTTGCTGTTTGCGACCAGCAGTGTCTAAAGCATTAACTTCAATGCTGGTGCACTTCCCCTCCTCTGAAGGTCCAGCTTTGTTCCCAACACCAGTACCAGCACCAGCACCACCACCACCAACACCACCACCACCAGCACTACCACCACCAACACCTGCACCACCACCACCACCACCACCACCACCACCACCTGCACCACCACCACCACTACCACCACTGTGTGTTGGTTTTCCCCTGCCCCCTGCATGGGTCTGCAGTGTTGAGGCTCCTGCTCCTCCACCACCCCTGGGGCCTCCCCGCCTGGCCTCCCCACGCCCCCGGCCGCCACCTCGACCAAACTGGGAGCGCTCACCATCACCGCTCTCCTCCCGGCTGTTGGGTAGAGATGAGCCACTGCAGACGTTACTGCTCCCTACAGCACTGCTACTCCCTGCTGTTGCTACTGCTGTACTGCTCCAATCTCCATCGCAGCTGCTACTCCAATCATCCTACAAATTAACATTTAACTAAGTAATGTTAAAGGACAGTTATATATCCATTTATCATGACACTCCATTATACATCATTACAGGCATACCATTATAAAAGTTCACAACTACCTATACATATATTACCTTGCGGTCTCTATGAGGACGTCCATGGTAATCATCATAATAATAGTAATCATCATCTCGATAGCCCCTATTTTGGAACCTTGGAGGTGGACCTCTGCTTCGACGACTGTAATCTCCTCCTCCTCTACCTCCCCCTCTTCCTCCACGATACAGAGGGTAAGTACCACCCCTAGTGTTACTATTTCTCCCTCCACTTCTATTGGAATCATAGCGATTTCCTCGACTGCCCCGCCCAGATGAAAGAGATTTGTTGCCCCCGCCCCGCTCCGTATTCTTGTTCTCAACCACCTCGCTACTCCCCTCAGATGTCTCTCCTCCAGCGGTTGCTGTTTGAGAAGACCCTGGTGCGTGGGTGGTGGTTGTAGTGGTGGGTGTTTCGGATGTTGTTACGGCCAGCTGCTGTTGCGGTTGTTGTTGTTGTTGTTGTTGTTGTTGCTGAACACTTTGCTGTTGAGGTTGCTGTGTTTGGTGTTGCTGCTGCTGCTGTTTTTGCTGTTCCAGCTCTTGATGGTGCTGAAGCTGTTGTTGTTGTAGTGGCTGAATGAGATGCTGCATTAAGGGCTGTGGCTGAGCAGCTGGAACTGGGGCCACCGAGTCCTTTGGGGTGGTTAATTTCGTTGCTGGTGCCTCTGCCAGCAAGGAACTTGTTGTGGCTGCAACTATATTGCTGGTGGTGCTGCTGGTGGTGCTGCTGCTGCTGGTGGAGGTGGTGGTGCTGCTGCTGGTGATACTGCTGCAGCCCTGGCTGGTTGATGATGCTGCGGCCACCACGCTGCTCTCGCTGTGGCTTGGAGTTGCTTGTTTGGCCACGCCCCAAACGTTGGACTCCCCGGCCTTGGTCAAGCTGCTGCCGGCATTGCTGGCCACCACTGTTACCGTGCCGCTGGAATCGGGGCGGGAGCGTTCTGCGTTTTTTGAACGGCTCGCCCATACATTATCCCTCTGCTCCTTTGGGTGAGGAACCTCTTTCACTTCTACCTTTCGTATTAGCTCTCCCTGAGTAGCTTTCTTGAGGGTTGTCATATTCTTTCTAATTTCTTTTTCCTTATCAGAAGCTTCTAACCTCTCTCGTGTAATTGGTGCTGGAGCATGAGTAGCACGACTGCTCTCTTTAAGCAAATCACGTTGACTAACTTCACTGTCCTCTTTGACAGTTTCATCTTTGACTTCCTTTTCTGTTCCCTTATTAGGTTTTTCATCTCTTGCTTCTGTTTTCTTTGGAGCTTCCTGGAAACTTGACTCACGAGAAAATTCCTCGGCTCTTCCTTCTGTACGATAATAATCATCATATTCGTAAGTAGCATCTGCCCACGAAGTTATTTCCAGCTTCTTTTCTCTGGGAAGAATACTAGATGATGATCTATCAAAAGAGTCTTTGCTTGTGCGAGACTCACGACTCGACCTACTATCTCTACTATCAGGCCGCTGTGGGCGTTCTCTCAACTCTTCACGCAATTCCATCTGTTTTTCAGCTGCCTCAACTTCCTTGTCCCACTCCTTATGTGTCATTCGCAGTTCTCCCTCATAATCACAGTCTTTTAGTAGAGGTTCAGGTTCATACTGTCGACCCCAAGATTCCAATTTCCCTTCACTTCTTCTATCCACAAACAGTTCTCTTTCCTGTCTTTCACTGCGATCATCGAAACTCTTTCTGTTGTCCAATCTGCGGTTCTTGAGGCCATCCCTTTCGAAGTCCCTCCCTCTGTTTTCCCAGTCTTCTCCATTCATGGCTCTCCTACAAAAAAGCAAATTATTTCAATTTCTACACCAACATTTAATCATGACTAAGCACTATAACCATACAGTACTGATCTACAAGTAATACAAAATTATATATAACACTTATACATCTATAACCTGGCACTTTACCCTGCATGGAATATATAGTACTTAAGATTATATGACTGAAAGTTAGGAAAATAATATACCAAAGCTCCTTTTCACTCTCACACAGGCATTACTTCTCATGGAAAATCTTACTGCCTCCCCCTTACTTCTAACAGCCTCCCTCTTACATCACCTCCAACAGCCTACCTCCTGGTGCACTACTACTAGTTGCACTCCAATAACCTTCCTTCTCCTATCCTCTTTTCTGTACTTTTCTTACATACACTTGTTAGATCCCAAGTGCAAGCAGTTGTTTCCACAACAGATACTCTCACTGTGTGCCAACAGGCTTCCTGTGCCCTGAACTTCTTATGTACTCCTACTACACTTCCAGTAAGCTCAATTCCTACTAAATATGTCAAGGAATTTCAGTTACCTCATCATCCAGTTTCTCCAATGCCATAAAGACAGCAAACAACTTTATGCTCACCAAATGTTTCTTACCTATCAAAGTTTGGGTAAATATCTAATCAAATTCTCTCCTTTCTACAACTTCCTGCTCTTGTCAATCATATTTAGCACTCTCTTATTACCATCCATACACCTTTCCTGATAAGTTCAAAATACTGCTCCCTCTAACATTCTTCTTTATTTCTCTTACCTTCATAACTGTCCTCCTCCACTCTTCTGGTACAATTCATTTCCCACACCACATATCCTGTAATTTTTTCAATCCATATTTGGTATTATTTATGCTAAGCCATCCACTTTGCTGCCATTCATCACTTATACACGATTACAGCAACGCCTGACTCTCCTTTTCAACCTACTGTTTCCTGTAATCTTATCCTACTTCCATCCACTTCTACATTCCCAGTACTTATAACACCTTTTCTGCTTTCAGGTAGTAGTAGTAGCTGTAGTTGAGGCCATACGCTCATATGAACATGAACCAGGCAGACTGCATTCTCAAGTTGCTCCCCCTCCTGAAGGCCATCAACCCTTTCTCAGGAGAAAGGCAGTAAACTTAGGACCATTTATGTAAATGGAACTGAAGACACCCAATTCTATTGCAGTCATCTCGCACTGCTGTCCTCCTCCAGCACCAAGCTTTCTGGTACTGATAAGGTATACAAGTAATTCCTGCACCTTTCAACAATCTTTTCATTTTTCTCAATCAATCTTTTCATTATCCTCAATTACTTCCCCACTTACATATACAGTAAAACCTCTACAATTCGGCATCCTTCAAGTCGGAAACCTCTACAACTCGGGAAGGCTCCAAAATATTCATTTAAAAAATCAAAATTCAAAAATTCCCAAAAATGCACACGTGAGAGGAAGAGAGTCAACAAAAATCCCCCCAACTCGGTAAGATGCCGAGTTGAACAGTAATGTTTAAGTGTTTAGTGTTTAGTTCCCCAGTATAGTACAAGTCATAAATACAATACAGTATGGCCTTTATAGTGTTAATTGTGCTTTACATAGTGTACAGCGTCAAGTATAGTACAGTAAAGGTGTGCCCAAAAGTGATCTTGAACCCCTCTAACACCTCCAAAAACTACCAAAAGTCCTCCTCCATGCCTGGAATACACCCTACAACTGCATGGAATCATGGTAAGGCAGCTTTTACTGTTTATTGTAAAAACTTTTAATTTTTTCCATTTTTTCCTTGTTTGTGTATGTGTGTGCTGAGGGGGAACTTAAAGTTCATCCCTACAACTCGGCAAATAGGCTAACTCGGCAAGGCTTGCACATGTATTATGCCGAGCTGTAGAGGTTTTACTGTATAATTATTCTTATCAGTACACCAACGGTAAACATATCTCTATCCTCCTTGATCTTTTAATACAACAAACCATTTCCAGATGCTAAATTTCTAATCAATAAACATTTACTGGAAAATTTCAGCCACATACCGTCTATCAAAATCAAAATCACGCTGCTCATGAGCAGAGCGTTCACGCTCTTCAAATTTTTCATGATATGACGTTCGAGCCCAGCTTTCACGGTCCCGGTCTCGGTCCCGGTCCCTATCCCGGTCTCTGTCTCGGTCCCGGTCCCGGTCCCGGTCTCTGTCTCGATCCCGATAATTTCCCTGGGATCCACGCCCTCTGTACCTCCTGTGGAGAAAACTGCAACTATAAACAGATACCATTAACATTCCTTCAGGGTTATTTGTAGTGGTATTAGGGGTAGACTACAAGATAATGCTGAATTCAAATGTGCAGTGTGTCGAGGAGAGCAGGTAGAGATTGTCAGGCATGAAAGGATTGAGCTTGCTGGTGAGTCTCTTGAAGGTGTGGAAGAGTTTTGTCATTTGGGAGACACGTTATGTGCTGGAGGTGGGGCTGGAGCTAGCTCTGTGGCTAGAGTGAGGAGTGGTTGGAAGAAGTTCAGGGAGCTGCTGCCTCTCCTGACACTGAGAGGGCTCTCCCTCCGTGCGAAGGGATCTTTGTATGCAGCATGTGTTGGGAGTGTAATGCTGTATGGTAGTGAGACTTGAGCAGCACAGAAAGAGGATACAGTATTCGCAGGATCAAACATACAGAAATGACAATGATTAGGTGGATGTGTAGTGCATCCCTGAGTGTGAGGCCTGGGGGGACTAGGTTTGTGATGAAAGTGTTGAAGGGTAGGATGGGATTGGAGTGTATTGGTGTTGTGATGAGGAGAAGTAGACTGACATAGTTTGGGCATGCAGAGAAGGTGGGAGATGATAATTGGGTGCAGAAAATGACAAGTGTTAATGTTAGGGGCAGGGCTGCAAAAGGCAGACCGAAAAAGACCTGGGATGAGGTCACTGCGTGTGACCTCAGGGATAAGGGACTGAATGGGGAAGTTACCAGAGATCGAGCAGCATGGAAAGCCGCCACCAAGTGACCAAGGCCAACGCATACAAGCATGTTGGAGCCTCCAATAAAGAATAAAACGAATAAATGATTCCACTTCACACAAATTTTATATGTTTAGTATATAAACTTTAACAGTGTACTGTGGTTCACGATCGGTGTAGGCGTGCAACAAGGTTGTGTGATGTCTCCATGGTTGTTCAATATATATATATGGATGAGGTGATGACAGAAGTAAGAACATGAGTAATGGAGAGAGGGATGGCACTTGTAATGAATGGTGATGGATGGAATATCTCAAACTTGTTGCATGCTGATGACGCAGTACTACTTGCAAGTACCGGACAAGAACTGGGTAGGTTAGTGCAGAGTTTTCCGGAGGTCTGTGAGCTTCGTGCCTTAAGAGTAAATGTACAAAAGAGTAAAGTGATGGTTACTGAGAGAGAAGGTGACTCCCAGTTCAATGTTACAGTGAATGGAGAGAGACTGGAAGTGGTGAGAGGAGTTAAAAATACCTGGGTACAGTGAAAGAGGAAAATGTGCAAAAGAAGTTGAAAGCAGAGTGACACAAGAAAGAAAAGTAGCTGGTGCAATGAAGGCCTTGACAAGAAACAGAGGCTTGAGTGATGCAGCTGCACGAGGCTTACATGAAGGAGTGTTAGTGCCAACTTTAACACATGGATGTGAGACTATGGTGTGGCATGAAAATGAAAAGTCAAGAGTAAGAGTAGTGGAGATGGGATTCCTGAGCAATGCATGTGGAGAACAGATGGTGGACAGGATATGAAATAATGTGATTCGGGAAAGATGTGGAGTGAGGAAGTTGATGGGCACCAGAATCGAAGAGAGTGTACTGAGATGGTAGCGTCATGTGGAGAGAATGGATAACAACAGAGAGGAGAAAAAGGTATATCTGAGCGAATTTGAAGTAGGGAGGAGGTGAGGCAGTCCAAGGAGAAGGTGGAGAGAGAGGGTGGATGAGTGTGTGAGGAAGAGAAGTTTGGAAGTCAGTGAGGCTATGGAACTGACAAGAGATCGAGCTGGCTGGATGAATGTTGTGAGAAGAAGTGTATGATCAAGGATTTGGCACCCCTTTTTAACATGGCAGCGTCTGGACTGACTCAATCAGATACGTTTATGTGAAGCTACAGAACATGGTGAATGTTTTTAGCATATCCGATACAGCCAGGATTTTGGGGGCTTGAATGATGAGTGAATGGAGGCGTGGCCCACAGGACTGGGCAAATTTGGGATGTCTGGACATTGTTACTCCTCACCCTGCCCTTGGGTGGGAAAGGAGTTCTGGATGATGATGATGATGATGATGATGATGTATTATACTGTGGTTCAAGTTAATGTGGGAAAGGAAAAGTTGTTTTGGTGTGGTTATGACAGGTATGGGTGGTGTGGGAGTGTTACTGGAAAAGAAATGGGTGCATGATGTTCCACAGGTGGAGATGCAAGCCAAGGATGATGCTTCTGAACGTTTGAGTTGGAAGGAGCACTGCAGTTATTTCAGTTTATGCACCTCACGGTTGAACAAGTGAAGAGATAAAGGATGAGTTCTGGGATGAGCATGTGGATGATGTGGCTACAGTGAATAAAAAGTACATGACAAATAAGATGACCTGAATAATCACATCAGAAGGCGGCACTAGGGGATTTCATGAAATCCAAACTGGAAGAGGTATGCCATCAGAAAGTGGAAAAAGGATTCTAGAATTTGGGACTCCTTCAGACACACTAGTGCATACACACTTGTGCAGAGGGACAGCTGAATCATAACCTTCAAGTCATGAGGGAAGAAAACCCAAATAGAATATGTTCTTGTTAGGAGGGTGGACAGAAAGCTAGTTAGGGATGTGGAAACTAAACCTGGTAAGGAATTAGATTATCAGCACTAACTCTTAGTCTGTAATCTCAAGCAAAGGAAATCTTGAGTGATGAGGGAAGGTGTATAATTTAAAAATTGAGACAGAGGAAATTTTCCAAGCTCAAGTTGCAAGGGAGCGGGGGGAGTAATACTGACGTGTGCTGAGGTCTCAAGACGAGTCTTACTAAAGGCGACAGATGTAGTCTGTAGCTAGATGAAGGGAATCCCCACACACACAACAAGTGACTTGGTAGTCTTAAGAGTATAGAAAGAAATAACTAACCATGCCAATGACCCTGATGGGAGAGTTACAGTGCTTAAGATGGCAAAACAAATGGTGGTCAGAGATGATGCAAAATTTTGGCCACTGAATGTCATGAACACTACAGCCATGTGCTTTGCTGCAAATCTTACATTCCTTTCTGGATTTAAAAAACAAGAAAAGACACAACGCAATTAGGCATGTGACCAATCAACTATTTATCGATACATTCAGATAAACAGGGTACGGCACTCACTAGCAACTGATACTAAGCTTCAGCTTGCCGATGGCGGGTCAATCAACCAAGTGACCCAATCACAAATGTTTGTTTTCAAATAGTTATACATTTCTATTTTTCATTTAGTTCTGTGCATCTTTAATATATTCAGCATAAGAAATTATAAAAAATATACAATATGACTTTCACCATATCTATTACATAACATGACTGCACTTTTTAGTTTCATTCATTAATTCATTATCTAATCCTACGTTTCCCCATGAGGAGCATAGGAGCCCAGGGCCAGGCAAGTTGGTCCTGACATTTAAGATGAGAGTGACTGGCCTCACTCATCCCTAAGTGGCATTACGTGACCAATAAACCCCAACCACCCCTTGGATATAAAGCTTCACTGGCTCAATCCGAATGGAGCTCTGTAATTACCCACTAAACCACCAGGTGCCAAAATTTGGTTATATGGTTACCACCCAGCAAAGCAAATGGTTTCCTGGTGTTCTGGAAACCATTTGGCTTGTCACTCAGTGTAGTCACCCACAGGCAGAAGGACGAGGAAAGAATGAGGGAAACAAAGACAGAAAAGGGAGTGTAAAGTCACCCGAAGGCAGAAGGACGAGGAAAGAATGAGGGAAACAGAGACAGAAAAGGGAGTGTAAAGTCACCCGAAGGCAGAAGGACGAGGAAAGAATGAGGGAAACAGAGACAGAAAAGGGAGTGTAAAGTCACCCGAAGGCAGAAGGACGAGGAAAGAATGAAGGAAAGACAGAAGAGGATGGAAGGACAGAAAGATGGAGGAGAGGAAAGGGCAGACACCTGAGAGCAACACTACATCGAGTGAGTGAATGGTGATCGCCCCCACCTACCACAAAACACCCAGTACAACAATGAATTATTATCGTATATCTGGCGGATATCACAGTCATTTGGCATCACCCAAGTACATTTATTCTGAAAACAATGATAAAACTTCCAACTGTAATTGTACAATGGCAAAATCACAGCCTTCTTTTTCTCCACTGGCGCTACTACACTCATGCAAGTTTTCCAGCATAACTCCAACAAAGATTTCATTCTACTCTCCACTATATGTAGGTGATTTCCATCCCATTAATCTGAACAGACTGAAAAACATCCTCTTCAGATTTTCAGAAATACTGTTACAGGCCATTCTCTGGAATCCTGATACAGTATATTCATGTTTCTTTCCTTAATCAGTACAACATGCAATAGCTACAGTAGTAATTTTTATTTCATAGCATCATTATCTGCCTGAAAATTTTCCTACCTTAAGATGGTTCTGTTATTACTGTTCGTCATGGCACCATTAATAACTAATATGCCTTTTTGACGCTGGATTCCAAACACTGTTTAGCAGTCCTGACAGTAAGCCTCTCAGTACGATGACATCTTATTCAAAGCAGAGATGAGAGTTTCAATAGCCTGAAAGATATGAATGGATGTAGACTCATTTCACTAAGAACTTTTAGATAGGTATCTCATTTTTCTTCTGCATCTAGGTGGGGGTGCTCACCATCCACTCACTCAATGTAGTGCTGCTTTGGGTGTCTGCCCTTTCCTGTCTTCCATCCTTCCTCTTCAGTCTTTCTTACCTTCATTCTGTCTTCTTTCTTCTGCCTACGGGTGACTTTACACTCCTTCTTCTCTCTTTCTTTCCTTCATTCTTTCATCTTCCTTCTGCCTATGGGTGACTCTACACTGAGTGACAAGCCAAATGGTTTCAACCAAATTATGGCACCTGGTGGTTTAGTGGGTAGGTTCATATCCAAGGGATGGTTGGGGTTTATTGCTCACATAAAATGCCACTCAGGGATGAGCGAGGCTGATCACTCTCATCTTAAATGTCAGGACCAACTTGCCTAGCCCCAGGTTCCTACGCTCTTTATGGGGCGACATAGGATTGGAAATGGATGGATGGATCTCTTTTCTACCCATCCCATTTAGGGAACTGAAGTATGTTATGATATGACCACTTCAGCATGCACATGGATTTAACTACTTCAGATCTCCTCAGCTTTCTTTTAAAGTTCAAGTTTGAAAAATGTATCAAGTAAATTTCTTGATATATGGGTTTCATAAAAAGAAAAAAAAAAAATAATAATAATAACCACCAGTAACCATTATTCACATAAACTGCAGGTTCATCATAAGTCAATATTGTTAAATTTTAACTGGAAAATAAATGAACCTCACATACAACTATCATTTTGAAAGCATACAGGTCCTTTCCTATTAACAATATAAGCAAGCTATTTACATTCCATACACTTACCCATCTCGCTCAGACCTCTCGTAGAAGTCATCTCGTCCTCGAGAATCAACTCTTTCTGGGCGTTCTGGTTTGTCCATCCTTTCTGACCTCTCCAAACGATCTGAACGATCAAATCTGTAGTCCTTCTGGTCTGTTCGTTCAATCCTCTCCTCCCTATCGTCTCTGTGTCGCTCAGCAGAAGGCAAGCTTGCAGGTCGCTCGTCAACTTCACCTGAGGTGTCACTATCAGTTCTCATGCGTCTCTCCTTTCCAGCAGCTGAAAGAAAAACATGTTTTTAGTTCAAAACATTATCAAGTTTACTTCCAGTTATGAAACAAGTTAAATAAAAAAATTTAATGCCATACATTTGATATGACATCACTAAAAACTATACAATACAGCTGTAACTAATATCCAATTACTGTACAAACCTTCATTTTCTCTTCCCAGGAATCTGTTTGCAGAACTGTTGAATCTGGGTTCAAATGTTGGTGGAGGCTGAGCATTTGGACCCCGAAAGGACTGTGCTCCACGCAACATCTCTTGTTGCTGCTGTTGCTGCTGCTTCTGGAACCTTGGAGGTAATTTGCTCTTGAACTGGGAAGAAAAGACTGGTTGCTGGTCACGAGGAAGACCATCTCTTCGATCATAGGGACGATCAAACTGGTCTCGTGGGTGATCCCGATAGTTATCTCTAAAGTTATCCCTTCTATCTGGGAACTGACGAAAGTCACGTCCACCTTCTCGGTTTGGAGGTTTTTCGTCTCTGGATTCACTATTGCTTCGAGAGCAGCCACCAGATTCAGCATCCTCCCTATCTCTTTCTTCTGTAAAGTCTGGTCGTGTTTCCCAAGGATCTCTATGCTTCTTGCCACTATGCTTAGCCTGTTCAAATCTCTTTTTTTCTTCAAATCTTTTTTCCTCTTCTTCATGACGTTGTCGAGCACGCTCAAGAGCAACCTGGACTTCTTCTCCAGGGGTACGCCTCTCACGCCATGTATCCTCCTCATCTCTTGGGTGAGGTATTGGAGAGTGAGCAGGCCCATGTGCTGGGTGTGAGGTAGTGTGTGTGGGAGGATGTGAAGGATTAAGTGCAGGAGAATGTGAAGGCCCAAGTCCAGGACTATGAGAGGTGCCATGAGGGCCAAGTGAGGAACCATGGGAGGAGCCATGAGAGGGACCAAGTGAAGAGTTATGTGGCGTTAGATGCACTGAACCATGCTGTGATGGGCCACCTCTCATTCCTGATCCTTGAGAATTTCCATATTCCCTAGAGGGGCCTCTTTGGAAATCATAGCTTCCTCTTTGTTGCTGCTGCTGTTGTGGTGGTGGTGGTGGTGGTGGTTGAGGCTGTGACTGCTGCTGCTGCTGTGATTGCTGCTGCTGTGGTTGCTGTGGCTGCTGCTGCTGCTGCTGCTGTTGCTGTGGTGGTGGCTGCTGCTGCTGAGGCTGCTGCGACTGTTGCTGTTGCTGCGGCTGCTGCTGTGGCTGCTGCTGCCATCTGCCAGGTGAGTATCTACGGTTATCATTACCACGGCGATCTTCTCCACCACTCTGTCTGATATCTCGGGGCATCTGATGACCTCTTTCCCTCATGACAGGATCTCTCTCCTGATCACGTTCCCTTGAACTTGGCAGCTCATCCCGTTCACGACGTTCCTCAGTTTCTCGACCACTGTCACGGACTCTGTCCTTCTCCCATCTGTCTCTTCGATCCGATTTCCAATCCATATTTCGCTGCTTATTACTGCCATCCTCTTCTGTGGCTCCTTCATCTTCACTGAAGTTCAACTTTTGGCTAAAATAATATGAAAAAGACATTACAATGTGTAATTCTGAATATTTTATCTGATTATAGTTATTATGTACACTATACATATATATTCATTCATTCATTGCCAGACGCCATGTATCCCAAACGGGGTGGCCAAGGGCTTAGAGTTAATTGTTTTACAGGGAGGGGCACTAATCCTCCACCAACCCCACTTGACACATAGGGAGAATATATATATGTATATATATATATATATATATATATATATATATATATATATATATATATATAATATATATATATATATATATATATATATATATATATATATATATATACTATATATATATGTATATATATATATATATATATATATATATATATATGTATGTATATATATATATATGTATATATATATATATATATATATATATATATATATATATATATATATATATATATGTATATATATGTATATATATGTATATATATATATATATATATATATATATATATATATATATATATATATATATACGTATATATATATATATATATATATATATATATATATATATATATATATATATGTATATATATATATATATATATATATATATATATATATATACCAGTATATATATATATATATATATATATATATATATATATACATCGGTATATATATATATATATATATATATATATATATATATATATATATATATATATATATATATATGTATATATGTATATATATATATATATATATATATATATATATATATATACATATACTGGTATATATATCATTCATTCATCATCATCCGGACCTCCTTTCCCACCCTAGGGCAGGGAGAGCAGCAGCAACGTCCGGACAGCCTAAGTCTGCCCAATTCAACGGGCCACAATTCCATTCGCTCAACATTCAAGCCCCCAGAAACCTAGCTTTATCTAATAAGCCAAAAACATTCATCACATTCTGTAGCTCCACATACACGTGTCCGATAGTCAATCCGGATGTTGTCACATTAAAAAGGGGTCGCAAACCCCCGATCATGCACTTCTTCTCACAACATTCATCCAGCCAGCTCAATCTCTTGTCAGTCTCCTAGCCTCACCAACTTCCATACCTCCCTTCCTCACACACTCAGCCACCATATCCCTTCATCTTCTCCTTCACTTACCTCGCCTCCTCCCTCCTTCAAATTCCCTCAGATACACCTTTTTCACCACTCTATTGTTATCCAGTCTCCCCATATGACCATACCATCCCAGTACCTCTCTTTGATTTCGGTATCCACAGACTTCCTTACTCCACATCTTTCATGAATTTTCGTATCCTATCCACTCTCTGTACTCCATGTACATTCCTCAGCAGTCCCACCTCCACTGCTCTAACTCTTGACTTTTCATTTTCATGCCACACCACAGAACATCCATACGTTAAAGCTGGCACTAACACTCCTTCGTGCAGCTGCAACACTGAAGCCTCTGTTTCTTATCAAGGTCTTCATAGCACCAGCTACATTTCTTCCTTGTGTAACTCAACTTTCCATTTCTTTTGTACATTTTTCTCTCTTTTATATCACCGAACACAGGTATTTGAACCCTTCTCATCAATTCCAGTCTCTCTCCATTCCCTATAACATCACACTGGGAGTCACCTGCTCTCTATAACCATGACTTTTCTCTACATTTACTCTCAAGACATGAGGCTCACAGACATCAGCAAAACTCTGCACTAGTCTACCAATTTCTTTTCTGGTATTTGCAAGTACTACTGCATTATCAGCATACAACAAATTTGGGATATTCCATCCATCACCATTCGTTACAAGCACCATCCTCTCTCCATTACGCATGTTTTTACTTCTCTCATCACCCCATCCACATATATATTGAACAACCATGGGGACATCACACAACCCTGTCGCATGTCCACACTGATCGTGAACCATTCACTTAGATGCCCATTTACCTTTACACATGCCTCACTACCATCATAAAAACTCTTGACGGCACCTAGCAGCTTACCATCTACACCATACATGCGCAAAACCTTCCACAATCCTCCTCTGTCCACTTTGTTGGATGCTTTATCTTGACCCATGAATGCCATAAACACTTTATTGTCCTCCTCACAAGCCTTCTCCACCGTGTGTGTGTGTGTGTGTGTGTGTGTGTGTGTGTGTGTGTGTGTGTGTGTGTGTGTGTGTGTGTGTGTGTGTGTAATTCACCGGGTCGGTCAGGATCACTTGATGGTCGTGATCGTCAGCATTTTACCCTCCCGGAAGGGAGCTGAGAGCTCATATAGTCCGATCTAAGGGCAAGGCTGTGACCTTCACACACCCACACACCCGTCCCCTTGCTCAAGGGGGACAGTAACCACCCACTTCTTCAGTGAAACTTTTCGCAACCTGAGCGAGGCGCGAACTCCCGTCTACCAGATGGCAAGCGAGAACGTTACCACTGCGCCAGTGAGTGGTGTGTGTGTGTGTGTGTGTGTGTGTGTGTGTGTGTGTGTGTGTGTGTGTGTGTTTGTTTTGGCAAAATTTCAATCACCCTTCCATTTCTTCATCTAGGTATTTCATACACCGCCTTACCAGGATGGTATGAGGATTACAGTCAATGCATATCAACTAACTACCGAAATCTTTCCAGTTATCACAAAATGCTAGCCTAGATATGTCATAAAACAGAACCTTATTTTTATTTTTTTTAAGGTATATGAAACATGTGATTAAAAAAAAAGGATACAAAGTGGGAAAGTAAGCAATAAAATATGAAACATACTTGTAGTCAACTTCTCCAGCACTAGTTGCCCAGCCCTCAGACAAGCCAGGCTCATCTTCAAATCCCTCAAGAGCCTCCTTTTTAATGATAGGTGGGGGGACAACAATATCATCTTCATTGGCTCCAGGCGCTGGGCCACTTCCTCGGTAGCGCTGCTGCTCTCGTCCATATGGAGGTCGTGGGTGGCCAGGGTAGTTAGGGGGGAAACCTCCGGGGAAATTTCCACGTGGCATCTGTTAAAGGGTACCCAAATGAAAACCTGCATTTTCCTACGACCAACTCTGCAGCTGAAAGCAGTATCTGAACACAAATAATGTACCAAGTTAACAGCATTTCTTATGGAAAGCTGAATCTACCACAATATTATCATCACCATCATCCAGACCTCCTGTCCCACCCTAGGGCAGAGTGAGGAGTAGCAACGTCCACACAGCCCATGTGTGCCCAATCAAATGGGCCACGCCTCCATTCACTCATCATTCAAGCCCAAGGAATCCTGGCTCTAACAGATACGTCAAAAACATACACCATGTTCTGTAGCTTCACATAAATGTATCCGAGAGTCAATCCGGATGTTGTCAGTTAGTGATGCAAATTAGTCCCCCCCCCCCCAGGACAAATATATGATTATACTTATACCATTATCTATGCCAAATGTTCATAGTTTTTGGGTCAGACATTAGTCAAACATTCTGACAGTCATGGAAAGAGTAAAGTTACAATAAATATTTCTCCTGTAACCTGTTTGAACTGTCCACCAGTACAGTTGGCACAACTGTAGATAACATTATTTACATCAGTAAATGTTTACACTTTATTGATTCATTTTTTCATTATTATCCTTTTATATCTTTGATTAGGGAAAAAGAAATGACAGTATGTAGAAGCCTGTTGCATAACCTGTATATTATTAAACAGGTTACTAAAAATAATTTGGTTGCATCATGTACAGATAAGTATATCAGTGCGTCAAATGGTTCTATTACACATAAGCTGTGAATTTTCGTAAAAACTTTTAAAAGAAATATTATTGCCTATAAAAAAAAATAAAAAAGTTTTTCTATTTATTACAATATATATATATATATATATATATATATATATATATAAAACACATTTTTCTTTTGCTTTGCATAGCTGTCACATTAAAAAGGGGTGCCAAATTCATCATGCACTTCTCCTCACAATATTCATCCAGCAGCTCAATCTCGTCAGTTCCCTAGCCCCACCGACGTCCAACCCTCTCCTCCTCACGCATTCATCCACCATCTCCCCACCTTCTCCTTGGCCTAACTCGCCTCCTCCCTCCTTCAAATTCGCTCAGATATACCTTTTTCACCACTCCATTGTAATCCATTCTCTCCACATGACCATACCATCTCAGTACTCTCTCTCTTCAATTTTCATGTCCACAGACTTCCTCACTCCACATCTTTCATGGATCACTTTATTTCGTATCCTATCCACTCTCTGTATTCCACATACATTCTTCAGCAGTCCCATCACCACTGCTCTCACTCTTGACTTTTCATTTTCATGCCACACCATAGTCTCACACCCATACCGGTATGTTAAGAATGGCACTAACATTCCTTCATGTATGCCTCATGTAGCTGCAACACTCAAGCCTCTGTTTTTTATCAAGGCCTTCATTGCACCAGCTACCTTCCTTCCTTGAGTCACTCTACTTTCCACTTCTTTAGCACATTCCCCTTTCTTTTCTATCACTGTACTCTGGTATTTGAACTCTCTCACCAATTCCAGTATCTCCATTCATGGTAACATCGCACTGGAAGTCACCTTCTCACTCAATAACCATCATTTTACTCTTTTCTACATTTACTCTCAAGGTAAGACGCTCACAGACATTAGCAAAACTCTGCACTAGTCTGCCAAGTTCTTGTCTGGTATTTGCAAGTAGTACTGCATCATCAGCATAAAACAAATTTGAGATATTCCATCCATCACCATTCAGTACCAACACCAAACCCCTCCGCATTACCCATGTTATTACTTCTCTCATCACCCCATCCATCTATATACTGAATAACCATGGGGACACCACACAACCTTGTCGCACGCCCACACCGATTGTGAGCCATTCACTTAGATGCCCATTAACCCTTACACATGCTTCACTACCAACATAAAAACTCTTGACGGCACCTAACAGCTTACCATCTACACCAAACTTTCCAGAATCCTTCTCTGTCCACTTTGTTGTATGCTTTTTCCAGATCCATGAATGCTATAAACACCGTATGGTCCTTCTCACAAGCCTTCTCCGGTATCTGTCTCACCACAAATATTTGGGCCACACATCCTCTGCCACTCCTACAGCCACCCTGTTCATCACTCACAAGGACTTCTGATATCTCTCTTACTTTCTCTATAATGATTCTTCCATATACCTGTCCTACCACACTCAAACTTATGCCACGATAATTCTTCCACTTACTTCGCTCACCACTGTTTTTGTACAGGGGTACAATCACAGCCTTTTTCCACTCCGTTGGCACAATTTCACTCGTCCATGCCTTTTACATAACTACAACAAGCACTTCATTCTGCTCTCACCACTACACTTAATCATCTCTGCATACACCTCATCAACCCCAGCTGCATTCCCATTTTTCAGCCACTTCACAGCACTCTTCAACTGAGCGAGTGTCACATCTCCTGGAAATGCATTCCTTCTCTGCACACCCCCAAACCCAATCATGTTTACAGCCGTTCTGCTCTCTCTACTCCCATTCATCAGGCTTTCAAAATATTCTTTCCATCTGCTCCTTACTTAATCCCCATGGGTTAATCTACTAATCTACCACCTACATCCTTCACACCAGCACATTTCTTTCTGCTTTCACTTCTACATATCTGCACCTCTTTCTAGAATAACTTCCTATTTTCAAAGTAGTTTGCATTCATTTTTCTTCCTAGATAATCATTTACCTCCTTTTTCCCCTTCACTAGTCTCTTTACGTGCTTCTTCCTCTCAATATATCCAGTTCTTATTTCAACTGAAAACCTGTCCAGTAACCACTCTAGCCACTTCTTCCCCTTTTCCTCCACTGCTCTCTTAATCTCTTCATTCCACCATGCCATACCTTTCTTCTTTGTTGTTACTCTTGCCACACCACACACAGCTATAGCATTTCTAACTAAGCAATCACTATATGCATTCCACAGGCTGTCCAAATCCATTTCACTGCAATTCACTGATTCTAACTCCTCCCCTACTTTGGTCCTGTATTCATCTGTCATTTCTCTGATCCTCAGCTTCACGACTTTCAGTCTTTCTCCCTGACTGCTCCTTTCTCTCCTAGTCTGCCTCACTCCTCTCAACATGATCTTTCACACCACCATCATATAATCTGACAGACCTCCACATCGTCCTCGAACGGCCCTCGTATCAGCAACTATTCCCAGCATCTATTCCCAGCATTGACCTCTCTACGAGCACATGATCAATCAGGCTCCTTTCAACAAGATCCCCGTTCCCTCTATACCATGAACAGTATACCTACATGCACCTTTGTGTTTGAAATACAATTTACAAATGCGCAACCACCTTTCCTGACACATAGTCTTCAGTCGCTTCCCATTACCATTTTCTCTTGGTACTCTATTACAGTTTATTATGTTATCCTCAGGACCAGTGCCTACTCTTCCGTTCATATCAACCATTACTGGTGTGATCACTTTATAGCTCCTTGGCATTTCTCCCACTGCTTCATTAAGTTCATCCCAAAACCTGTTTTTCTCTCTCTCACTCCTGTCTTCACACGATGCGTAAGTTACAATCACCGCCACTTTCACCTTCTCAAACTTGAACTTGACATATATACACCTCAAGCTGACACATTTGAAGTCTCTCATTCCACTATGCCACAACTCAATCATCAACAAAGCAACTCCTTCCTCGCATCTTCCTTGCCCATTCACGCCCAATCTTACACATTTCACATCCTCCCACTCCTCCATTTCACACCCTTTCATCTTTGTTTCACACGGTGCCATCACGACATATCTCGCACTCAAACACATTCACCACTTCCACCCTCTAGCTATCCTCATTCACATCTCTCACATTCCACAAGGGCATGCGAATCTGCTCATTTGGTTGGGGCCCTGGGCAGGTATTTGACCCTCCGAGGTTCTCCAAAACAACTGCCATGATTAACCCATGGATTGCGCAATTACCTTTTCTTATTCCACTCCGTGTTGTGCAAAAAAATTAAGAAAAAGTTTTTTTCTTTTTAGTTTTGGTTTATTATAAACTTTAAGATAAACATCCAGGGCATCATCTAGTGAAAAATAATAATAATAATAATAATAATAATAATCTCCCTCTCTCTGTCTTTGCGTAGGGCCATGTGTAGGTTTACGTGGGAGTAGTTTAAAAAATGAAAAAAATAAAAAATAAATAAAATATTATAAACTTGAATCTGAGATGGTATGGTCATGTGGAGAGAATGGATAACAACAGAGTGGTGAAAAAGGTATATCTGAGCGAGTTCGAAGGAGGGAGGAGGCGAGGTAGGCCAAGGAGAAGGTGGAGAGATATGGTGGATGAATGTGTGAGGTAGAGAGGTTAGGAAGTCGGTGAGGCTAGGGAACTGACAGGAGATCGGGCTGGCTGGATGAATGTTGTGAGGAGATGTGCTTGATCAGGGGGTTTTGGTACCCCCTTTTAACATGGTAGCGTCTGGATTGACTCTATCGGATACGAGTATGTGAAGCTACAGAATGTGGTGAATGTTTTTGGCGCATCCGATAGAGCCAGGATTCCGGGGGCTTGAATGATGAGTGAATGGAAGTGTGGCCCATTGGACTGGGCAAATTTGGGCTGTCTGGACAATGCTACTCCTCACCCTGCCCTAGGGTGGGAAAGGAAGTCCAGATGATGATGATGATGATGATATAAACTTGAAGATAAACATCTAGGGCATCATCTGGTGAAAAGATAAAAATCTCTCACTCTTTGTCTTTGCATAGCACCATGTGTAAGTTTGCACAGGGGTGCAGTAGTTAACAGTGATGCACAGCCAGCACAGCCCGAGCTGTGGCTCGCAACATGACACTACCCAGCCTCAGCTGAGGCTTGCAATCCACAGGTAAAGTGATTTTAGATAAAGGAATCTGGGGGACACTTAACCTGGCCAGAAACCCTAGTTATATGATTATCACCCAGTGTAGTAAATGGTTTCCGGGGTACAGCAAACCATTTGGCTTGTCACTCAGCGTAGAGACCATAATGAATCCCTACACAGAGTGAGTGGATATTGGTGCCCCCATCCACCACAACAACAATAATAATAATAATAATAATAAGTGTAGGCTTAACCCCCCGAATGCAGTGGCATGACTTTTTGGTTATTCCTGCAACCATGAGGTGATGACTCAGCATATCAGATACCCCTATGCTGAATAGCTATTATCAGCTTAAGATACCAGAAGCAAGAATAAAATACTGTACAGTAGGTAACAAGAATAAAATGCTGCTAATATGCTTTCACAATGAAAGAGTTATATATCTCTCAATGCACAGAAATTTTCATTGCTAACAGATGACAGCCATCTGATAAATACATACATCTATCTACCTATCTATCTATACCCCGACACCCTAATCCTGCAAAGGGTGGCCGCAGACAAAACGCCTCCAAGTCACTCTGTCACCAACCATTTGACTGCCCTCCCCCCAACTCACTCCCCCCTCCCTCATATACCTCTCAACTCCATCTCTCCACCTCATAAATACATGTATATATCAATAATCAGGCTCAGCATAAAGCAGCACTCCAAAACACAATAATGTCAAAAAATTTTGTAAGTTACTTACATATGAGCTCACTCCTCTAAACTGATGCAACTGAGGGCCATGGGGTGGAGTCGGTCCCATGGGGCCAATGGGTCCTCCTGGCACCAATGGTGGTCCTCCAGGAGGAGTTCCCCGAGGTCCCAGACCACCAGAACGATTTGGTGGGTGTATCTCACCATTGAAAGTGCTTGTGGTTTGGGGGCTAGGCAAGCGCTCATCCTGTGGCAACTGTGCCCCAACACGACCTCCACCCTTGATCCAGCTGCCCTCGGCTGCAAGTGATTAGAAATGTAAAAACCCAGGATAATAACATGCCAAAATTTTTAGGAAACACGCTTCACCTTCTAATTAACCCATCACGTCCAGTTGTTTTCACCACCCAAACCACCAGCAGGTGTTTTTCTTAAAAACCACCATTATTTAAACCATAATTTCTCAGCTAAACCTATAATATAAAATTATAGTATAATATGCTCTTATAATATGATGCAATAATCATAATAACAATACAATAACAATAATGCAAAACACTAGATCATGTATACATGTCACCTGGATGTCCCCAGGTCGTCATGTATAAATGCCACCCAGATGAGAGGGGTTAAGCTAGCAAAATATATATATATATATATATATATATATATATATATATATATATATATATATATATATATATATATATATATATATATATATATATATATATATATATATATATATATATAAATATATATATATATATATATATAGTAAAACCTTGATATAACGGACTTCAGTAGACTGGAATTCACTTGTATCGGACTTGAGGAGCTACCGGACTAAATTCCTATATACTGTATTGGAAAAAGTCTGATAAAGCCAGAAGCAGTCCTGACCACTTCAGCCATGTTCACCATAGTAAGGTAAATAAAAGACATGTTTATCAGTGTACAGCACAGTATTATTATATATATTATACCATTTGATTATTGTAGCGAAGGTATAATACAGTATATACGGTACGGCAGTGGCAGTGAAAACAGTTTAAAAACCGTTGGTGGGATCCAGACTAATGTCTGATATATCGGAAAAAGTCCGGGTTAGCAGGGGGAAGTCCGGATGTCGCTTTTATCGGAATAGCTTTGGCCCCAATTAGTCCGTTATAGTGAGGTCTTACAGTATATATATATATATATATATATATATATATATATATATATACACAGTAATCCCCGTACTATCCAGACGCCCACTTTCTGGACACCCCACTTACCAAACATTGTGGGCCTGGACCTTCAGAACCAAAAAAAAAAAAAAAAAAAAAAAAAAAAAAAAAAAAAAAACCGAATTTTTCCCACCAGTAATTCTGAAACTGCTGCGCGGTGCCGAACAGCTGTTTACACCATGGCCCATTCACCCTTTCCTTTCTCCCCCCTCCCCTGTCCGGGTTGCCATTTGGTATTTTTCATTACCAAATGTGGGCTAATTTGGTAATGAAAAATTCGATTGGTAATGAATCAGAATAATGCATTACCTAACGGATTTTTCACATGTATGAGGATACACAGGATGGAGATGGTGGATTGTCTGCTCTCTCTGATTAATCTGCTAGCCTACATAGCATGAAAATATTCAACATGCTGTTAATTATAAGGAGAGTGATTACACGTATTTCCACTTGTATATATAATTAGTGAAGAATAAATGCCAACTTTATGAATTTGGTAATGAAAAGTTAAATTTGGTAATGAAAACTGAGGAGTTTGGTAATGTGGCCATTGCAATCTGGCAACTTTGTCTCCCTGTCACCAACACTGTCCAACAGTTACTGCCTAACTTCAATCGCAAGTACTGTAGATGCTTATCGCAATGGAAGCCACGTGTGCTCGTTTTTTGTGAATAAACAGTGAATAAACTGCAATACCTCGCCACTAAACCATACGGGAATTTACAGTGTTGTGCAGTGTTAAGAAATTAGAATTTAGAGTGCAAAGGATTAACTGTCGAGTGCAAATTGGCAGTTGATACTGGCGGTTGAAACTGGCATGGTAAAGTTAAGAACAATGTGCAGTGTTAAACAATTATAACTCACAGTGCAAAGAATTAAGTGCAGCACAACACTGGATTACTGTCTGTGCTTCAAGAGCATTTTCACCACTGCCAAAGCCTTAGAGAAGGCAGCCACAGATGTGCTGTAAGTACCCTGGCTGAGGTACGGTCACTTCTAATTCATCATTCTTTGGTTCCTTTTCATTCATTTCATGCTTTATGTCCATTACTAGTGTGAACAGCGTCTTAAATAGGTTTAAATAGGTGCTATGCATGTCCGGTAGAGAATTATTTAGGTGGCTTGCAAAGTTAGGCTGGGTTAGAGTCCTTAAGTACCACACCAAGAGCCAGAGGCCCACATTCCGAATGGGACCACATTCCGGATGGGACCACTTTCCAGACATGCCTTAGGCTCTATTATGTCAGATAGTAGAGGGATTACTGTATACATATATATATATATATATATATATATATATATATATATATATATTCATCCATCCATCATCCAATCCTACATTGCCCCATGAGGAGCATAGAAGCCCAGGGCTAGGCAGTTGGTCCTGACATTTAAGATGAGAGTGACCAGCCTCACTCATCCCTGAGTGACATTACATGAGCAATCAACCCCAACCACCCCTCAGATATAAACCTTCACCGGCTCAATCCGATTGGGGCGCAATAATTACCCACTAAACCACCAGGCGCCAAAATTTGGTTATATGGTTACCACCCAGCATAGTAAATGGTTTCCTGGTGCACAGGAAACCATTTGGCTTGTCACTCAATGTAGAGTCACCCACAGGCTGAAGGAATATATATATATACAGTACACCCTCATTTTCGACGGGGGTTAGGTACCTAAGATACCCGTCGATACCTAAAACCGTCGATACCGATTTTCGTCTGGTCAGGTACCCTTTGTTTATATATTTTAGTATCCCTTCAATCACTCGTATGTAATATGCAGTTTAGTTTTAGTGTTTCTTAGAAATAAATTAGTTAGGCAATTGAAAAACTGAGTATCATAATAAAACTACTTATATTAAGTAAAGAGTTATGGAAAAAATAGCATAATCTCTGATGTTAATGCATAGTGGTCGTACACTGGACCTCAACTTGTAAGGGCTGCTGTATCATCACTTCTCTCTCCACTTATACCTCACTCCATCTAAAAATAAAAGGTGAAACCAGCAGTTGTAGCCATCCATACGTTTACATAACCGAGTGTGTAAAAAAAAAAAAAAAAAAAAAAAAAAAAAAACGAAAGCAGCAGTGGTGGTCATTCATACGTTCTAATAACTGAGAGTGTGAGGCAAGTGTTACGTTAGATCAGCTGTTCGCACCGATCTTCACAACACACGCGTGGTGCTGCTAGCTCATACCAGAGAGACCACGCTCTCCTATTTACTTTCATTCTCAAGAGCTTCCTTTCATTCTTGATATTCCATTTCTCCCAGACCTAAATTTTCACGACTGTATGGCAGTTTGTGCTATCAAAGATGAATCTTAGCCTAGCTTTCACTAGGATCTACTTTTAGGAAAATTCAACTCTCCTTAATCTCGTATATTTCATATTTAATCTCTGCTTAACTTTTGCAAGAAATATCCTTTATTGACAAAAAATCCAACTCGTCTTTAACATTATAACAAATGATACAGGAGCATGGGATTTATCATATGTCCTGCTGCATTACCACACAACAGCACAGACACACGATCTTTTGCTGCTTTAAAGCCTGGCGCACTTTTCTCCTCCTTCGAAATGTACGTTCTTTTAGGCATTTTCTTCCACCACAGGCCTGTTTCGTCCGCATTAAACACTTGTTCAGGCCTGTACCCTTTCTCCCTTATAAGTTCAGCAAAGTCACGTGGGTACGATTCTCCTGCTATCTGATCTGCTGAAGCTGCTTCACCAGTCATCCTAATGTTATGTAGGCCATACCTTTTCTTAAAATTCTCGAACCAGCCCTTGCTAGCTGCAAATTTCTTTTGCCTAGAAGCACCAACATTACTAGGCCTATCACCATCGTCATTACTTTCATCACCATCATCACTATTTTCACCTGCCTCACTTTCATCACCATTATCTTCACCAACACCACTGCTTTCACCAGCAAATCGAGCATAGAGTTGTTTTGCTTTGTTTCTGATGAACTGGGAGTCTAGCGGCACGTGTCGACGGTTTAAGTCCTCAATCCAAATATTCAGTGCCTTTTCCATTTTCACCAAGGCATCATCTCTCACATGCATCGTTACTTTAGCCGATCCTGGTGTGCACGAAGCCAGAACATCTTTAATGTCTTTTTCTCTCCGTTTTATGCCACAAACACTGGACTCATTCATGCCATACTCGCGACCAACCGCTGCATAGCTCATTCCACTTCTAAGTTTTTGTAATATTTCGTTCTTTACTTCCAAGGTAAGTACTTTCCTTGCTCTCTTAGCTGCCTTATTTCCAGTTGGAGTGTTACAAGGGCGCTTCGGAGCCATGATGATCACGAAAGCACGATAGATGTGGCCGAACACGATATGAGAACAGACAAACGTGTACTGATGCTGTTGTTTGTTGGGTCGGCGGGAACATGCCGCGAGCAGCCAGAGACACCTGGCGGGATGGCGCGCAAACTTGCTAGGAGGTGCCAATACAATTCTTTATTTTCTTATTCTTTTAATAATAATAATTTAACTCCCAGCAGAAAAAAAAAAAACGTCGATAATCAAATTCGTCAATAAAAAAAACGTTGATAATGAGGGTGTACTGTATGTATATATATATATATATATATATATATATATATATATACATCGTTTCATTTTTAATGGCTCCAACATGCTTGCATGCGTCGGCCTTGGTCACCTAATGGCAGCTCTCTATGCTGCACGATCCATTGCAGCCTCCCTGCAATGTATACACCCACTGCAACTTGACTTAGGGCATACACACAGAATTGCTATGGGAGAGTTGTCCGTCTTTGCTTTGTTTCCACCTCTGCCATGTGAATTTTGGGGGCAAGAAGTAACTGGCAACTCCTCTGGTGTTGGCAGGAGGTGGTGAGACACTCAGCACGCAACTCCTCTGGTGTTGGCAGGAGGTGGTAAGACACTCAGCACGTTAAGTGCTTGCCCAGAAGCGAGAGTGGGAGTATATGTTCCCGTTCCTCCGAGCTTTGCACCTCCCTCTTTTTTCGTAAGCATCACTTTTGCCCTGTTATTTTCCTAGAGTCAAGTTGTCATGCCTGGAAAGTACTGCTGAAAGATGAGAGGGTCCATATCATAGCATGGAGGCAGGATACTGTCCCTATCAACATGATTTGTAAACATACTGGATGTGCAAAGTTGACTGTCATGAAGAAATTTGCTGCAGCGCGTAGTCTGCCACCTGATGTCGTACCAGAGCACATGCATGGTGATGGAAAGAAAAGGACGACTTCCAGAGGTACAGATATGCTTCTGAAGAGGGAAGTAATCAAGAATCCTCAAGTGACAGCAGCAGAATTGAAGAGAATGCATCCCCAGCTGTTACAAGACATCTTAATTCGAACTATCCAACACCGCTTGCAGAAGGAGCTGGGTTTGCCAAGCCACACCTCAGCCAAGACCCCGCTTCTCACTGACCGCATGAAGAAGCAGCGCATTCAGTTTGCCAAGAAGTATGCACACTGGACATTGGATGGGTGGAGAAAAAGTTATGTTTTCCGATAAAAGCACATTTCAAGTGTTCCAGGTGCGTTCTGCCAAGGTTCGTCACCCTGCCTCCCGTGGTCGATATGACCCTGCTTACACAGTGCCGACTGTTAAGCACCCACAATCTGTAATGGTATGGGGGTGCTTCTCAAGTGAAATGAGAAAGGGAGACCTCTGCTTTCTTCCTAAATATGGTACTTGATGATGAATGGTGGCTGGTACATTCAAGTTCTGAAAGATCATTGTTAAACTTTTTTGCTATTCATGAGTGCGACTTTTTCATGCACGATTCAGCTCCATGTCACAAACCAAGAACGGTGACAAAATGGCTTCAGGATAATCGGACCGAGGTCCTCGACTGGCCTGGCAACAGTCCGGATCTAAATCCATAGAAAACTGCTGGGCAAAGATGAAGAAAATCATGGCAGAGAAGAAGACACCCAATCTGGACAACCTCAAGACTGAACTGACAAATGTTTAGTACCAAGAAATGTCCTTAGATTACTTTAGAGATCTAAATGATTCCATGCCAAAATGCATCCAACTGGTCCTGAAAAACAAGGGAAACATGATTTTATATTAACAAATGGCATTTCATCAACAAACACTGTGATATATTATGACTTCTGTGTTTTTTAATACCTTGTGGGGGGAGGTCCTAAGTCAATTTGCGTAGCTGTATAGATAGATAGATATTATACACTACATTTTTACAGGGTGTCCTGTGAGTTAAGTCCAAAACTTTGGAAATGATAGATGAGTGAACTCTAAGCAAAAAATGTTAAGTGAACACGTGGCCAAATCTCAACCGTTACGGAGCTACAATTACTGATGAACTTATGGGGCGAAAACAGTCTCCTTCATAATTCCCCCATAAGGTCATTATTAATTGTAGCTCCATAATGGTTGAGATTTGGACACATGCTCATATTAACATTTTTTACACAGAATTCATTAACACGTTACCCGCGTATCGGCAATATGAGTTCTCTCCCAGGCCGTGCTTCATTTCAGAACTCTCTCCCAGCAGTCTGCATGGAGCTATCACAGCAAGAGGATTTATGTCACTTTACTGAGTACCAATGAGGGATATGCCTTCATAAAAGTAGTGCGTCACTGGTGGCCCAACACGTGGTATCCTGACATTTTCTTCTCATATTGCATGATGCACCACCGGTGGATCACTAAGGTAGTGTACTACTTTGGCCCAGGTAGCACAGTCTCCGCTCACCCTTACCTGGCGCTTCCATTCTCTTTGGTTTGTTACCATCTCATTCTCAGTCGTGAAGTTCCAGGTGGCACTTAGCTATTTAGGTGGTTGAAGGAAATCCAAGCAAAGGTCCAACACTACCTTTTTTAATTATCATCTTGTTTCTTGTTCATTTTTCCTCCTTCTAATCTCTTCACTGGCCTTCTAAAAGTTTTTGCATCGCTGAAGACATTGTTTCTTGCAACCAAGCATAATGATAGGTGGGTATGTTGAATGCCATAATGGTAATCATCAGTATCCAGCCAGGGATAATTACAAGTATTGATTATAATTAATCATTTATAATTATAAAAAAAATTCTAATAACCAGAAACATCCAGCACTTTTTTTTTTTTTTTTTTTTTTGTAACAAAGTAAATGCAGAACTGTTCAAAACAAGAGTGGTTACTCCATTTTTTCTTCCCGTAAAAAATCACAAATATTTATCATTAGTAAATTTACTACTACTTTTTTTCAAGAAAAGTGTATTTGCATCTCATGGCCCCAGTTCTGAAACACAGGGTTATTTTTCAATGTTTTTGTGCAATTAATAATATTTTTTGACATCTAAATGAAATGTAATAGTCACTACTGGAAGTCTGATATATATTCTCTAACTAAATAGGCATTTCTCTAATCTTATATCATTATCTTATTCAACACGTCTTCGACTGTAGAAGCAGCAACAAAAAATCTGCCCAGCCAATATTTGTGAAGGTGAAGTACATGAAATAGTGAAAACAAATAATTATTTATTATTGCACCATCAGCGTATCAACACGCTAGGAAAAAAGACATCAAATGGTACACCAGTGGCTCAGCACGCCGCTAACATGTTAATCTATCATTCCCCAAAGTTTTGGACTAAATTCCCAGGACACCCTGTATATCATCACCATCATCATCCGGACCTCCTTTCCCATCCTAGGGCAGGGTGAGTTGTCGCAATGTCCAGAGAGCCCAAGTTTGCCAAATCCAATTGGCTACACTTCCATTCACTCAACATTCAAGCCCCCAGAATCCTGGCTCTATCTTATATGCCAGAAACATTCACCACATTCTGCGCCTTCACATAAACGTATCTGACAGCGCCTTCACATAAACGTATCTGACAGAGTCAATCCAGACGTTGTCACATTAAAACAGGGTGCCAAATCCCTGATCGTCTACTTCTCACAACATTCATCCAGCCAGCTTGATGTCGTCAGTTCCCTAGCCTCATCGACTTCCATACCTCTCTTCCTCACACACTCATCCACCTTATCTCTCCATCTTCTTGGACTACCTCACCTCCACACTCCTTCACATTCGTTCAGATATACCTTTTTCACCATTTTACTGTCATCCGTTCTCTCCACATGACCAAACCATCTCAGTACACTCTCTTCGATTCTGGTGTCCACAGACTTCCTCACTCCACATCTTTCACGAATCACATTATTTTGTATCCTATCCACTCTCTGTACTCCACTTACATTCCTGAGCAGTCCCATTTCCACTGCTCTCACTCTTGACTTTTCAATTTCATGCCACACCACAGTCTCACATCCATATGTTAAAGTTGGCACTAACACTCCTCCGTGTATGCCTCGTGCAGCTGCAACGCTCAAGCCTCTGCTTCTTATCAAGGCCTTCATTGCACCAGCTACTTTCCTTCCTTGTGTCACTCTACTTTCCACCTCTTTTGCATATTTTCCTCTCTTCTAACACTGTTCCCAAGTATTTGAACTCTCTCACCAATGCCAGTCTCTCTCCACTCACTGTAACATCACACTGGGAATCATCATCTTTCTCAAAAACCATTCATTACAAACACTATCTCTCTCTCCATTACTCATGCTTTTACATCACCCCATCCATACATATATTGAACAACAATGAGGACATCACACAACCTTGAGGCACGCCCACACAGATCATGAACCATTCTCTTAGATGCCCATTAACACCATACACGTTTCACTATCATAAAAACTCTTCACGGCTCCTAGCAGCTTACCATCCTCACCGTACATACGCAAAACCTTCTACAATCCTTCTCTATCTACTTTGTCGTATGTTTTTTTCTAGACCCATGAATGCTATAAACACCATAGTCCTCACAAGCCTCTTACACTATCTGTCTCAGTACAAACATTTGATCTACACATCCTCTGCAACTCCTAAAGCCACCCTGTTCATCACTCACTAGGACTTCTGATATCTCTCTTACTTTCTCTATAATAATTCTTCCATATACCTTTCCTATGACACTCAATAAACTTATGCCATGGTAATTCTTCCACTCACTTCACTCACTTTTATTTTTGTAAAGTGGTACAACCACAGCCTTTTTCCACTCTGCTGGCACAGTTTCACTCATCCATACCTTCTTACGTACCTCCAACAAGCACTTCATTCTGCTCTCTTGACTACACATAATCATCTCTACATACACCTCATCAACCCCAGTTGCTTTCCCATATTTCAGTCGCTTCACAGCACTCTTCACCTGTGCAAGGGTCATGTTTCCTGGCACTGCATTCCTTCTCTGCACACCCCCAAACCCAGTCATGTTTACAGTGGCTCTGCTCTCTCTATTGCCATTCATCAGGCTTTCAAAATATTCTTTCTATCTGGTCCTTACTTCATCCCCATGGGTTAATAATCCACCACCTGCATCCTTCACACCTTCACATTTCTTTCTGTTTTCACTTCTGCATTTCCACACCTCTTTCCAGGATAACTTTCTATTTTCAGTGTAGTTTGCATTCATTTTTCTTCCTAGATCATCATTTTCCTCCTCCTTTTTCCTCTTCGCTAGTCTCTTTACGTGCTTCTTCCTCTCACTATATTCAGTTCATATTTCAATTGAACCCCTGTCCTGTAACCAGTCTAGCCACTACTTCTTTTCCTCCACTGCTCTCTTAACCTCTTCATCCTACCATGCTGTACCCTTCTTCTTTGTTGTTACTCTTGCCACACCAAACACCGCTTTAGCATTTCTAACTAAGCAATCCCTATATGCATTTCACAGGCTATCCAGATCAATTTCATTCCAACTTACTGATTCTAACTCTTCCCCTGCTTTGGTCTTGTATTCATCTGCCGTTTCTTTGATCCTCAGCTTTTCAACTTTCGGTCTTTCTCCCTGACTGCTCTCTCTCCTGGTCCACCTCACTCCTCTCAGATTGATCTTGCATACCACAATCTTATGAACTGACAGACCTCCACATCATCCACTCACGGTCCTCATATATGTATATATATCATCATCTAATTCTGTGTTCCCCCATGAGAAGCATAGGAGCCCAGGGCTAGGCAAGTTGGTCCTGACATGTAAGATGAAAGTGACCAGCCAAACTCAACCCTGAATGGCATTATATGAGCAACAAACCCAAACCACCCCTTGGATATAAACCTGCACAGGCTCAATCCAGTTGGGGCACCTTAATTACCAACTAAACCACCAAGCATCATAACTTGGTTATATGATTACCACCCAGCATAGTAAATGGTTTCCTGATGTACAGGAAACCATTTGGCTTGTTATATTCATATACATAGAGATATAGATAGATAAATAAATAGATAGATCATTAAGGGACAAAATAAATAGATATTCACCGTGCTGTACAAGTTGCACCTACTTTGTGGCCTGAGGCTTGGCCCAGGACCATATTGAGGAGAAGACTCGGCTTGCGAGTTGCCACCACCAAGCTTGGGGAACTCCCGATGAAAAAACTGCGACTGTTGGACTGAGGAGGACTGTGGGGGCCCACCATCCAGTGGGTGTGGTGCACCTGGGGAGCCACCAGAAAGGGGCACACTTCCTGCTGCACTGCTCCACGGTTTGTTGCTGTTTGGGTTGCTTCCATTGCTTAGGCTTGCAGTGGGAGCCTGGGAACTGCTGTTGTTGGTGGTATTTGAGTTGTTTGTGGGAGCTGGGGAGGGAGTGAGACTGGGAGTGATCAAGTTGCTCCCACTGGCTGACTTGCTGAGTAAGGGATTGGTGTTGCTGCTGCTCATCAAGCTGATCGTACTGGTTGTGGGAGTACTGGTCGTGGAAGGTGAAGCTATGCTGTTTGCAATCGGGTTGTTGTTGATGCTTTTGTTTTTGTTGTTTATGGTGGTATTGGCGTTGTTGTTGCTGTTGTTGTTGGGCATGGTGGTGTTGCTGTTGGTAATAACTGTAGGGTTGTTCAGATTTATGCTGCTGTTCCCACCATCGAGCACTGGGCCTCCACCAATTACTGGAAAATACAAGCACACATTATATACCAGGCATTCAGCTGATATTAAAATAATTACTATCACCTTTCTGGTTCAGTTCTGAAAGGAAAATTATTGATATACAGTCATCTGCTTAACTGCTGGTAGATGATTCAGTACTGCTGGGATGTGAAAAACGAAAAATTTAACCCCTCTCAGGCTGATTCTTTGTAAGGTAGAGTACCTCCCCTAGGTCATTGTTTTATAACCAATATAAATTGTACCTTACATGAAGCTTGCAGCTTGGCCCATGCAGACCTTCTTTGTGTCTTATATGAGGTCTGCAACTCAGTGAGGGTTAAAGGCTGGTAGACTAACTTTAGAATTAGCTACATGGAAAAAATTATCTAAAAGTGTAGCTACTGCATATTGGAAAACACAGAGTAGCGTATTTGAAAGACATCAAGATGGACCAAGACGTAAGACACTGGAACAGAGAATGTGACAGTAATACACTAGAAAGCACTCAGAGAGAAAGCATACCTCTGCCAATGCCAGATTCGCATCCGGATCCGCCCCAAAATTTAATCAAGTCTTATAAATGGCCCATGGCCCACCCTTCAACAAAATTTCACTGAGAACTTATACTGTGCGGGTTACATAGCATCAGGATCTGGATCCACCCAAAAATTTAACCAATTCTTTCTTGGCCCATGGCCCACCCTTCCACAAAATTTAATAGAAATTCATTGTGAACTTTTGGAGATATTGTGTGGACAAAGAAACAGACTGACAAACATTGTTGAATAAATAATCTCCTCCAACTTCGTTGGCGGAGGCAATTACTTTAATGGTATACAAAACAAGGATAATGGCATACACGATAAACTGAATGACAGGGATGGAAGCTTGGTCACTGGGGCATTACATAATAAAAAAGGGGCTGAAACTAAGAGCAAAAAAGGAAAAGTTACATGAGCTCTTTTTTGTGGTTTACTCTTGTTACTTCTTGCTATATATATGTACAGTACAATACTGATTCTACAAAGTGGTTTGAGACCACAACCTTTTTTTTCATTTTTTTCAGAAAAGTAAAAATAATACCCTCAATATTTAGAGTAAGAAATGCTATCCTTAACATCCACATGGTCTAAGTTTGACACTGTTGCTGAATCTGCCTACAGCAGCACATGACAAATGGCCTACTGCGGTTTTGCAGCATTAATTCAAATCAAAGTACAGTATGTCTTGCACGAAAACTGGAGGAAGAAAATAAGGAAACTGTCCTAATATCTATATGACAACTCCGTGCAGTACCAAAAACAGAAAATAATAATACAGTACTAATAACACTAATAATCATCATCTCAGTACAATCTCTTCAGTTCTGGCGTCCACGACTTCCTCACTCCACATTTTTCACAAACCACGTTATTTTGCATCCTATCCACTCTCTGTACTCCACATACATTCCTCAGCAGTCCCATCTCCACTGCTTTCACTCTTGACTTTTCATTTTCATGCCACACCACACCACAGTCTCACATCCATAGGTTAAAGTTGGTACTAACACTCCTTCATGTAAGCCTTGCACAGCTGCAACACTCATGCCTCTGTTTCTTATGAAGGCCTTTATAGCACCTGCTACTTTCCTTCCCTGTGTCACTCTATTTTCCACTTCTTCTGCACATTTTCCTCTCTTTTCTATCATTGTACCAGGGTATTTGAACTCTCTCACCATTTCCAGTCTCTCTCCGTTCAGTGTAACATCATACTGGGAGTCGCCAATCTTGATTACCATCATTACTCTTTTCTACACTTACTCTCAAGGACGACGCTCACAGACATCAGCAGAACTCCGCATTTGAACTCTTGAATACTGTATAATATATGACTGAAATTTGTAATACTGAACTGTACTGAAATAAGATTATATTTCATCACTTGCTTTCGGAATGCATTCTCCCACTACCTAGGCAATTCTTAAGTTAACCAACTCAATTCTTATGATAAACAACTCTCCATCTCAGAGAATTATTGTCAAATTATTACAATCACATTTTCCCACTGTAATTAACTCTGGGATGGTTTGTAAGTGTTTGGTAACATTACTGATTAAGATAAAAGCATAAAATTAATTATTTTATACAATTCAGAAGTTTTATGAACACGATGCCTGACTTAAGGGTTTGAGTGGACAGTTGTTATAAGTATTATGAAGGTACATTTGTTTTTCTTATATGTCTGATTTTTTTATATGTTTTGTTACTTTATATGAGCAATAACATCCCAAAGTTTTAGTAAATTTGGTCAATTATTTTTACAGAAAAAAAAAAATACTGTATATGCGTTAAAAAAAAAAAAGAGAGAGAGAGAGAGACGCAAGAAATGGGAAACCAAGGGAAGTGTGTTCATCTGATCTCTATGATATTTGGTAGTTTTACTAATAAAACGCTCATTAATGAATTGCCCTAAAAAATTTTTAATATTCTTAACCACTGCTTAACAAAAAAAAAATTCCCAAAATGTCTATGTATTTATCCCAAATTTTACCCCCTTTTGGCCATGTTCAAAAAATCATTACAGTCATGTTTGTCAGTCGTAAAAATACCCCCGCTAATACAAATACACCAGTCCTGTATGAGACAGCCCTAGCATGTATTCAATATGGACGGTGGGTGTTAGCGCCGAAGTGGTGACATGTGAGGTGTATGGTATGTAGGAGGACTGCTGGGCCTTCTTGATAGCAGGCTGTGAAGCCTATGCCCAGAGTCGGGAGAGAGAGAAAAAAAAAAAAAAGTCTGAAAAATATGCACAAAATGTTGCCCTTTCATTTCTCTTTTTGTAGTTATTTTGCTTTTTGTCTTATGTTCAAAACTAATGGAGTTATATCACTCCAAAGGACAATAAGTTTAGTTCCGAGATATCACTCGTTTTCTGTTGACTTGCAGTGTCTGTATGATTAGAAACAACTTAGGTACTTTTTTTTTATTTTGTGAGTTAGGATTAGGGATGGTTATGAAGAGCTAGAGCGTGCTGGAGAAGACAAAGTTGGAGAAAAAGACGTAGAAAGGTTGGGGGTTGGCAGGTGAGAGGGGAGGTGGCATGGTGGAGAAAGAACTGCCGCATCCAACACGTTTTTCTCCCATCGAAATGGCATCAAATTCTTCTCTGCTGCTTTCTGACATTGTAGTAGCTTCTTAGATGGTTGCCCCATCTTCAAAATGTGTGCAAAAACAATGAGAAATGGCTAAAATTAGTGCCGACTAAGAACAGGTTATCTTTGATATTTATTAAACTTAAAATTGCAAAAAGGTTCACTTACTGGGTGGTATATGTTTCAAGGCACCACATTTATGCACTCATGTGTGTCTGCGGAAGTTGCTCATATTCACAACCATCATACCCAAAGGTGCTGATACTTTTTTGGGAGGGTGTACATGCAGCACTAGCTAATTAAAACATTTAGTAAGCATAATAATCATAAAAATATATATACTGTATATACCTGGAGGTTGAGAATTTGGAGTGGAGCTTGCGCTGCCTCCATGACTGCTGTTGGTCGATACTTGGCCGGCCACATCCACACTCGTAGGTGCCCCTGCCCCGGGTCCCTGATATTATTAAGAAAAATATAAAAAATAATGTACAGATATTACTATCTCAGCACAGTTAGGTCAGCATTATATATATTTTAGGGGGAGCACACAAGTCTGCTATATACTATATAAATTGTCAATTTATTTTCCATTAACCCGTGGATTGTGCAAGTACCCTTTTTTATCCCACCCTGTAGTGTTCAAAAAATGAAAAAATAAAAAAAAAATAGTTTTTGTTTATTATAAACTTGAAGATAAACATCCAGGGCATCATCTGGTGAATATGAAAAAACTCTCTCCCTCCATCTTTGCTCAGCGCCATGCGGAAGTTTGTGTAGGGATGTAGTGAAGAAAAAAAAAAAAAAAAAAAATTGTGTACTATAAACTTGAAGATATACATCCAGGGCATCATCTGGTGAAAAAGAAAAAAAATCTCTCTCTGTCTTTGCATAGCGCCATGTGTAAGTCTGCGTAGGAGTGGAGTAGTTAGCGGTAATGCACAGCCACTGGAAGGTTAGCAGAGCCTGAGCTGTGGCTCACAACACAACGCTACCCAGCCTGAGCTCTGGCTCGCAATCTACAGGTTAATATCTGCACTACTAATTTATCAATTTCTCCCTGATATGGCTGCGATATTATGGAACACGTCAAGACAGACAATTGAGGAATTACTGCATAAACAACAAAGTTTACTTGCACATGAACACAACTGTCACTATTTCATTACTAATGCAAATCCTGGGAGACTAATTTGTACATCCTGTCTCACCTTGGGAGTGAGATCTAGAGGTGGCGTTGGTGTGGGTGTCACTTCCTGAGGAGTAGAGGACCCATCGGGGGTCATCTCCTCCGCCTTGCTGCCCCATCCTTGACCACCAGCAGGTACCAGGTTCACGTTAGGGTCGTTACCACTGTTTTCAGCCTTCAGACTTGGCAAATTAGCAGGTGGGGGAACGCGCCGCACAGACGCCACTTTACCCAGGCTTTGCATGCCATGTTTCTGAATTACAGTTTTCTGAGTTGTTTCGATAGATTTACCCTGCACAGCAAGAGAAAAATAAGAATAAATACATATCTCTTATGTAACAGCAAAAAGGTATGCTACAGGATGAAAAAGCAGTAACAGAGGACATGCCAAAAGAAAGTTCTGATATTAACCGATAATAGGTAAGACACATATACCGTAAAGATGAAGCTAAAGATAACTCCTGGACACAAAATACAATGCATGGTAGAAATAATCAACTCCAGCCCTATCCCTGTAAAAGGGCATATATTTAACAAGCTCTACAAGAAACTACTAAAAGCAATGACCAACAGTTGCTTTTCGACTGTCCTAACTCCCAATTAAAGAAACAAAAGACAAAATTATTCTCATGGAGTTGAGAGGTATATGAGAGGGAAGGGGGGTAAAAGTTTGAGGGAGGGCAGCAAAATGGCAGGGGACAAGGTGACAAGGTGGCAGTATGTTTGTGGCCACCCCTTACAGAATTAAGGTGTCTGGCTAAAGACAGACACGGAAAGGTCTTCACAACACCAACCACTCAACTTTACTGAACCAATCTAATTTCCACTTTCTTCCCCTATTTACCCCTATAATCCGCTTCCTTTGCACATTAACCTATCATTATACTACGAATATCTTCCAACAATTAGTCTCCTCAACAATCACCTTTGCTGAGAGATCTTACTAATATTTACTCTCAGACTTCAACAATCACACAACTCAGAGAATTGATTATCTACAGATACTGATCTGAAACATTTTATCCCTTAACATTCATAAATACATTCCCCTTTCCATAACCATATTTTGTTTCTTTACAAGTTTCTCACTCACACTGATACTAAACCTTTCATTAAAATATCCATCTACACTAACTCATGCTAAATCATAACACCAACAGCTCACACCAGTTTACATTGACACCAAACACACAAAACACCTTCCGCAATCCCTACCTCTGCACCTGTCGTATGCTTCAGCCAGATCCTTAAATACCTTAAACTCTTGAAGATTTCTCCTTACCAATTTTTCATACTGTCCATCTAACACAATATATTTGGGCGCCACAATCGTAACACTTTGGTGACCATCCTATTCATAACTCGCAAAGGAGTTACTGGTATCTTACAGATCAACTGTACATCATCATTATTCTTCTATGCACCTTTTCCACAACAGATTATTTCAAAACACTGTCTGCATTTACTTCAATACTCTAGTGCAGTGGTTTCCAACCTTTTCTAATTCTCACCCCCCCCCTCACTGAATGACAGGTTCCCTGTGACCCCCTTCCTCAAATACTGCATTTTACTAGCATAGTGGGCACACGTCAATAAATATCAAAGATTCTTAATCTCTTAAATTGCTTATATATTCAGATAACCAGATTTATTATTCATATCTGAAATATTTTCTGCATATTTAGAAATTACTGAATTCCACCATAATTCATAGTTTTCAAATATAATTACCCTCTTTATCAAGCCTTCGCGCCCCCCCAGGCAGCCCTTCGTACCCCCCTAAGGGGATGCCCCCCACAGGTTGGAAACCACTGCTTTAATGTAAAGGCAAAATTACAGCCATCTACTCACTCCACTCATTCAGCTTTTCTGGCATATCAGCAGTTCAGTGCACTCCCTTTACTACATTCAATCATTTCTGCTTGGTGCCCACCAAGAGCTGATGCCTTCAATTTATAAACCTCTTAACATTATTTACATTTACCACTGTCACACACCATTACACCTTCCTTCCTTCCTTCATGCACCATCAAATCTCATTATCACAGCTTTGCTCTCAGTAAGTTCATTCATCAGTTGCTTGCAATATTTTTCCTTCTGTCCCTTAATTTCTCTTACATCATTTACAGTTTCTGACTCTTCTCCACATTCATTCTACAATGTCCAATAACCATGTTAAACAGTTTCCTAGTTTCAGTGTTTACATTATTTTATTCCAAAATCTAAATTTACAGTTGCCTTTTCATTAAAAACCTTTGAACAGTTTCTTAATAAAGCCTACTGCACTTCACAGTGCCTTTCATCCGAACTCTTCTTGCAACCACCCAAATTTTTCTTTTTCTTCTACCAGTCTACCAACTTTCATCACTTACCACATTTCAGTTTCTCATTACAGGCAGAAAACACCCTTCCAAGACCATACACAACTTTAGCATCAGCAACCCAATATTTCTTGTATGCACCCCACAAAGTTCTTAAACCTACCTCCTCTCAATTCACTGACCATAACTCCTGCACTATATTCCATTCACATCCTACTGCCACAGCTTAATTTCCCCATGTTATTTTCCATACTACAGACACAAGTCACAGAAATCTCCACATCATTCTCTCTCAACAATTATTTGTAACGCTCACAAGTACTGTATCCTTTTCTCTACAAGCACACAAATGATTAGGCTTCTTTCACCATTATCTCTAATTTCACTTTATCGTGTGCTGTATACAATACTGAAGTATTCGTCAGTATTTTGAAATATAAAATACTGCATGAAATATAAGCAATGTAGTTTGCAGGTTGAAGCAAAACAAAGTGGAATACAGTAAATTCTCAATTATCCAGCATAGTTCAACCAAGCCCAATGCTGGATATTGCACAGTGCCCCCCATGGGCTCAGTATTTGGCACTGAGCCGGATATTGCATTATTATCCATCTCTACTATCCTAAAAACTTTCCCATGAGTAGAAAGACAAATATTAAGCATAAAGTACAATAATGATAAAATGCAGTACTGTACAGTAATACAACGCCAGTTGGTTACCGTTTACAAGCCGGCTGATACACCTCGATGTCAGAGATTGCACAGAGCCACCAGTTACGTCCCGTTTCAGTACCAGATATTGCATAATTTTGCCAAACAGTGCATTATTAGAGCAGAGCCAGCAGCACATGATATTGTGTTGGGCCGGATGTTGTGACAATGGATATCTAAGAGTTTACTTATGAAAGTACCCCTGTATATATTAGTTTCACACCAGCCTAACTTACCTTAAATATATTATTTATATTTAGCGACTGGAACTTCTTTGATTTCTCCCCCTTTGCTTGAGACCCAGACGACGCTGACATGCTGATCACAGGCGCTCATTTAGATGCTGAGGAACCTGTGGAACGAACCACTAAGCTGAAAAGAAGGAGAAAGTACAGGCTCAACACATTACACATGCCACACTGCCAGATGATTCTCTTAGACTTCTAGACAATGATGCATGTCATAAGCACTACCCTAACTCTCACCAATTATCCTAACCAAGCTTTCCACAGCAGTACAGCTTGCAACATTTGAACCTGGGATAGCATCACTGTGCAGCAAAGGTCTGGCATTTGGTACTCAACAACCTTGATAGATATAGACAGATAGATAGATATTTGTCTGTGGCAATAACATAAACCAACAGGACTGCCCAATATTAACTGCCATGACCAGCCAAACGTGATGCAAGTGTGTCCAGTAATTGTAGCAAGACCTCGGCCTCATCCTGACAATGTCACACATTCAAATATCACCAACAGGAGTGTTTGTGTGCCTGGAAAAATGCCAAATGTCACCAATATTTTAATTATTCAGATTATAGGATGGGACTGGAGTGTATTGGTGTTGTGATGAGGAGAGGTAGATTGAGATGGTTTGGACATGTGGAGAGGATGGGGGATAATAATTGGGTGAGGAAGGTGAGATGTGTTAATATTGGGGGTGGGGTTACGAGGAGTAGACCGAGAAAGACATGGGATGAGGTCATTAAGTGTGACCTCAGGGTTAATGGACTGAACAGGGGGGCTGCAATGGATCGTGCAGCATGGAGAGCCGCCGTTAGGTGACCAAGGCCAACGCATGCAAGCATGTTGGAGCCTTTAAAAACGAAACGAAACGAAACGATGGAAAAAAAAAAAATTCACATGTCGGGCAATAATTTAATGTCCTTTTTCATGCATCTTACTTATTGTAAAAATACATAAATATTCTATTTCTTCTCTTTAAAACAGTATTGTGTCAATGCAGCATGAACAAAAGTAATTATAAAAAAATTATTCCACAGCAGTTGCAGCCTGGTTTATGCATGCATAGAAATATATATGTATATCTTTATCCAATAACAGAAATTAGTTATAATTTATACTAACAAATTAAACTCCCTGTGAGTAAGAAAAAACTTAATTCATTTCAAGAAAGCGTGTTGATACTTATATGCTGCCTCAGGCAAAACAAGTTCTCCTAGGAAACAGAAACAGCCGTCTGTCTTCACTGACTGATCTACTCCATCACCATGCTTGCTTCGTACGTCTGGCAGCGGTAAGCTTCGGTATGCCCTAACATTTTAGAGTCTAATAAATATTAAACTATGGATAGACCATATGTGCCATTTTTTGTACAAGTCAGATTAAATACATATGTCAATATTCATACGCATTTTTTACTTCTTACAGTCCACAAACAGTCTTTTTGACAAATATTGTACTTATCTTCTTAGGGAAGAATATACAAATATATTATTTTATCGGCGATATTTTGGGTGAAATAGCATACGGTAAGTAGGAGTGATTTACATTTTTTAAAGCAATGTCGTGCTCCCTCTGTGTCAACAAGTGGGTTGGTGGAGGGTTAGTGCCCCTCCCTGTAAAACAAATAACTCAAAGTCAAATGGCCACCCCTTACGGCATTAAGATGTCTGGCAATAGGTCTGCTTAACCAATATCGTAATTATCGATCAGAAAATTTACACTGAAATTTAACTAAGATCCCCTTAGCCCGCAGAAACAAAAACGAGACATAGTTTCTGGCGGTGTCTGGCAGATTTTCCTCTTCACGCGAACACTCCTATTACATCCAAGGAGAATGTGAGATTCACAAACAGGGTAAAAAGAAAAAGTAAATCTCATGTACGAGAAACTGAAACTTTCCCATGAAATGGACTCCGTGGTTCTGGCTATTTACGGGTTAACCCTTGCCATGCTGATTCTTGCTACCAGCACCACCAGATGATTTCATTTAGCTTTGATTAGACTTGCAAAACTGGAGTGGTTACATACTGTATAGTCTACATTAACCCCTTCAGTACTTTTGACTTTTACTATGGTATATTATGAGAAAAAAAAAACAACAGGGGGGGCTCCAATTTTCATATTTTTTTCGGCTATTTCCACAGCATGCCTGTGTAACTACCATTACATTCTAGTAACAACCTATAAGTATCCAAGTTGTTGAGTTAGAAATTATAAGCTAAGTTAACCCTTTCATGCATGGTCGTAAGTTTCTAAATGGGGTGTTTCATTCATAATGCTCTCCTGGCTAAAGGAAGCCTGACTGGTGGTTGGTCAACTTTTAATTCAAAATCTATTTTCGTAGGTATTTTTTATTATAGTTTACATCATTGCCCATCTTCAGGAAGTAATTTTTGTACCTTGAATCACGTTGGGTCTGGTTAGTACTTGGATGGGTGACCGCCTGGGAACACCAGATGCTGTTGGCATCCCTACGTGTCAAGTGGGGTTGGTGGAGGATTAGTGCCCCTCCCTGTAAAACAATTAACTCTAAGCCCTTGACCACCCCGTTTGGGATACATGGCGTCTGGCAATGTATGTGAATCAAGTCACAGAGTATGAAGGGGAAGTGAAGAGTAGTGACTGTGGTCCACAGGCTGCAGTGTCGCAGTGGAGTGAGCCTCAAGGTCTGACTGGGCTTTGTTAACTTGGCTGAGGCACTTAACCACCATTTCACATTTTGTTTGGCAATTTTTTTTAAAGAAAACAACTCCTAAAGTAAAGATGGATTAATAGCCACACTGATCTTATAGTGAGTTTCATCACTACAGCACATCATACCATTTTGAGCTATACATATTATTAATGTAGCCTCGAAAATTACTTCTTAAACTAGAAAGCACTGAGAGAGTACATAACTCTGCCAGTGCCATTAAAAAGGATCCAGATCCGCATCCATGGCGATAGGATCTGTATCCAGATCTGCCCCCAAATTTAAACAATTCTTTCTCGGCCCACAGCTCACCCTTCCATGAAATTTCATTGAAATTCATTGAGAACTTTTGGAGATATTGTGTGGGATACTCCAGATCCGGATCCGCCCCCAAATTTGATCACTTCTTCCTTGGCCAATGGCCCATCCCTCCACAAAGTTTCATTGAAATTCATTAAGAACTCTTGGAGATATCGTCTGGACAAACAGGCAGACCGACAAACATAACCTCCTCCAACTTTGCTGGCGAAGGTAAAAAATTGCAACATTATTGTTACTGATATCATATAAAAGTATCTCAAATTTTTTTAACAAACTGGAACTAAATATTTACTTATACATGTATGCTTCAAAAACAAAAACTTCCCCCTTTAGGTGATCACAATTACTGATGCTGACACATTCTAATATGCTGGACATTTATTTGGTTAAAATAGGTAGAACCCATTCCCAGCTGTGGTTGGTATGTACTTGATGAAAAGTCTACTGAATATATCAGGTAAGGTATACGGACTGTGGCAACAAGAATACCTGAGCTGAAAAACTCCATACCATATGAAATTCATCGACAGATTAGATCTCACGAGGGAGGACAAGGACCAGTGCTCCTCAGAGGGTCAGTGATGGCTAGATTTTAACCTCATCGTGAACCAGAGCACATCAGAAGAACAAGAGATGTTTTAAGTATTGTAGGGCATCAGTGCATCAGGTATAAGCTTTGAGAAATGGAGGCACCTGTATTCAGTTTCCATGGACTAAAAGAAAAAGATGACAGAATTAACAGACTGTGTGCCAAGTGTTGTAAAGGTATGTGAGGTAGGAAGGAAACTAAAATGCTGGAGAGAAATTTTATTAAATAAGTTGGATCTGTGCACACAGGAAAGAAAATGGGTGAATGATGTGCGGGAGAGGTGGAGTTGTGCTAGCAACGAGTGACATTTCTCTATAACTCTTTCCTTGTCCACAAATGGTCTTCTGACAGAGAGGTAAGTGTAATGAGAAGAGGCTAGTTTAAAGCAAGCAGGGAGAGGAAGCTGGAAGCTTAAACAATTTCTTTGCATATATTTCTGACAGCAGACTACGGTAAAAATCTACATGCCATCAACATGTCACCTTTCTCTCACACATTTACCATATTGAGTCATCAATCAACACCTTATCTTCAATCATTCAATGAGTGATGTACAGGATGATACAACAGCTGGCAACATGGAGGTGATTTGGTCATGACCACCCCCTTGAAGTCTGACATCTGCCTACACACAGTGGCATTTTTTATCTACTTTCATCATTCAGTAGTATGCAATAATGGTATACCAAACTGTTTTCACTGAATGGACTGGGACTGAGTTCATTCCAAAACAAACCTTTCTCAGCAAACAGGAAATTCTAAACTTTTGGGGGAAAACGATGAAACCTACTCACATTCTTGTAGACGCAGCATGGGCAAACTGGCCTACTGCAGTTATCATTATATTCTTAACACTGCATTTTTATGCTACAGGTTGGAATTTTTTATTTATTTACTTTGAAGGGGGAGGTCAACTAGAGGAATAAATTTCTTTGAGATTGCTCTGGTGTTCTGCCCCACTGACACCACAGGCAACCCAACAACAGCAACTACTAATACATTTTGAAACATCACAGGTTTCAATGATACCAAGGTTAGGTTTGCATGATGTCAGGTTTAAGGATGGTACAGTAAGGTTAGGTCTAGAAGATGCCTGCATTACACCTGCAGTACTTACAACACCTACTGTACATCATTCTCTGTTACAAACTGCTGTTTGGGTAAAACTCGTAATTTCTTTTAAAATTTGGTTTTTCCTGAAGAAATGAACATTCAGTTACAATGCACATGTGTGCACACACACACACACACACACACACACACACACACACACACACACACACACACACACACACACATGGAATCTCTAATTGGATACTAAAAGAATGCAGAGAACAAGTGGTGGATAAGATTCCCTCTTTAACTGAGTGTTCTCATGAAGAAGGGAAGGTGCCTGGGGAATGGAAGAGGGCCAGTGTGGTACCAATTTACAAGGCAGGTAATAGGGAAAAAAAACCTGTATTATATACCAGTGTCCCTGGCCAGCATGGTCACAAAATTGTGCAGGAGAATCCTGAAAAACAGATGGATAAAATACTTGTATCTGGAGATGGACATGTTGGCAGGAAGACAATGTGGATTCAGAACTGGGAGGTCATGTGTCTCTAATTAGCTGAGCCTCTACTCAAGGGTGATTAACAAGCTACAGGAGAGAGAGAGTTGGGTGGGCTGTGTGTATTTAGGTTTGGAGAGAGTCTTTGACAAGGTACCCCATATGCGACTAATGTGGAAATTGGAGTACATAGGAGGACTGAGGGGGAACCTCTTGGAGTGGATGAGAGACTTCATGAGAGACAGACAGATGAGGACAGTAATAAAGGACAGGGTATCAGGGTGGAGGAAGTAACAATCAGGGTCACGCTGGGCTCGGTGCTAGTGCCCATAATGTTCCTGATTTACATAAACAATATGGTGGATGGAATGAATAGTTCTGCAAGTCTGTTTGCAGATGATGCAAAGATCATGAGGAGAGTAGAAACTGAAGAGGACTGTAAAATCCTGCAGGAAGATCAGGATAGGAGTCATGATTACAGCCAAATTGGGAAATGAAATTTAGAGCAAAAAAATGTAGAATAGCAAAATGGGCTAAAGTATCAAGAGGCCATCACTGAATTATTTGATAAGTAATAAACCACGCACAAAAGCAGGAGGAGCAAAGGACCTGAGAGTGTTGGTCCAGGATGATTTGTCACCCGAAACACATTAACAAGATTGTTTGAGACACATGTAAATGCTTGACAAACATGCGAATGACACTTCAATACACAGACAAGATGATGACAAAACTGATAGTGGCTATGATTCGACCCAGACTCGAACATGCATCAGTGGTTTGGTCCCCGCGTAAAAAGAAAGATATAAACAAGATCGAGAAAATAAAAAGAACAGCAACCAAGCTGGTCCCTGGCCTGACAGATCTATCTTACATGGAAAGACTAGAAAAGCAGAGTCTGCCTTCCTCTGAAGAAAGAAGAGAGAGGGGCAACATGATTCACGTGCTCTAGGCTGTGATGGGAATAGACAAAACTGACAGAAAAGATCGGTTTGTATGGGATCAGAGAGTAACAAGAGAGCATGGAATGAAACTGAAAAAGTCAAGTTGCCTGATGGATATCAAGAAACACAGTAGGTACCCACAGTACGTGAGTATATGGGCGGCAGAGGACGGCGCGTACTAGGAATTCGCGTACTCTGAATACATAAACTTATGGGAAAAATTACATATGGGTGGCACCCCCCTTCATGGGCAACCCTTGAGACTCCTTTCACGCCTACATATTGTACTGTACAGGGAAACTCTCTAAGATAAAGTAAACCAACAAGATTATGGCTTTACTAAGTCAACAAGGATATGGCTTAACTAAACCAACAAGAATATGGCTGCTCACCTTAACCCAAGAGGACAACAGGCAAGTTGTGTCCTGCACCAATCAGTTTCAGGACAATTCGGCATCAATTCGCCGTCACAACAATCACAAGACAATTCGCCATCATTAATGAAGACAGCTATGGGTGGCGCTAGAAAAATTCAAAGGCGACTACAGCGAGGAAGAAACAATTAAACCACCAGTTTTGGAGAGTGGAGATTTGGCTATGAGCCATTTCCTGGGGAAGATCAAGAGGATGCTGCAATGTCTGAGGTGTCAGAAATAGACTTTGAAGGGCTTATGAACGAAGTGAGTGCATTAGCTAAAGGAAGTGTCGAAAGTGTTGATGACGGAGTGGTAAGGAAGGTGGTATGTTGAGTGTGCAGGAGAGAATTCGCCGTCAAGTCAATTCGCTGTCAGACAATTCCCCATCAAAACATGGATGATTCCCCGTCAGGACAATTCACACCCTGGACAATTCCCTGTCATTCTATAAATACAGTATACTTATTATTAATTAATCAATACTTTAATAACCATCAAAATCTATGTTCAATTGCATAGGCTTTGGATATTATTTATTAGTTGCATCTTTAGTCAATACTGACTAAAGGTGCAACTAATAAATAATATCCAAAGCCTACACTATTGAACAATGACTTTAATGGATCCTCCTGAAATATAGTTATTAAAGTATTGATTAATTAATAATAAGTACAGTATACTGACGGGGAATCATCCATGTTTTGACAGGGAATTGTCTGACGGGGAATTGACTTGACGACGAATTGTCTCGGAACCCTAGCATGCAACTCCTGCACCACTCGACACACCACCTTCCTCACTACTCTGGTCACCAGCACTTTCAACACTTTCACTAGCTAATGCACTCACTTCATTCATTAACCCTTCAAAGTCTATTTCTGACACCTCAGACACTGCATCATCCTCTTGATCCTCCCCAAAGACAAGTATCCACTCTCCATCACTGACGGTTGGCGTTTCTTGGGGTAGCAATGTCGCTTATTCAGGGTAATCCTGGATTTGGGCCACTCCTCACTGCCCGTCTTGCCTACAACGAGGTCAATTCGCGCACCAATCAAAAATACACCAAAATTTAAAAAAAATAGGTCCTCGCGTACAATGAGGATCGCGTACTCTGAAGTTGCGTACTGTGGGTACCTACTGTAAAGTTTTCCAAACAGATGCACTGAGCTGTGGAATAGCCTGAACAAAGAAATCATCCAGTCTAAAAACTTAAAGGAATTCAAAGCAAAGTCTGACTTGCTGAGACAGGGAAACGGGACCCCACAAGCATGTTGGTAGCTCATTTCCTGCATATATAGCTATGACAACTAGGTAAATCAGCTATGTAAACAGACAAACACACACAAACTCAATCCTCCATACTGATTTCCCCTTGTGGCTTTGCATTCACACACACACACAAACAAAATCCTCCATACTGATTTCCCCCTGTGGCTTTGTATTTACACATACAGTAAATGGCAGAAAAAAAAAAAAAAAAAAGTGCTTGCAAGAAACACCCAGTCACACCCATTTTTTTAAATGTGAAAATATAAGAGCTCCTATTCCTAACATACAATTTTGTACCAGTACTTCTTTAATACAGTAAAACCTCGATATAACAGACTTCAATAGACCAGAATTCGCTTTTATCGGACTCGAGGAGCTACCAGACTAAATTCCTATACAGTATATCGGAAAAAGTCCGATAAAGCCAGAAGCAGTCCAGACTGCCTGACCACTTCAGTTATGTTCACCACAATAAGATAAATAAAAGACATGTTTATCAGTGTACAGTACAGTATTATTATAATTATCAGTGAAGTTATAACACAGTACAGTACCACAATGGTAGTCAAAACTGTTTAAAAACCGTCCAAGCAATCCGGACTAATGTCTGATACTGTATATAGGAAAAAGTCCGGGTTAGTAGGGGGAAGTCCACATGTCACTTTTATCGGAATTTCGCATTTTTTGGAATGGTTTGGTCCCCAATTAGTCCGTTATAGTGAGGTCTTACTGTACTGTATAACCAGATTACCAAAGTAAAACGCTTACAAGATCCAGAAACGTGATATTCTGAAGTTCCTGAATATAAAACCTCACAGCTAATTTTTACATGCACATCAAGACAGAGGACCTATATCTAAACAGGAAACATTCACTGGCTTTAAATTTGATAAAATATTAATTCTGTAGAAATGTAATGTTAAATTAATTACGGTATACTATGACGAAACTTTAACCGTGTCATAAATCATAAATTCAACATCTGTGAATGGGAGATCCCTTCCACTATCGGAAAAAACTTTAGCACAGTACCGGTACTAGACTTTATATGATATTTCCTACAGTTTCTTCAAGCGCTGCTGCATGTTGCCATTAGTTATTTTCTTTTATTTTCAATATACTGTATCCCAATGATTTCAAAATGCACAACGAATGAAAATATTGTAAGCACTCAAGGAAGAAATTTACAAATCACCTCCACTGAGCTCATCCTGAATTTCCAGGTCCAGCAATAAGACAAATATATATACCGGTACCAACCTAACCTACACTTGGGGTAGGTGAGACAAAAAAAACTGTCAGCAAACATATAGTGAGTGGATGGGATGCAGAAGCATGGAGGAAGGTGAGAAACGGAGGAAAGCTATATGCAGGGAGGAAGAGAGAGGTGAAACGATTAGTAAGAGAGAGTAAGAAGAGTGGATGAGGAATTTGCAAGGAATCTGAGTGTAAAGTGGAGGGAATGTAAGAATATGTTCTGGAAAGAGGTAAAGAGAGTTAGACAGGGTGTCAAACAAGTTAGTTGGGGAGTGAAAACTACAAATGGTAGATTGCTAGTGGAGAAGGAAGAAAAAGTGAGCAGTTGGGGAGAACATTTTCAGGAATTATTAAACATACAGAATGAAAGTGATGAAAGGATTAGTGACTGGGGAGTGGCTTGGAGAAGGAGGGAGGAAATAGTGGAAGCAATGAACAAAGTCAAAATGGGGAGAGCCCCAGGAATAGATGGAGTGTATGGTCAAATGCTGAAGCATGGGGGAGAGATAGTAGTAGAATGGATGTGGAAGAAGTGCAGATTGGCCTGGGAGGAAGACATAGTCCAGACATACCGTAATTATTCCTCTGTACAAAGGAAAAGTTTCCCGTAAGCCAGCAAACCATTTACAACACTGGGTGGTAACCATATAACCAAACCATATGTGCTCCCTACGTGTCAACAAGTGGGTTGGTGGAGGGTTAGTGCCCCTCTCCATAAAACAAATAACTCAAGTCAAATGGCCACCCCTTACAAAATTAATTACGTCTGGCAGTAGATAGTTGATAGACAGACAAAGGAAAAGGGGAATAAGAAGTGTGTGGTAATCATCTGGGCATTTGTCTTCTCAGTGTAATAGGAAAAGTGTATGGCAGGATACCTATTGCCAGAGTTAGGGAAATAACAGGAATTAGTTGGTGAAGAACAGGGAGGTTGTAGGAAGGGAAGAGGTTGTGTAGATGAGAAATTCATTCTTATGTCTTGAGTGGAAATGTTTCAAGAGAAGGGAAAGAAGTTGTATGCAGCCTTCATGGATTTGACTGTGTGGAGACAAGGAATGTGGAAAATATTAAGAATACACTCAAACCTCGACTTAAGGGATTTCGGATTTAAGGGACTCCTTATTCTACCTGACAAACAGACAAGACCATTCAAAAATGATACATAATGTCTAGGTTATATACATTTAATATGTTTCTTTATACGGTACCCATAAAATAATATTCATAATCATATAAATAAGTAAGAAAAGTGAAACAATCACTGCATTTCATAATTTTTGTCTTTATATGTGGTAAAACAATGAACATTTTCAAGTAAGGGACATTTTCAATTAAGGGACAAGTTGATTCCACATTTAGTCCTTTAAATCGAGGTTTGAGTGTGTATGAATTAATGGGGTAAGTAGCTGAATGCCATGAAGATTAAGTATGAGGGGGCTAAGGCTGCAGTATGTGTGGACAGTGAACTGAATGAATTTTTCTATCTGAATGTTGAATTAAAAAAAGGATGTGTCATGTCTCCACGGGTGTTCAATCTGTATATGGATGGGGTTATAAGAGATACAACGTAGGACAGGGGATGTTGGAGCATCCCTAATGAGTGAGGGCAGCATTTGGACACTCCCTGTACTGCTGTTTGCAGATGATACTGTACTGTTAAGAGAAGACAAAGGGGAACTGTAAGGCTTGGTGTATGAGTTTGGAAGTGTAAAAAATGGAATCTAAAGGTGACTGTAGGGAACAGTAAAGTTATGGTCTCAAAAAGAAATGAAGTCACTGGTTGCACAGTTAAGGTTGGATGATATGGAAATGAAAAATGTGAGTGTATTTAAGGACCTGGGTACTGTGATGAGTAAGGATGGAAGTTTGGATGGTGAAGTGCTTGAAAGGGTACATGGAAGAATGGCTGCTGGTTCTTTGAAAGCAGTGATAAAAAACAGGTAAGTGAGCATGGAAGTAAAGTTATTGCATAAGAGTATTGTGACACAAGCTCCAACGTATGGAGGTGAAGCTTGGACCTTGTTAGAGGGACACAAGTCAAGAGTGAGAGCAGTGGAAATAAGTTACTGAGACAACCTTGTGGAGACATGGAGAAACAGACTGACAAATGAGGAAATGAAGTGTTGTGATGTGGATGTGACAGAAAGCATTAGGAGAAATACACTGAGGTAGTTTGGCCATGGGGATAGGATGGAGAGCAAGAAACTAACGAGGAGAGTGTATGTGAGTGAGGTGGAGGGGGGGTGGAGGGGGGGAGAAGGGGGGGAGAGGGAGGGGGAGGCCAAGGATGAGTAGAAGGGATGGGGTGGCGAGATATATGAGAGGGGGTGTGAGTTGGGAGCAAGGCAGTGAAATGGCAGGGGACCAGGTGACACAAAGGCAATTTGTTTGTGGCCACCCCTTATGGGATTGAGGCATTTGGCAATAGACTGACTGATAGAAACTAATAATAAGAAAATTAAAAATTGGTGGAACAATTAAACCTGGCATTTATGCAGTACTTAAGCATTAAAATGAATTCACAAGTCCTATTTAGTACAGTACATCTTATACCATACTGGTACTTTAATTTACCCCAAGAAAAATAATGTTTCTATTACAGTACCTGTATATTTTTCTAGAAATACTGGATACATATACTCCATTTTTATCCATTACCTTGATTAAACTGCATAAATAAAGGTAAAAATACTTTTTAACCACGCGTACCTTCTCAGCATGACTATGTAACCAAAACTGACGGACAATAACTAAAATCAAAATTCACTTAAAAGTTTTGTTGCCAAAACATTCCATGCTCTAAAAACAAAACAAAGCAACTACATCTTGACAGATGCTTGCACCGGCTCAAATTCACTTAATTTGTCCACTGAACTGCAAATCATTAACTTTTAGATGTATGGAAACATTTTAAAAATCAATAAACAATCACACTGACAAGCTGGATGCCACACAAATGGTGAAAAATCTCATTAAAAGTACCTTTGGCAAATCATCCATTAACATTTAACTCACTTCATTAAAACATTTAAAAATTTAATAAACTAAAGGCCTGAGAGGTGATAACCACGAATGAACACAATTCCACCATATATAAACTGATGTTGGGTAACGTTACACTTCTTGGTGGGCAAAACAAAAACCACAATAGACCGACCCTCAAAGACTCACCAAACAACTTCAAATCACGTCAGACTACGTTTTACTGTCCCTGCATATTTCCTATCGTATGTTTCCTCTACACCGACAACCACACTAAGCAGGCCTAATCACACCACAACTACACCGTCATGGCCCTGGCTTTCTTCTTTGAAAATGCACTTTCATTAACTGTTTCAGATATATTCTGGGGGCATACATAACCAGGCTCAAAATTCTCGAGTCACATCTGCACCCTCACCAAGGAGGCTGGAAGCCTCAACATAAGAAGATGAAGAACCCGGTAGGATAGACGGAAGTGACCTGCAGCACCAAGTGGAGAATCTCATCCCCTGGTCTGCCTACAGCGTCACTCCCACTCTCCCCTTCACTTCTTCCTTACCAGACACTTTCCTTCCATGAGCTTCGTTGTTCTACTACACTGCTACTCACTGTCCCCCAGCTACCACTGTATCTAAGAGGCCCGAGTGGAAAGGAAGGTCAGCAACATATACAGGCACAAATATGAGCCCACCCAAATCCTCTAGGTCGTCTGCTATCATTATTATTAATTATCGGAAACAAACAACTCCAATCGCAACTTACCTGGGCTCGTTCCAATGACGGATGACTGAAAAATTAACCCTATCCTAATAATAGAGGTAAAGGGACGGATGGCGACAGAATTTCACGATATTTTCACTAACACTACGCTCCTCCGAGCGACTGTCAAAATGGCGAACTGTACCAAGCTTCTCGGGATCGATATGATGACGTCACACTCCCAGAATGCGCTGCGCCGTGGAGCCAGACGGAGAGAGAGAGATAGAGGTGTCTACCACTTTAGTCCACTTATTTCACTCCGATTTACATTAAATAAAAGTCGAGATCTGTTGGTGTATAGCGGCTTTAAAACAAAGAATTATCATAACTGTAACTCTTAAAATAAAGAAGAACATAAACCATTCTGTTCATACAGAAAATTCTAAACATTTGTTGAAAACCTGAATAATTCCGTCTGCTCTCCTCTAGTTGGCGGCCTGTTTAAAACACAGGACAAGATCTCAGCTGATAAACAAAACAAAAATAAACATTATTTCTCATCATTATGTAAAACAAACTTATCTTTAAACAATTTATCTGTCTTTCGTTTCGGATAATCAACATATATGAGCTAAATACAGGTTTTATTCGTATAAAAATGAGTACGTGCGTATTTTGACATACTTAGGTATGATGAAATCGATACCATCCTTGACGTGATCATCTGTCTACAAAGCATTGTTTATATCTTGGCCTATCTATCTATCTATCTATCTATTGCCAGACGCCTCAATCCCGTTTGGGGTGGCCACAAACAAATCGCCTCCAAGTCGCCCTGTCCCCCGCCATTTCACTGCCCTGCTCCCAACCACCGCCGGATTAAGGGGGGGGGCCAAGGGGCCCGGGCCTTGGGCCACCCACCAAGAGGGGGCCTCCCACCAGAGCGGCAGGAAGTTGAGCACAGGCACCCACCTGTGCGGAGAAAGGTATCCCTAATATTCAAAACTGTATCTCTGTTTTTTAGTTCCTAAAAAGAGACAGGCCAGAGAAAGGGATGGGGGATGGAGTTATCCCCGTACCCTGAAGATTGGGTCTATGAATGTGCGTGGATGTAGTACGATTGAGGCTAAAAGGGAGGAGATTGGGAGAATGTTTGTGAGAAGAAAGTTGGATGTGTTAGCTTTGAGTGAAACGAAGATGAAAGGGAAGGGGGAATCTATGTTTGGAAGTGTGAATGGAAGATTGTCAGGTGTTGATAGAGGAAGGGCAAGAGAAGGTGTGGCCTTGTTAGTGAGTCCGGAAGTACAGCAGTGTGTGATTGAATGGAAGGAGGTGTCATCGAGACTGATGTGGGTGAAAGCGAAATTTGAACGTGAGTTGTGGGTGTTTGTGAGTGCATATGGGCCTGGTAGTGAAAGGGATGAACAAGAGAGGGAGTCTTTCTGGAATGATGTTGATGAGTGTCTGCAGAGTTTTGGAGCTAATGTGAATGTGGTAATGATGGGAGATCTGAATGCTAGAGTGGGAAATGTAGCAGTTGAAGGCGTAGTTGGTATGCATGGTGTGCCTGGAAGAAATGAAAATGGGGAACGAATGATAGCGATGTGTGTTGAGCGAGAGATGGTGATTGGGAATACGCTGTTTGAGAAGAAAGATATTTATAAGTATACATGGGTGAGACAGGAGGGTGGAAGGGTTGTTGATAGAGCTTTGATGGACTATGTGGTTGTGTCTAGGAATGTAATAGGAAGATTGTTGGATGTGAGAGTTCTAAGAGGGGAGGGTGGAGGTATGTCTGACAACTACCTGGTGGAGGGAAAGTTAAGAGTAGGTAAGAGATGGGTGAGAGCTAGGAGGGTTAGGTGTGGCAGGGAGGTTTTGAAAGTGAGTGAGTTGGATAAAAGAGAGAAAAAGATAGAATATCAGGAGAAATTGAAAGATGAGTGGAATGCAGTGAAAGATCGGGAAAATGGCAGCGTAGAGGAGGAATGGCAGTTGTTTAAGAGTGCTGTGGTGGGGCATGCAGAAGAGGTGTGTGGTGTGAGACGTGTGGGTGGTGGTGTAAGAAAGGGAAGTGAATGGTGGTGCGAGGAAGTAAGTATGGCTGTGGCCGAGAAGAGACGTGCATATGAAGTGTGGCTGCGGAGGAAGGATGAGATGTCATATGAAAGGTATAAGGAAAAGAGGAATAGAGCGAGAAGGGCTGTGCGTGATGCTAAAGTGGCAGCAGATGAGAGGTGGGGTAGGCGGCTGACAGAGAATTTTCAACAGAATAAGAAAATGTTTTGGAAGGAGGTGAAAAGGGTGCGAAAGGGAGAGTCTGGGAAGGAAGAACGAGTAAAAGCAGAGGATGGAAGGATGTTAATTGAGATGGATGCAGTAAGGAAGAGATGGGCAGAGTATTTTGAAAGATTATTAAATGTAGAGGAGGAAAGGGTGGCTGAGATTGTGGCGGATGGAAGGGTGCAAGGAATGAATGTGTTGGGAGAGTTGAATGATTCTTTGATCACGAAGGAGGAAGTGGAGAAGGCAGTAAAGGAGATGAAAACAGGGAAAGCTGCAGGTATGGATGGGTGTGCTGTGGAATGCCTGAAGGGTGGTGGAGTGACTATTGTTGACTGGTTAGTAAGATTGTTGAATGTGTGCTTTGAGAAAGGTATGGTGCCAATTGACTGGGCAAGTGCTTGTGTGGTCCCGTTGTATAAAGGCAAGGGTGATAAGTATAAATGTACTAGCTTTAGGGGTATAAGTCTGTTGAGTGTTGTAGGTAAGGTGTATGGTAGAGTGTTAATTATGAGAGTTAGAGAGGGTACAGAGGGAGTGATTAGTGATGAGCAGTGTGGCTTTAGGAGAGGGAGTGGATGCGTTGATCAGGTGTTTGCTGTGAGACAAGTGTGTGAAAAGTATTTAGCGAAAGGCAAGGATGTGTTTTGGGCATTTATGGATTTAGAGAAAGCGTATGATAGAATTGATAGGGAGGCTTTGTGGACTGTTTTAAGATTGTATGGACTTGATGGTAGGTTACTAAAAGGGGTGAAAAGTTTTTATGTAAATAGTAGAGCATGTGTAAGAGTGGGAAATGCTGTGAGTGATTGGTGTCCCGTGAGAGTGGGGCTGCGACAGGGATGTGTGATGTCGCCTTGGTTGTTTAATATTTACATGGATGGTGTTGTAAGGGAGGTGAATGCAAGAGTTTTAGGTGGTCTGAGTCTGGTAAATGATGATGGTGGAGATTGGAATCTGAAGCAGCTGCTGTTTGCAGATGATACTGCACTGGTGACTGATTCAGAGGAGAGATTGAGACAGTTGGTAGAGGAGTTTGGAAGGGTGTGTGAAAGGAGGAATTTGAAAGTAAATGAGAATAAGAGTAAAGTGATGAAGTGTACGAGGTTGATAGATGGTAGGGGGATGAATATAGTTTTGAATGGTGAGTTGCTTGAGGAGGTAGATTGTTTTAAATATCTAGGGTCACATGTTGCTGTGGATGGAAGAATAGATGCAGAAGTGAAGTTTAGAATAAATGAAGTAGGAAAGGTGCTGGGAGGAATGAAAAAAGTGTTTAAATGTCGTTCGCTTAGAATGGATGTAAAGAGAAGGCTGTATGAGGGTGTTGTGGTACCGACTGCATTATATGGGGCTGAAACATGGAATATGGGTGTAGCAGAGAGGAAAAGTTTGAATGTAATGGAGATGAGGTGTCTGAGGAGTATGTGTGGAGTGACGCGTATGGATCGGGTGCGAAATGATGAAGTGCGAAGGAGAACTGGAGTTGTTCAGGAGATGGCTGGTAGAGTTGAGCAGAGGGTGTTGCGATGGTTTGGGCATATGGAGAGAATGGATAATGAGCGATTGGTGAAAAAGATAACTAGATCTGATGTGAGAGGTGTAAGGCTGAGAGGAAGACCACGAATAGGATGGATGGACAGTGTGAAGAGAGCGCTGGATGTGAGAGGGATGTCTGTTGAGCAAGGAAGAGTGGCTGTGCGTGACAGAAATAAATGGAGAGAAATTGTGAATAAATAAGTGATGACGCAGCCCTGAGGGGATATTCTCCCGCATTTGGTCTGATCAGCTAGTCAGGTCAGGTGCGGGTAAGGGGATGGGTATGTTATGATGTGGCAGGGGTAAACCAGTTCTGCTGTCGGGCCCTGCTGCGGATGTCACTAATTGCATTGCGCAGTTGACTCTTGTGCGGTGTGGTGCGGTGAGGATCTGTCCGTTCTCCCCTTTGGGGCTAAGATGTGAATGAATGTGTTTGAATGGATGAGTAAATGGAGAGTGTGTCGTCCTGTCTCGGCTACCTCCCTTTCCTTGGGGGAAGCAGCCTAGGTATATAGATAGATAGATAGTATCTGGAACATTAAGCATATTCTATGAAAAATATTGGATGAATAGTCCCCGTTCAGTATTTCCTAACTAAAAGTGTCCTATTTATATATTAGGATTTAGGTTACCAGTCTGTGGTGTATGCCATTGGGGGGAGTTGGAAAGGGGGCCTCCCTTCCAAGCGGGCCCCGGGCCTCCCACATGCTTAATCCAGCCGTGCTCCCAACTCACACACCCCTCTCTCATATACCTCTCCACCCGATCCCTCCATCTCATCTTCGGCCTCCCCCTCCCTCTTCCCCCCTCCACCTCACTCACATACACTCTCTTCGTCAGTCTTTCACCCTCCATCCTCTCCACATGGCCAAACCACCTCAGTGTGTTCCTCATAACGCTTCCTATCACATCCACATCCACACCACAACGCTCCTTTATATCCTCATTCGTCAGCCTGTCTCTCCATGTGACTCCACAGGCTCCTCTTAAATAACTCATTTCCACTGCTCTCACTCTTGACTTGTGTCCTTCCAACAATGTCCAAGCTTCACTTCCATACGTTAGAGTTGGTATCACAATACTGTCATGTAGTAACTTTTTCACTTCCATGCTCACTTCCCTGTTTCTTATCGCTGCTTTATCTACCCAAGTACTTAAGCGTACTCACGTTTTCCAATTCCTCACCATCCAACCTCTCTGTACATTCAATGACTTCACCTCTCTCAAAGACCATCACTTTACTCTTCCCTACATTCACCTTTAGATTCCGTTTCTTACACACTCTCCCAAACTCATCCACCAAGCCTTGCAGCTCCCCTTCGTCTTCACTCAACAACACAGTATCATTTGCAAACAACAGTACAGGAAGTTTCCAAACACTACCCTCTCTCACCAGGGCCACTCCAACATCCACTACCCTACCTTGTACCTTTTTTATTACCCCATCCATGTACAGATTGAACAACCATGGAGACATGACACATCCCTGTTTCAACCCAACTTTCACAGAGAAAAATTCACTTAGTTCACCATCCACACGCACTGCAGCCTTCGCACCATCGTACATACTTTTCACAGCATTCAACAACTTCCCATCTACTCCATATATTCTTAACACTTTCCACAATCCTTGTCTATCCACCCTGTCATAAGCTTTCCCCAAATCCATGAAAGCCTCATACAACTTCTTTCCCTTCTCTAGAAATTTTTCCACTAAAGATCTAAGAATGAATATCTGATCTACACAACCTCTTCCCTTCCTAAAGCCTCCCTGTTCTTCTCCAATTAATTTCTCTGTTCTTTCTCTAACTCTGTCAGTAAGTATCCTACCATACACTTTTCCTATTATACTAAGAAGACAAAAGCCCTTATGATTACCACACACTTCTTTTTCCCCTTTTCCTTTGTACAAGGGAATAATTATACCTGACTTCCAATCCTCCGGGACTCTACTTTCCTCCCAGGCCAATCTGCACATCTTCCACATCCATTCTACTACTATCTCTCCCCCCATGCTTCAGCATTTCACCACACACTCCATCAATTCCTGGGGCATTCCCCGATTTAACTTTCTTCATTGCTTCCACAACTTTTATCCTACTGATTTCTTCCTGTCTTCTCATCTCCCTCCTCCCAGCCATTCCCCAGCCACTTATACTCGCATTACTTCCATCCTCCATGTTCAACAATTCCTTAAAGTGTTCTCTCCATCTGCTTACTTTTTCTCCCTTCTCCACTAGTAATCAACCATTTTTATCTTTCACTCCCCTGCTAACTTCACTTCCACCCTGTCTTACTCTTTTCACCTCTTTCCAGAACATTTTCTTACAGTCCCTCCACTTTACACTCAAATTCCTTCCAAATTCCTCATCCACTCTCTTCTTACTCTCTCTTACTAATCTTTTCACCTCTCTCTCTCTCTTTCTACATATAACTCTCTCTTCCGCCTCTCAACTTCTTCCACGCCCCTATTTCTCATCCATTCATTGTATGCTTTCTTCTTTTGTGCCACAACCTGTCTCACCTCTTCAGTCCACCACGCTGTTCCTTGCACCCCCTTGGTGAACGTTGATTATACCTGTGATTAAATCTTGCCGAGAGTTGCTGGTATGCACAAGTGACTTAAAATATAAATAAAAAGCCTTTTCTTTGAAGTAGAAATCGATTCCTCTTCCATATGAGAATAAGCTGCTTCCCAAAACAAACCGTGCACTGATGCTCTAAATTTTCAAGAACGTTAAAGAAACTCTGTTTGATTTATACTGAACAGCAGCTATTCTACATTACTTCAACTCTGGTAATTGCACACACACTCACTATGCATGTATACAAACTTATATAAATAAATGAATATAATTTATTTATATTTACACACACACACACACACACACACACACACACACACACACACACACACACCGCTCGCTGGTGCAGTGGTAACGTTCCCGCTTGCCAACTGGTGGACGGGAGTTCGCGCCTCGCTCAGGTTGCGAAAAGTTTCACTGACGAAGTGGGTGGTTACTGTCCCCCTCGAGCAAGGGGACGGGTGTGTGCGTGTGTGAAGGTCACAGCCTTGCCCTTAGATCGGACTATATGAGCTCTCAGCTCCCTTCCGGGAGGGTAAAAGCTGACCATCACGACCATCAAGTGATCCTGACCGACCCGGTGAATTACACACACACACACACACACACACACATATATATATATATATATATATATATATATATATATATATATATGTGTGTGTGAGAGAGAGAGAAGAAACTCATTACCATTCACAATACAGGACACCCTACGACGTCGATCTTCACAGGATTATTCCCTCCTTGATCCACCATTTGACCAGCCCATCCCTCTACCCCTCTCCACTCACCCCACCCTTTTACTAATCCCTACACTAAACTTCCAAGAGAAATCTGTGACTTTTGTCTTCCCACGTAAACGCCGCTCCTCGTACGATGCCTATATTCACAGGGTATACTTATCTCCTTACGCTCCCACCACCGCCCACCCATCGCATCTTAACTCATCCCACCCACCCCTTTCCACTCACCTCACTTTTTCTTCCCGACTTTTGACTTACATCCTCTCGGCCTACCCGCAACACCCATCTACACAGGGTATACTTCATCCGGCATACTCCTCCATCCTTCTTTCTGCCAGTCCCTCCCACTCCTGTCCACCCATCCCACCCAGTGCAACTTTGAAGTGGTGAATATAATGAAACTCCCTCAACTACGTTTATTTTTCACACTTATCCCCCCTATCACCCCAACACCTATTACCACACCACCCTATCCCATCCATTCGTCCCTCTCCCCTCCAACACCCAGTCCTGAATCAATGTCAAAGACCGCAGCAGTGGCAGAAGTGATTTTTTTCTTTTTAACGAGAAAACGCCGCATGTATGTAGAGTTCTAGAGACCGCTCCATACTTGAACTGTTTCTCGATCTTCCAAGCACGTTCGCTGCAATTCTTCCTATTACCTGCTCATTATTGCTCTCACCGTATACTTGTGGGTGTTCCTATGGTGGATGAACGTGCTTGTTGACTATTAATGAAATTGAATGGAGGTCGCAATAATAAAACAGTTAACATTGCTTACGGTATGAAAAGGCTAATGGAAACTAGTTTTGGCGGCGACATTTTACCCTGAAGGAAAAGGGATGGGAAACCACTTCTAAGCTGAGCAAAATCACCTTATAGTACCAAGAATGAGACAGCTTAGGTTCATCACATTCTGAAGGAGTTAGAAATAATCTCTTTTCAGTATACATGTCCACCAAAGTGAAGTTGCACATTCTGATTTTTTCTCGCAACTGACACTTCCCAAGTCATCCTGTCTTTCTTTTCCTTCCTCATTATGGTATGTATAGTACATCCTTAAGCAGCCATTTTCCCTTTTCTGGTTTCTTTAATCCCAGTGCAGGATTGCTCCATTATTTCTGCGTCCAACGTTAGTTTTCGTATGCCTACTTCGTGCACAGGGCAATATACACCATGACTGACACGAACAAGCAGCATGACCTGCCCAAGGTGTAGAAAGCCGGAGCTGGGTGCAATGTACCCACTGACAAGACTTTGACGGCAAACTGTGACAAGTCAGACCTTGGTATATAGAATTAGGACTACGTAAGTATCACTCTCACCCAGACTTTTACAGTACCAACCTATTTGTGCTCCCTCACCACTGCACCTCACGGACTCCCGCCCAACTTTTCCCTTAAAACTAGGCCATCCTTAACAACCACTTAATCCTTCCTTCTGACAAGTAATCAGACGAAATGAATGGTAAATTGTGCTCGCTTTGCGGGGATGGTATTAACATTAGTCCATCCGACTCCCGACTCCCTTCCATCCCCACACCCTATTAGGGGCTGTTAATGCCTGTTGTCATTCCAAATGATTCCAGAACGAAAAAATAAAAAAAAATTACATGAGAAATCAAGAGGAGCGCAAACCGAGGTGTACGCAAACAATATTTACTTGTTGGAATCCCTAGTCCTATAAAAAAAAAAAAAAAATCCTTATGGCATGAAATAACATAACATTCATAAAAATCTATCTATCTATCTATATACCTAGGCTGCTTCCCGCTGCTTCCCCCAAGGAAAGGGAGGTAAAATAATACTCAAAAGAGAAATTAATCAAAGGGATCTGACAACATTAATTTTCTTACCTAAAACAGCATATTAAGGATATATTGCCATTCAATATGCCAGTTTATCTAATTAAGTTTGTTGTATTTATGTGCATAGTTGGCACGAAGAAAAAAAAAAGAACAATTGTATATAAGACTCTCTTCTGGCTATAGATAGATACATAAATAGATTATTTACAAATGGCGGGGATGTCAACAATAATGGCTGCCGGAAATATGAAGTGACATTAGCATTGCGCATTGTGGGAAAACACTAACCAAAAAGTACCGTTACCAGAATTCACCGTACATATAGTACAGCAGATGATTAAAGTTCTGTGAGGTTTTCAAGAGGATGAGTCCCCATTACAAAAATGAAGCGAAATATATTTAACTGATATTAACGAAATCGGTCGTTAGCCGTATCGAGTGCAGGACGATTGTTGACATTTGGAAAGCTGGAAAGTTGCTATGTTTAGGCCTCATTAATTGATGGAGGGTAATGATATCGATTTAAATACAATGGACTCTGACGATGATACTAATGTGATACAGGAAGAGGAACCTCGTCTTCACGTAGCTGTGGCGTATCCTTTTATGTCAAAGCGTAATTTTGGACCTACACTTTTATCCCTTTAACAGGTATTGTTTTATGTTGGAAGTTAACATACTGTTAGTTTTATGGTTATATTACTGTTTAGCATACCAGTGGTTTTGTGGTTGTAGCTGTTACCATTTTGAGATAGCTAATTTAGGAAAACTCCAATTCATACCGAAAAGCTTATAGAGTGTTTCATCACACTTTAAATTCATTTACAACTTCTAAATTTTGTGGAAATATGTAATGTGATATTTACAGAGCTGAAATATGTAATGTAATAGGTACTAAGGGTAGGAATGACAAATGATGCATTCTCAGTTTACCAGTAGGTCATGTTAGGCATGGTTTGCTTGTACGAGTAAAATTGTTGAGACTCCATAATTAGGAACTTCAGAGTTATCATATACTGTACTGTATTATTTTAGTTTTGGACATGTTGGGAATTTTAGCTTTTAATCCTCCTTGATCTTTAGATTTTATTTGGAATATTTTAAACCTCAGAGCACGCAGTTGCAAATGAATAATATCGTCATAAATGAATTTACAAATTTTTTCCATGCTTCAGTACCATACTTTGTGTCAGGAGATCTTTCAGGTGCCGTGAGAGAACTCCTGTGCGTTCATATGTTCGTTACTAGTCGCCAGTAGGCATGCACTAGTGCTTGACATGCACAATACCCGATTTTTTTTTTGGGGGGGTGGGGGCAGTTGATTGGTGCTTTTGTTTACATCTCCTTTTGTCATAATTGGCGGTCACTGCTCCTGAGTTTGAATTTCATTATCAGGATGTCATCTCTGTGCTCTGGCTGTGAGTGTGATTAGTTCTCAATAGTTACAAAATTTCATAGCTAGAGATTATGCAAACATATCTGAAGCTGTTAAGTTTTTAAAACATCATAGTGTTCTGGCAGCTCAGGTGATCTGTAAAAACTGTGAAACTGCGTTGCTTCAGAGATGATAAGCATACCGGTATCTGGTTTTGTGGCCATAGCACCCCCACTCCAAAAACAAAAAAGAGAAAAAAGTGCAGTTACCAAGTGTCTCGTTTTAAGGGCAGTTTCCATGATGGGGGTTTGTTAGGTTAGGTCTGATTCGGTTCGGTTCAGGTGGGTTAGGTTAGGTTAGGGATTTAGGCTCCATGTGTAAACTACTGTATGTTTATCCAATGTTTTTTTTATGTGTTTTGAATGATTTTGACCATCATTTCTATTGGAAATTTTTTGTTTTTGTAATTTTCCCCAGGCAAAAGCCCCTAGATGGGGATGGGGGAAAATCACAAAAACTAGTGATTTGCAGTAGTAATGAAGGTCAAAATTGGTCAGACTACATTAGAAACTGCCTGAAAAAACGATGTTTGCATGTCGAAATCCTGAGATGTTCAATACTAAAAATTTACCATCTTTTTAACTTACCAGGTATTACTTTAATAAACAGGTTATATTTTGTAAAGGAAATAATTTTATCATAAAAGAATTGGTGTTCCACAATTGGTAAATTTCTTGTCTCAGATAACCCTAGAATTCCTTTTCATGGAATAGCTCTCACATTCTGCTACCCCTTTCCTGTTTAAATAGTTGGCAAATATGCTGTATCAGACAACATATCTTCAGAAGATGAAATTAAAAATAATTAGAAACTAGAGAAACCGCCAGTTCCTGGTAGGAATGAAGCTGAAAATATGTCCGATAGACAATGAAACCATCAGAAAAACAGAATTCGTCTTGGCCTGACATCACATCTGAACGAAATTAAATTAACCAAACCAAAAATTAGCTGTCCAACCTAGCCTAGCCTAACCTAAAGAAATTGGTGGTGTTTGAAAGCCTAATAATACCCAGTAGTTATTGCAAATGAATATAAGGAAATATCCATTGAAATGTACTGTATATGAAACTATGTTTTGGTATGGCATCATGTTGGTCACAGGTTGTGTGTACATGCTGCCATGTTGGTTAGATTATGTCTGTGTATGCCATTTTGTTGGTATGCACAGTGTGAGGTGATTATAATGGATGGAGATTTTGAGGGGTATTGCCCCTCCAATTAAGACCTACTTTGGGGGTTTTGCTCTCAGACCCCCCAGCCATTGCAACCATCTCACTGTATCTCTCCCTAGTAGTGTACAGTATAGCCTAGGCTACATAAAATTCCTTCACCATGTTTACCAACATGTTGATGTGCCAGAATGTCTGTCCTCATGTACCGGTACTGGTGTTTCAGTAGAATGTGCTGCAGTTAATATTCTTTTGCAACATTAATCTATCTATCTATCTATATATATATATAAAATGTTTGTAGATGGTGAGATGTATAAACTGCCAAATGGAAATATTATACCATGGTTTTCCAAAGTGTCAAGTTGACCCCCATGATCTTTTTCTCACTTCATTTCCTGCATTCTTTCTGGGAACCTGGTAGCCTAACCTGTTTATCTATTGATCCATAGCCAGTTGCCTTAATCCTGGATGTGGTGGCCACAAATGAATCACCTCCATGTCACCCTGCCCTCTGTCATCAGGCTGCTCTCTCTCCAGCCATTGCCCTTCCCACCAGTCATATACCTTTCTGCCTTATCCTTGGTCTCTGCTGTCCCATTCCTCCTCCACCTCACCAAGGCACTTGAACTGAACTTGGCCCGTGAGAGTTTACATCTGAGGGGTGGCTGGAATTAATTGCTCACATAATACCACTCTTACTTTTAATGTCTAGATTCATAGTATAGCTCCAGTCCATTAGATTATAATAGCCTAGCCTCAGGCCTTCATACACCCCAGGCCTTGGGGTCTGAAAAGGGTAATATTGATTAGCTGGTAACATTCCTTTTACTTCCATATCATCTGTGCCAAGAATGAATATTGTACTAAGCTTCAGGTGGCAGAAGTTCATGCATCTCAATTTTCCATTCTTTTAGCGAGCCAAATTTAACATAAGCTAAATTCAAAGCCGGTACTGTGTGGCATCAGTTAGCCAGTGTCACGTGCTGAGATTACGTGGTGCTGTCCCAGCCCTTATTCAGATAACTAACCTAACCTAACCTAATATTTTGTGACATGTCTACCTAGTATAATTAATATGCTTCCCTGTGCCCTAGCATAGTGTTTAGTAAAACAGCAGCACGTGACGGTTCCACCTAGTGAGGTTTGGTGGTGAACTCATATGAACGTAGTAATTAGGTAGAAATGTAAAAAAAATATTTAGTTAGGTTAGGTGACCGAATAATAAGGGGCCAAAACGGTACCATGATACCTCAGCATGGTCTTAATTTCAGCACATGATGCCACTACCAACCCAAAGGTTAGGGCCCGTTTTCAACACATTTGGTGATATCAGTTGTATGGAAAATATTGCTTCAAGGAAAACTTCCATATAAAAATGTGACTTTTTTTTTTTTTTTTTTTGCAGTATAAATAATTCATCTTTGACACTAAAAAACAAGGCTCTTTGATTTAGTTGCTTCGTATTGATTCCAGCAGGTACTTGTGAAGGGAAACTAGGGAAGAGTAAAGTATAATGATTGTGTATATGACGTGTACAGTATAAATATTTATACAAACTCCTTCTGTATATGTGTTGCATATCCTTAACTTAGCACAAAGTAAGCTTGAGGTGCCTTTTAACTCCAGTCGAGAAGCTGAAATTGTACGAAACACCCTGCAAGTAGATCCTGAGCCCAAGAGGAGTGGGTCCTCCAAGACTTTCAGAGTTAAAGACAATTTTCTACACATGTAAGTACAGTACAACAATGTAGTAGATGTGATATTTCGTTTTCTTTTATCCTTTTTTTTTTTTTTTTTTTTATCCACCCTTTTTTTCTTATTTAACATTATTTTGAGATGCTTGCATTACTTGGTGGTATTGGCTGTATTGATGAGTTTGCCAGTAGGAACTTTACAGAAGACATAGTACTACAGTCACAGCGATAGGGACTTATTATAATGATTGAGCTTTTGAAAGTATCTGTACTGTATTATTAACTGTGGGGGGAGTGAGGGTAAGTACCTGGATGAGAAGTATTAAAAGTAAATAATACTAAATGTTGATGAAGGATGCCTTGAAAGAAATGACAGTTGGAAAGGGATACTATGACCATATTAATGCTTCCAGCCCTTGATGTCTCTCCTCAGCTTATAAAGCCATCTGACAGTTGCAGGAATAAAGTAAGAAGACATTACAAAGCAGGCTTTGCATAAATTGTGCCAAATTCTTTGTGAAATGTTGATGAAGGATGCCTTGAAAGAAATGACAGTTGGAAAGGGATACTATGACCATATTAATGCTTCCAGCCCTTCATGTCTCTCCTCAGCTTATAAAGCCATCTGACAGTTGCAGGAATAAAGTAAGAAGACATTACAAAGCAGGCTTTGCATAAATTGTGCCAAATTCTTTGTGTCCAGGGAGGTCCTTCCTGTGCTGAATATATTCATGTAGTAGTTGCTAGGAAAAATAAATTGTGCTAATCAGGTTAACTGTTGTTATTCTTCACTTCCTTGTATCCTTCCCAGTAGAGGTGGTGACTGGTACTGTGCCCATAGGGATTTAAAATGCAAGGAGTACAGAAATACTTCTTTTACAATAAGTTTTAGAATTACATGTATTCCATGGTTGATGGGAGCGTCCATCATCCACTCACTCATTGTAGTGGTACTGGATTTCAGAGTGACTCTACACAGAGTGACAAGCCAAATGATATCCTGTAAACCAGGAAATCATTTAATATGCTGGGTGGTAACCTTATAACCAACCAACACGTGTTCCCTACTTGTCAGCAAGTAAGTTGGCAGAGGGATAGTGCCCCTCCTTGGAAAATAGCTAATGAAAAATACAAACAAGAAACTTTGGACCAGGACAGACAAACAGGTGACGACTAAGGACCAAACAAAGGACATGGTTTGGATTCCAACATGGACTGTAAGGGGTGTATGTGATGAGAGATATTGTCCAGGTATTTGAAGGTGCTAAAGTGGACATAGGCTGTGTGGATTAACTGAGACTAAATGGTGGGTTGAGAGTGTGAGATAGTGGGAGTATGGATGGGGTATATGTGCGGACTGGAGTAGGTGAGAATGAGAAGGCAAAGGAGGGTGTATGTATTGTTGTGTGCAAGAGATGAAAGGAGAATATAAGAGAGTATGGATCAGTTGGTTCAAGGTTGCATGGGTAAGATTGATTGTGGAAATACAAATGTGAACGATTGTTTGTGAGTATGCGCCAAAGCAAAATCATGCAAGCAGAGTGAAAGAAGAGTTCTGGGCAAATGGGGAGGCATGCATGGAAAAGTTTGAGAGGAATGAGAGTGTTATTGATTGGAGGTATGAATAAAAATGTAGGGAATGTGAGGGTGGATGGAGTAGTTGGTGAGTGGGATGTTCCTGCAGAAGTGGATAAGAATGACAGTGCTGTAGTGGACATTAGTGTGGGGAGGGGGTTGGTGATACCCAATACCCTCTGGAGGCACAAAATGATCCACAGGTGTATGTGGCGAATGATGAGGAGGGTGGGTGGTGAACTGAATGAATAGAAGGCAATGATTGATCATGTGTGTGTGGATGACAGAATGAGAAGATCTGTAATGGATGCAAGAGCATACAGAGGCTGGGGGAGTGGACTTTCTGACCACCACTTGGTGGTGGTGAAGGTCAAGGTTCAAGTGCAGTGGAGCAATAGGAGGGAAGGACAGGAGGAGGTAGTCCATACAAGGAGGGTTGAAAGGTTGCAAGAGTATGGAGAAAAGGCAGAAGATAAGAGAGAAGTGGAGAAGCAGTTGGGTAAATGTGATTTTGAACAAATCGGAGAGATGGAAAATGTAGATATTCACAAAAGAGATCTGTGCAGCATGTGAGGTGGAGTGTGGGGTGAAAAGAACTCAAAAGGGGGTGCAAGGAATAGCATGGTGGAATGAAGAGGTGAGACAAGCTGTGGCACAAAAGAAGAAAGCATATAGTGAGTGGACAGGAAACAGAAGCATGGAGGAAGTTGAGAGACGTAAGAGAGAGTTATATGTAGAGAGAAAGGGAGAGGTGAAAAGATTAGTGAGAGAGAGTAAGAAGAGAGTGGATGAGGAATTTGGAAAGAGTTTGAGTGTAAAGTAGTTAAAGGGAGTTAGAAAGGATGATAATGAAGTTAGTAGAGGAGTGAAAGATAAAAATTGTAGATTGATAGTGGAAGAAGGAGAGAAAGTGAGCAGATGGAGAGAACACCTTAAGGAACTGTTAAACATAGAGAATGAAAGTAATTAAAGTATAGGTGGCTGGGGGATGGCTGGAAGAAGGAGGGAGGTGAGAAGGGAGGAAGAAATCAGTATGATGGAAGTAGTGGAAGCAATGAAGAAAGTCAAAATGGAGAAAGCCCCAGGAATTGATGGAGTGTGAGGTGAAATGCAGAAGCATGGGGGAGAGATATGTAGTAGAAGAATGGATAATTATGGAAGATGTGTAGATTGGCGTGGGAGGAAGGTAGAGTCCCAGAGGATGGGAAGTCAGGTACTATTATTCTCCTGTACAAAGAAAAAGGGGAAGTAGAAGAATGTGGTAATCATAGGGGTATTTGTCTTCTCAGTGTAATAGGAAAAGTATATGGTTAGGAAAATAACAGAGGAATTAGTTGGAGAAGAACAGGGAGGTTTTAGGAAGGGAAAAGGTTGTGTTGATCAGATATTCATCCTTAGGTCTTTAGTGGAAAAGTTTCTAGAGAAGGAAAAGAAGTTGTATGTGGCCTTCATAGATTTGGAGAAAGCATATGACAGAGCAGATAAACAAGGAATGTGGAAAATGTTAAGAATATATGGAGTAAATGAGAAGTTGTTGAATGCTGTGAAAAGTATGTATGAGGTTGCTAAGGCTGCAGTGTGTGTGAATAGTGCACTGAGTGAATTTTTCTATCTGAATGTTGGATTGAAACAGGGACGTGTCATGTCTACGATTGTTCAGTCTGTACAGTATATGGATGGGGCTATAAAAGAGTTACAAGGTAGGGCAGTTGATGTTGGAGCAGCCCTAATCAGAGAGGGCAGCGTTTTGAAACTTCCTGCACTGTTGTTTGCAGATGAAGCTGTATTGTTAAATGAAGACAAAGGGGAACTCCAAGGATTGGTGAATGAGTCTGGGAGAGTGTGTAAGAAACAGAATCTAAAGGTGATTGTAGGGGAGAGTAAAATCGTGGTCTTCCAGAGAAATGAAGTCACTGAATGTACAGTGAGATTGTACGATGAGGAAATGGAAAATGTGAGTGCATTTAAGTACCTACTTGGGTAGTGTGATGAGTAAGGATGGAAGTTTGGAGGATGAAATGCTTGAAAGGGTGCAACACGGAAGAAAGGCTGCTGGTTCTTTGAAAGCAGTGATAAGAATAGGGATGTGAGCATGGAAGTAAAAAAGTCGCTGCATGATAGTATTGTGATATAAATTCTGACGTATGGAAGTGAAGCTTGGACCATGCTGAAAGGACACAAGTCAAGATTGAGAGCAGTTTGAAATGAGTTATTTGAGAGGAACATGTGGAGTTACATGGAGACACAGACTGACAAATAAGGAAGTGAAAGAGCATTGTGGTGTGGGTGTGGATGTGATAGAAAGCATTAAGAGAAATACATTGAGTTGGTTTTGCCATGTGGAGATGATGGAGAGAGAGAGACTAATGAGGAGAGTGTATGTGAGTGAAGTGGAGAGGGGGGGAGAGGGAGGGTGAGGCCAAGGATGAGATGGAGGGATGGAGTGGAGAGGTGTATGAGAGGGGGGGGGGTGAGGTGGGGGAGGGCAGTGAAATGGCGGGAGACAGGGTGACATGGAGGCGATTTGTTTGTGGCCATCCCTTATGGGATTAAGGCGTCTGGCAGTAGATAGATAGAGATAGATGTACTCCACCTGTTACCACCTGAAAAATGAACATGAGATTACCCATCTATCTATCTATCTATTGCCAGACGCCTCAATCCCATTTGGGGTGGCCACAAACAAATCGCCTCCAAGTCACCCTGTCCCCCGCCATTTCACTGCCCTGCTCCCAACTTACACCCCTCTCTCTCATATACCTCTCCACCCCATCCCTCCATCTCATCCTCGGCCTCCCCCTCCCTCTTCCCCCCTCCACCTCACTCACATACATTCTCTTCGTCAGTCTTTCACCCTCCATCCTCTCCACATGGCCAAACCACCTCAGTGTGTTCCTCATAATGTTTCCTATCACATCCACATCAACGCTTCTTTATATCCTCATTCGTCAGCCTGTCTCTCCATGTAACTCCACAGGCTCCTCTTAAATAACTCATTTCCACCGCTCTCACTCTTGACTTGTGTCCTTCCAACAACGTCCAAGCTTCACTTCTGTACGTTAGAGTTGGTATCACAATACTGTCATGTAGTAACTTTTTCACTTCCATGCTCACTTCCCTGTTTCTTATCACTGCTTTCAAAGAACCAGCAACCTTTCTTCCCTGCTGTACCCTTTCAGCACTTCACCCTCCAAACCTCCATCCTTACTCATCACACTACCCAAGTACTTAAATGTACTCACATTTTCCAATTCCTCACCATCCAACCTCGCTGTACATTCACTGACTTCACCTCTCTCAAAGACCATCACTTTACTCTTCCCTACATTCACCTTTAGATTCCGTTTCTTACACACTCTTTCAAACTCATCCACCAAGCCTTGCAACTCCCCTTCGTCTTCACTCAACAACACAGTATCATCTGCAAACAACAGCACAGGGAGCTTCCAAACACCACCCCCTCCCACCAGGGCCACTCCAACAACCACCACCCTACCCTGTACCTCTTTTATAACCCCATCCATGTACAGATTGAACAACCATGGAGACATGACACATCCCTGTTTCAACCCAACTTTCAAAGAGAAAAATTCTCTTAGTTCACCTTCTACACACACTGCAGCCTTCGCACCATCGTACATACTCTTCACAGCATTCAACAACTTCCCATCTACTCCACATTTTCTTAACACTTTCCACAATCCTTGTCTATCCACCCTGTCATATGCTTTCTCCAAATCCATGAAAGCCGCATACAACTTCTTTCCCTTCTCTAGAAACTTTTCTCCTATAATTAAAAGGCCAATTAATGACAAACCTTATCATGAAACTGGTTATTGTTTGCATGCACCACATTCTATATTTCATTTTCAGTCATTGCTTGGGCTACAGTATGATGACCACCCTCTTTTATCATCAGTTCTTAAAGGAAAGGGAAGCCATACCTCACTATGCTGGCAAAGGATAGGTTGGCAGGGGGACTGATATTTATTATTGGCAAATCTGACAAGTACACATTATTCTGAGAAGTGAAAGGGGATTGGAATTCTGGCTGCTGAGCAGTTGGTGGATGCTGTTAATTGAGGCAAGTGAATCCAAGAATATCATTCATGAAGATATACCTGCACTGTATGTTGGTGATCATTATATGCCCAGTAGGGCTGATGATGCAGAGAGGTAAAAAAATAGGATTTGGAGCAAGTTAAGAAAATTACTGTAATTAAGGTTTCAGAATAGGTAAAAAAAAAAAAAATGGTGATATGAATGGAGATGTAGAGAAATAGTTCATGTATAAGAGGGAGATGCATGATGAGCTGGGATACAATTCTAGGTATGAATAAGTGTGGGACTACTGTATATGAGTTTGGTGATTTACTGCACTTGATTATGATTGCACATGACAAGGGATTTGCCATTTTTTAACTAAGCAGCCATCAGAATCACATTATCCCACAGGTGTTCGTGAAGTAATTGAACCTAAAAAGAATACAGTGAGAGGTGATTTACTTGTAAACTGGAGCCAAGAATTTTGAAGTCTTGATTGATGAGTAAATGGATGTCTGGCCTATTTCATGAGACACTGATTATAGTTTTATTTAAATGCTTTCCAGCTATTTATTTCTGAATCCTACCCATGCTCTTTTTCAGTGGTAGACTGGTAGATTCATGATGAGATTCAAGAACTATATTTATACATCACCGTATTCATGGACACAATATTGACTTCATCTTCTCCGTGTTGAGTGTTGACTAATGTACAACATTTCTCCCATTTGTATATAACCTCATTACAATTTGCAGTGAGATCCGTGCACCAGATGTACGACAGCTGAGGACAGCAGTGAACTCCTTCATGGATCTCTTACATTTGGTAACAAAGACAGTTGACCAGTTTGGCCCTCCAACCCACCAGTCAAAGAAAGTGTGTGTTCAGTGATGCGTTTTGTTTTTAAATGACATACTGACCATACAAAGCTCTGTGCTTTTAAGGTTTTTGAGGCTGTTAAGATGTATAATAATTTATGACTGGTGGAAGTGATAACCTATAGATCATTATGACAATCTAAGCAATTAGTTATTAACAGTGAGAAATGTGCAGTGTATGCAGGTTACTATTATTAGAAAGTGGTTCTGGAAAATATCAGTTGTATCATTGTTTTTAATGTTGCCCCCAAGCTGTATTTTTTAGCAGTTTCTCAAGAGACCATCACTGTTAAAAAAAGAAGAAGAAAACTTGTGGAACATAGCTACAGTACCATCTACATACCATAACATTTTGTACCCACAGTAGTGAACAGAAGAGGACTGTTGTACTAAAGAAAAATGGTTGAAAGGAAGAGCATATAAGGAATTTCAGAATATATACTCAGTATAGGATTTTAAGCATATGAGTGAAAATGGGGGAGCACACTCCTGCTCCTTCTCCAGGGCGCTCTTACTATGGATTTGTGTTGTATTTGCTGGGATGGGCTGGTATTGTCACCTATTTGGTGTGGGCTCTGGTGCCTCACAGCTACTTGGCTAGTATGGGACTCACATATGTGCCACAACCATATTGGGCCTTGGCATTCCCTAGTGTTGTCATCATGCTTTTGGTGATGTTTGTCTTCTTTATTTACCCTGCCATCAACTTCATGCTAGCACCGCCACCTCATGACATACGAACCCTTACCGACAGCAAGGCGCTCAAGAGGGAAGACTATCCAGGTGCTAATGATTATGGTGTTCCCCCTGTGTATGATATCCATATCTCTGAAGTTTGTAGAGTGTTGTATCGTTAGTAAAAATGTTTAAATACCACACACAAAGTCTGTGCAGTTACCATAGATGATGAATTACATGTATGTTACCGTATGCACTTTTTGTAAGAAATTGTATTTAATGTAAAGAATCAAACTCTTGGTTACAAAATGTGCTGTATTATTATATACCTTACATTTATTGCTTTGTCTTGCAGATCAGTGTAGTACTTATCATCATCATCATCATCATCATCATCATTATCATCATCATCATCAGCAGCAGCAGGTGCATCTCAACCTCTTTCCCATCCAAGGATGGGATGAAGGAGTGTCCAGAGAGCAGAAAAAAACAGACAGAGGGAGAACTATTCAACAGTGTGCCCAGTTAAATAGGCCATACTCTCATTCACTCACCATTCAACCCCCTGCGGATTCCAGACTCTGCACCACAGGCATGACTTTCCACACTTACACGTTTCACTTTCCATTTCGGGTAGTCACTCCAAGACTATTACATCAGTGGGTAAAAACGGGCACCAAACCCGTCATACATTCATCTGTACATTATTCTTCCAAACAGCTTGATCACTTGTCACTTCTCTAGCCTTATCAGCCTGTATACCTCACTTTGTCACACACTCACTTGCTGTACTGTATGTGCCCTCCTTCTTGGCATACCATGCCTGCTCCCACCTTCAGACTCAGTCAGATACACTCTTTTCACCACTTCTGTTTACACTCATTCTCTTTATATGAGCTTATTTTTGAACTAGCCTGCAAAGCTCTTTTTCCACATTGACAAGTAACACAGAGTTGCATACATCAGACTTGAGATACTCCACCCATCACCATTCATTATCAACCTCCTCTTTCTTAATAGCTCGAGTTTTTGTGCCACATAACCCCATCCATTTATCGTATACACTGAACAGCCATGGGGACTTCACATAGCTGTGTCTCACTTCAATGCTGACATTAAACCACTCATTAAACCACTCACAGGCTTCACTACTATTGTAAGAACTCTTAACTTGTCTAATTAATTTAATGAATAATGAAAACATAGTGTGGTACACACTTTCAGCTCAGTAACAGATTCTTCATGGATTCTAAATCTGCTGTAAATAGGCATCATATCAGTACCAGTCAGAACATAATACCAATTGATGAAATGTTACTCAAAGGGTAAGACATGTGTTGCGAATGCTTCTTAGTGGACTGAATAGTTGCCTGGCATTTGCTAAATTAATCTTCAGCATCTTGATTTGTAACAGATATCTCCTTAACTGGGGGGGGGGGGGAAGGTGATCCACAAGAAATTTTTCACATAGTGTATTTGTCTTCATACAGAAGAAGCTCAGTAATAAAATATATGATACTTCCATACTCTGAGGTTCCAAACTAATGCTAATATAATAGTATGTGTTATCTATGAACAGACTTAAGTGAAACTCCTTACTTGCACACTTCAGTCTGTCAGTCATATACTGCCTCTGAGAAATCCCTGATAGTTAGATTTGAATAGACATCTGTGGGAAATTAAAAAATACTCTCACTCCAGCGTAATGCTGCCATTGAGTGGACATTGGCTGCTGCATTGATTTATTGATGATACAGTACTCAGTAACCATGCACATTCTTTGGTCTCCTGATCTAAATTTTAGATTTTACCCTGTGGGGTCATCATGGTGGAAAATATATAAAAACAAGCCTCACATGCCTGATTAGCTGTAATAAAAACATTATTAAGGAGACTGCAGCCAACCCAGAGTATTCGTTGCACTACATTCACTAATATGAAGCACCAGGTTCAGTTATGTTTAAGCACTGAAGAAGAACACTTTCAGTATCTGAGTTTTTTTCTGTCCTGTACTGCAATTTTGAATAAACTATATTGAAGTGGAGGAAGTAAGGACCAAATTCCAATTATATCTGTTCATTAATAACAAAACTGTTGACATTATTTTTGGGCCACTGAGTAGTAAATCACCTTCCAGCCCTTATCAGGTCTTTTAAATTGTTTTTTAACCCTTATGATGCTTGTGTCTTCCTGAGCAGCTGAATAAAAAAAATGTAACTATCCAGAAGAAAAGCTGTAAAATAGTATACTATCTAGCACAGAATTTCATATACTTATAACATGTATTCATATATATAATCAATGAAATCAGTGAGATCAAGCAGTGTGTACTGCTTATAAATTTTAGTACAATAAAGAAACATCTAAACTTGGTTAGAATTTGCCAGTAATTATAATGTCATCTGTAAATATGAAAATGTGTTCAATAAATATTACAGTATTGAGCTGGTGATGCTAGTCCTGTCATATCTTGATGTGTATGCCCATGATAAATAACAGTTAAAAAATGGTACAGATATCAGTATAAAATGTTTACAGTTTACCAGCAATATACATGTTTTCACCATGTTGCTTAATTACATAAATATTTACACAAGTACGTATTTGATGGAGCTGACAGAAATTCAAGTATTCTCCAGGATTGTGGGTGTTTGGCATTCACTAAAAGTCTGGTCACAGTCCTCACCCCTCCGACCAGCCTTGATGGCTTCAAGGTTATCATCTGGCTTTGTTGAGGACAAGGACACTCCTGCCAGGTTACTGCTGCTGGCACAAAGGAATGGATATGGTTAATGGAAGTAGCATGGTTGTGAAACTGTGGTGCTTACAGCTGAGGCATTCAGGAGTGAAAGGATACAAGTGACATTATGTCATAGAGTAAGATTTCAATATCAAAGTACTGATAGAGGAAAAGGTCATCTATATCCAGCTCTTATTTTTGGCTCTTGTTTGCCATCACTTCTGAGCTCCTCATGTTAGAAGAGAAACTAAATGGAATACTGTACACATAACCAAGTACTGTACATAAAGTTGAGTATTTTATTTCACATGCATAAGGTGCTGTAACTGCATCCCACTGTCTTTAATTATTTATAATAATTGTTTTAGCCCCTTCACACTGATAACATTTTCAACTTGCAATCAGGCTATCACCAGTCAGTTTTGTGCAACTCAGAGAGGGCCTCAAGTAGTCAGGAAACTATTAATTCTACATATAATATTCCGACTTCAAAAGAACTTGTATGCTGAATAAAATTTTTACTGTGATAACGAAAAAAAATAGTGTTTGTGGGGTGAAGAAATTAACCCATTCAGTCCAGTGGTGTCTTTTCCATTTAATTCTTGCTGCCTCCAAATTATGTTATTCATCTTAGGGGAGACTTTTGGAGTTGGTAGAGTAAGGTATAGTCTTCTTTAACCTCTTTGCTACTAGGGAGCTCTCCTAACCAGGAACAGATCATGTGGTGACAGCAAAAATAAAGTAACTTACATGCCAGTGGTTCAATGCACAGTATGGCCCTGTAGGAGGTGAGTATTTGCCTGTGGGTGATGGGTCTTCTTGGACAGATAGACTGGGGTTTCTGTACTACTACTATGTCTTCGGAGTGAAAGGGTTAACTAGAAATCTTACATGAACTGTGTTGTTGGGATGACCATGAGAGTGCTGTCAACTAATGCCATAACTTGTCTTTCGTTCAGAGGGGGCTATAATAAGAAGACCTTAAAACACTCTTATCCTCACTTCAGCAGTATTCCTGCATTTCATCTCTATCTATCTATAGCAAGATGCCATAATCCTGTAAGGGGTGGCCGTTTGTCTTTGAGTATGTTGTTTTACAGGGAGGGACACTAACCCTCTGCCAACCCACTTGTTGATAAGTAGGGAACGTGTGGTTTGGTTATATGGTTACCACCCAGAGTTGTAAATGGTTACCTGGTTCACAGGACACTATTTGGCTTGTCACTCAATGTAAAGCTTCCTGACAAGGAAAGAAGAGTAATAAAAAGTGACAGGAAAAATGGGAGAAATAGGAAGAGAGGAGAAAAGACGCAGAAAAAAATGATAATATGAAAAAAGAAGTTGGCAGTGCAATATCAGCTGAGTGGATAATGGTTCCTACCACCTACGAATCTGTATATATTCTTCAACTCTATCCTGCCACAGTACAGTATTTATATTCCACATTCATCCATCCACTTTACTACGATATAAGCAATAAATGTTTTCCATCCATCCATCCATCATCCAATCCTATGTTGCCCCATGAGGAGTGTAGGAGGCCAGGGCCAGGCAAGTTGGTCCTGACAAGATGAGAGTGACCAGCCTCTCTCATCCCTGAGTGGCATTACATAAGCAATAAACCCCAACCACCCCTTGGATATAAACTTTCACTGGCTAAATCCGATTGGAGTGCCATAATAACCCACTAAACCAGCAGGTACCATAATTTGGCTATATGGCTACCACCCAGCATAGTAAATGGTTTCTGGTGTACAGGAAACCATTTGGCTTGTCACTCAATGTAGAGTCACCCACAGGCAAATGGAAGAGGAAAGAATGAAGGAAAGAAAAACAGAATAGGGAGTGTAAAGTCACCCGTAGGCAGAAGGATGAGGAAAGAATGAAAACAAGAAAGACAGAAGAGGATGGAAAGGAAAGAAGGATGGAGGATAGGAAAGGGCAGACACCTGAGAACAGCTCTACATTGAGTGAGTGGATGGTGAGTGCCCCCACCTACCACACTTTCATTCCATTTATTGTTTTCTTTAGCATATGAGAATACAAGTGTGTTTCCCAGGCATACACCAGTACCACACTACCTTTTCATTACCACACTTTTTAACCCCTTCAGTTCAGTGATATATATTATTGCTACCACCAGATGATTTTATCCAGCATTAGAGAGGTTTCTCAAACCAGAGGAATCAGATATAGGTTTCATGAACCTTCTTCATATGAGAGACCTTTCCTCAGATGAATAAAGTTGTCTAAAGGTAACAAGAACAATATTTAAGAAACATTATTGGACTGCAGTTAATTTTATCCATAAGGTCATCATCCAATCCTATATAGCCCCAGCAGGAGCAAAGAGGCCTAGGACTAAGATATTAAGTCTGGATATTTAAGATGAGAATAACTATATCTTTTTACTCTTCCTTGGCCTAAAATAGCCATCTCTCCATCTTGAGTGCAGAGCTGAAGCAGCAGATTAACGCACAAATATGGCGCTAGTCACAAAGAGTGCAGTGGAATGGATGTAGAGCTGTGGTATTGTCCATTTCTGCCACCAAGCTACATGAAATAAGCAGCAAAAGGACAAAACTCTGGGGTCAAGTTAGAGTAAAAACGGAATGATCGTTTCCCCCACGAGTGTTGTTATTTGAGCTGCAAACCCCAACCATCCATCTGTCCGTACTATCCAATTGGCATCCAGTTTTATTCACATTCCATTTCTCACAGCAGAGGCACACACCTTTAGGTCTAGCAAATGTTGTTAAAGCTACTCCCACCGAAGCACCTTCATGCACGCTTTTTTTACTTACTCAGTTGTGCCTTGTTATATATGCTAGAGGTATTTATGCATGGAACCAATGCAGTATGCTTTGCTACATTACTACTGGTACAACAGACCCTTGCTATAGTGCACCAACTGGGAAAAGCCTGATCTGGTAAAGCTGATGGGCTGTTATATTCGATGGTCCTGCCCTGCAGTGAGATTTCAAGCATATGTACGAAAATAAAAGAATACAATAACATATTCTAGAACTAAAAATGTAAAGTATACTCATTTTACACTACCCTGGCCCATAATTTTACCATTTTGCAGCTTATTTCACATCCTTGTCATAGCACTTCTTCATGACTAGTACAGTATTATCATAGCCTGTTGTTACAACTTTGCAGTCATGATGGGGCGAGGTCAATTTCAGGCCAGGTTGGAGTCAAAAGGTTAGGAAACACATGTATTGCTACCCACTGCACCCCATTTAATGGACATTGTTCATGATAGCCAACAAAAGTTCGGTGACCATCGTAGTGTCTGTTAAATCTGATATCTGTTATACCAAGTTCAATATAGTGAAGGTCTACTGTCTAATGGAAGGAAGGAAAGCTGCTTTACTATTGGGCACTGTTTCAAAGAAGAGAAAATAATGTAAACTGGGTGTTCCACGTGAAGAGTTTATAGTACTTTAGGTGTAAGAAGGGTCTCCTCTTAGATTAATAAAAATATTTGGGTGTAGCATGATAATTTACTCAATTTAGGAAAGATCTTTTAAGGTGACAGGTTTAGAAATACTTGCCATTAATGCCTTTCCAACATTGATGTCAAAACATTTTATTTCTGCTATTGCCAAACAATTTTGCAATTTCATATAATTTTGGGGAGATGTGTCAGAGTGAATGAGTTGAGAAGTACATAATATATGATCACAAAACTAGAAAAAAATAAATAAATACAAAGAAGAAGAAAGATAAATCATGTTAATTTCAAACCTTAGAATCTGTAGTGCCAGGCGTGGCATAAAGGACAGCTGATGAGAGTGAGCATTGAGGCGGCATAAGGCCCTCTGTAGACAGAGTGGATGTCCTCCATTCAGGCCTTGGCTAAGTTCAACCAGGAGAGGCACTGTGTTTTTTCTTAATGCATCTTGTAACCCTTCATTGTTTCCATTGCCCAGGAGTGATGCAACCTGAAATGTTTGTGTGAAGCCTCTCATTACCAATAACCCCCTCACTGACATGTCTGTTTTTGCCACCAACCCCCAGACAATTTTACTAGTTTTTGGAAAGACATCTAGTGATGGAGGGCAGTGGAGCAAAACCCATTAACCCTTTCATAACAAAATAGCTATCCCAAGCAATTTTACCTCATCTGATAGTAGCAAAAATAAATTATAAACTGTCATCATAGTGAAGTTAACTGTGACAGTATGGCTCAGTACTTGTATGGATATACCAGAGCATTGTAAAACTGAACTGTGAAAGAAAGCAAAATATAATGTTTTCATTAAATACAGCAAGAGATAAAATTTTCCTGTAAAGCTAATGTATTCAGCATCATAATATTGAACTGCAGTGTTTAGTTTAGCAGGATCTTGCAGTAATTCAGTTCCCATAATGTGGCAACCTCATTCACATCGGCAGCTTTGTGAGATGCCTCACATTTATGTTCATGTGTTAAATTATTCAGTCTTACATTATTTAACCTTTTTCTGGTCTGATATGGGAACTTTGTAACTGCTGTCAGAAAATAACATGCAGCTGTATAACAAAGTGTTCCTCATCTGCACATACTTTTTTTACTACAGTATTTTTCTCCCTACGTGTCAACAAGTGGGTTGGTGGAGGGTTAGTGCCCCTCCCTGTAAAACAAATAACTCAAAGTCAATGGCCACCCTTCATGGGATTATGGCGTCTGGCAATTGATTGATTGATTGATTTTTCTTTATACAGTAAATGCACATCACACTATCAGCCAGATAAAGTTGATCTGACAATTGTCAAGTTAAAAAAGCAGTGCCAGATCCTTGTCAAGTGCTCCTCTATTCATAGTTCATCCAACCAGTCAGTTCCCTATTACCCTGACCAGCCTCTGTACCTCGTTTTTGTATACTTTACACTCATTTACAATAAACTGTACCGTACTGTATATCCACCTTATTCTCAGCTGGTTGCAATGCCTGCTTTCATGTTCAAAATCACTCACCTGTATCTTTTTTCACTACCCATTCTACATCCATTTCATCCACTTGATCATACCTTTTGAGCATATTCTCATCAACCCTACTGTCAACAGTTTTCCATACGGTACTAAGCATCTTTGTGAACCACAGTTTATTGTATTTAGAGATGAATTAAGTACCTGTTTCTACCAACTCATGCTCTGTATATTTTTGTTACCATGTACTGTAGTGTAACAATTGTAGCTAAATAAGGAAGCATGCTTCTTGCAGTTTTTGTTAATGGATGACTACCAAATTAATCTAAACTGGACAGCACTGGTATTGAATAACTCACTTTGGCAGCAACCCTGTCTCCCTGTGATGCTTGTTCTATGCTATGGCCATTCAGGTCTCTGTACCAAGCATTCATAGATGACGTGGTGTGGCGGCGGTCTCGTTGTTCCAGTCCCCCATCTTCATCTTTTGTGCTGCCCTTGCCAGTATCCAGTACAGCAGCCACAGTGGTCTTGGCTGATATATCATTTTTCTGTTTAAAGAAAAAATGCTGAGATGTGCTTAGTTATACAGTACCTGTGCAAGTGTCCTGTGACTTGTGCATTCCAAACTGCTGTGTAGCACTGTAATTCATAATTATACAGTATTCACTAGTTAGTTTTTCATACAGTTTCAGATTCAGGCTTTTGCAGATTACATGGACACCTCCTCAAAGAATCTCATTTAACATCTTTCTCGGTCTGCTTCTGGGCACTCTTCCCTACGCACTCACATCTGTGAGGATAACTAGCTGATAAGGGTCACAGGTGTGAATGTAAAAGGAGTGCCCAGAAGGCATACCAAGGAAGGTTATGGCTGAGGTTGTGCATGAAGACCTCTGTATGCAATATTTTGCAAAAAGCTAACATGGAGACCTCTGAGTTAGGGGATTGAGCAGCAAGGTCTGAGCAAGGAAAGACTCAAAATTGTGGTGCATAAAGACCTGCAATTGATTGAATAGAACCTACAACATGCTGTGCAGCCAGTGCCCAATTTTTGTGAAGTTTTTGGAACACTTTCTATGATATTCTACAGTTACATGTTCAATTTACAGTACAGTATGTCTCATCGACAGATGGCTTTCTGAAGATGGTTTCCTCACTGTCACCACACCCATATCCCATAAAGCTGCCATCCTTAGGTGCCACATCTGAATGAAAAATATTGTAGGAATAAATAATGGAATGGGATGAAAAATACTAAGTGATTCTTACCTCTGAATGCAGATGATCAGGTCCAAAAGGATGAATTTCAGACTTGTTATAGTCTTCTAGAACTTCTCTGATCAGTGGCAGCAGTGTATCAAGAGATGGAGCTGGAAGTGATCCAAGTGCTCGTTCTTCAACTACACCATCAGCCAAATCCTCCTGCAAAGTACAGAGATGTTTGAAAATCCACATTAGAATGTAATGCACATTATGGTAGCATAGTAAATACTTACAGGTTATATGGATTGTACAGTAGCCTACCAATTTATCTCTGTGCAGTTTCACTCATGTATTCCTAGGTGCTAACCAAGGCAAGGAATAAGAAACAGACTACTGTATCTTACTTCACAGTAACTTAATGATAAATCACCATGGCTTTTAAGTGGAAACAGATGTTTATTCTTTAACAGCATAATAATGAAACAGACATTCAACAAAACTTGAAGAGAACCAGCACTGTAAAGTAAATGCCATCTTGTGAGGTAAGAAGTTGCTTGCATCAAACAGAAAATAACAACCTATGGAATGACTTTAGAAAGATAACATCATTTTATTTTAAAGGCTGGTGGGACATCAAGATTTTATCCCTGCTACCGTCAAATGATTCATTTTAGATGAGGAATGCATATATGGGTAGTCATGGTTTATCATCATAATAACCAGTCTTTATCCATTCACCCATCCAGTCATCATTCAATCCCTTCACATCCCTTATTTGTAAGTGTTGGGGCACAGGACTAGGCTACTAAATCCAGAGATTCCAGGAGAGAATGACAGGTCCCTCACCCCAGAGTGGCTTCATGTGAACATCCCACCTTCCCTTTGGCTTTATTGGCCACGTCTTGCTTTTAATGCACTATGATTCCTGCATTAAAGTACTGTATAAATTTAAAATGTTTACCTGATTGGCTCGACGTATTCTGTATGGACTTGGGTCTTGCAGGAAGCTCATGATGGAGGAGATCATCTTCAATCTAGTCTTTATGAAGTTTCCAATACCCATTGGTTTCTCATCTTGGCCCCCTTGATCAATTCTCAGCTAAAAACAGTAAGATAATTTACATCTGATTATACAGGGTACAGTAGCCAGGCAGCTCTGCTTCCCAGTTATACAGACATCTCACAGCTCCCTTTCTGTTCCCTGAAAGGGAGATAGTGGACTGGCAGCAAGGGCTACTTCAGCCTGCAGTCCATGGGGTTAGCATTTTGGATGAGGCTGAGGCTACAACAACTGTACTAAAGTTCTGCTACTGCATAGTGATGTTTTATAGTGACAGGGTTAATGAGGGCCACATATAATCCATCCAGCCCAAAAACCTAGGTTAAATAAAAGTGGCTGAGGATAGCTAATGCAATATTTGAAAAAAAAATAAAAATAAATAAAGGTCATAATTGAAGAGGTTACTGATAATTTAACTAAAAGATTGTTTAACTGTTCCAAGTTCTTCAGTCAACCCATATACTTCATGCCATTGTAGTAGTACTATAGACAGTATGTTAGTCCAATGTTTTACCTGAATTATTGCCAATTTCATTACACTTTTACTCCAGCAGCAGTCAACTGTTGTCATACAACTAGTTATTTATGCTTTTCATGAGCAAAAGCATGTGTGAATAACTGTCCCATTTATTTGCTAAAACATAGGCAACATGTACTGTTCTATGCTCTGTGATGTTGGTAAAGTGTTTGAAACTTTCTCAAAAGTTCATTAAAAACTGACACAGAAAGTAGTCACACAAATAAAAGCACTGTACAGTTCTTTCTTTGTGTACTATTTATTCATAAATGGTACATAAACTGAATAGACATGTACCAAAATTGCTGCTTTCCTTGAGCTCCATATAAGTATTATGCCTTTTTATATTACTGTATGAATGTACATATGTATCTGGCATCTCTGTAGCTACAGTGTTTATATTGTATGTGGATTCGAAGGGCAAAACTTGCATGTTGCAAGGAATAAAATATGAAGACAGATGTAACTTCTGTCACTGATCAGTGCACTAGTACATGTACATATAACATCTCCATGCAGCATGTAAGCCAGACCAACTGTTATGCACCAACATTCAGAACCAATATACGAGCAGTACATACCATTCTCCTGATCCCCAATTTTTGAGGCAGCCTGATAAAGAAATCTTCCAGGAAAGAGAATGACCTGGCTTGAGGACCTTCATTTTCCAGCTCATCTTGTGTCTTCTCATCAGTCTTAGCAGTGTCTTGCCGATCAATGTCTGCCACAGGTTCCTCACCAAAATAAGAGGTAAAGTAATGCTCTTCCTTCACCATACTGTCATTTCCCGGCAGCCCTTCACTGGAGGCCACAGAACGTTTTCGTCGCCCATTGTTTTGTAGTACGTCCTACACACAAATTATACAGTAGTAAAGGATTAACCCCCTCAGCACAATATCTATTTGCACTTGCTTCTAGTTAGCACCTGATAATTATGTTTATCTTATAAAAAATCTTTTGTAGTACTGTAACTGGTTAATGGAGCTTGTTTTCAAACTCCTTACTATGAAATCTTCACTACGCTACCATCATCTGTGGTTAGCAAGGCAAGGAAATTGAAAGATGTCATTTGGTTGATCATGTTAACACTGCATTCACCTCAGGACTGTACTGCAATATACTGAATAATATACTGGTACAGGTACTGCTGATCATCATCACCATCATCATTTAATCCAGTGTTGCCCCATGAAAAGAGTAGGAGCCCAGGGCTAGGCAATTTGCTCCTGAAATTTAAGATGAAAGTGACCAGCCTCACTCCTCCTTGAGTGGCATTACATGAACAGTAAACCCCAACCATCTCTTGGACATAAACCTGCACTGGCTTAATCCGAGTGGAGCACCCTAATTACCAACTAAACCACCAGGTGCCATAATTTGGTTATATGAGTACCACCCAGCATAGTAAATGGTTTCCTGATGTACACGGAACCATTTGGCTTGTTACTCAGTGTAAAGTCACCCATAGACAGAAGAAAGAGGAAAGAGGAATGAAGGAAAGAAGGACAAGAGGAAGGAAGGAAAGAATGAAGGAAACCAGGACAAGAGGAAGGAAGGAAAGAAGGACAAGAGAAAGGAAGGAAAGAAGGACAAGAGAAAGGAAGGAAAGAAGGACAAGAGGACAGAAAGAAAAGAAGGAAGGAAGAGAGGAAAGGACAGGGACACGAGAGTAGCACTACATCAAGTGAGTGAATGGTGAGTGCCCAGTACTGCTGTTAAAGGTAATTATTGGATATTATACAAATGATAACAGGTTTTGTACTCTTAAAAATGCAAATTCAGTACTGACTATTATACAAAGTGAAAAAACAAGCCATGGAGTAGTTTACAGCGTAGAAACAATCAGTATGCTGCATTATACAGTATGTGATGATATTCATTATCACAAAGATAGTTGGAAAATAATTACTGCATCCAAAGTAAAATATTCATTCATTCATTCATTCACTGCCAGACGCCATGTATCCCAGACGGGGTGGCCAAGGGCTTAGAGTTAATTGTTTTACAGGGAAGGGCACTAATCCTCCACCAACCCCACTTGACATGTAGGGATGCCAACAGCATCTGGTGTTCCCAGGCAGTCACCCATCCAAGTACTAACCAGACCCAATGTTGCTTATAATACAGGTAATTTATATTAATGAAAAAATTTGTTCTTATCCTGTGAAAGCCAGGTGTACAGGAGGGTGAACTTACTTGAATGAGGTTAAGGAAGTAGAGAAAACCAAGCAGAGCCAATGCAGACAGAGCTGGTGAGGAGTCTGCGGTATCTGAGGCCAGGGTTCCAGTTCCATATGTTGCTGCAGCACTGCTTGTGTCAGGGAAATCACAGTAAGAAATGAGAGTTACAGCACTGACCATAGCTTAAACGTTAATAACAAAAAATTATGAATGAGTGTGCAGTGTTGCTTAGCAGCAGATTATCCATATAGTGTATGCTGTAGTTCTTTTTTTTTTTTTTTGCATGTGATAACATTTGTATTTTTCCTTGTCTCCCTCCTTGGTTGCACCATGAGGAAGAAGGAACATATGTATTTTTCCTTCTGTCTCCCTCCTTGGCTGCACCCTGAGGAAGAAGGCATGTTGTCATTTTATGACAACACTCCAGCATTTCAAATGGTCATGGGAGGATTCATCCAACACTCGGAGAGATTACATTTTTGCTCTGAGGTACCATGTTTATAATATAACTATTGTATCGGCTTTGAAATGGGGATGGGGAGGGATCATAGATGGGGAGTGCGGTATCCCATATTAAAATATGGCATGATGTCCATGGGTTGTGATGTGTGTGAGGGCAGGGTGGCCAAGAGGAGGGAGGGTCCTCCTTTATGACATTTGAATAGGATTGGCTTATGTCCCTAATTTGTGATATGTCTAAGAGCAGGGTGGCCAAGGGGAAGGGGAGGACCGGGAAGGACCTAAAACCATGAACGAATCTTGAATTTGGTTTTCTGTTATCTTGTGTTTGTTTATTCATGGAGAGAACAATTGCAGGCCTTTGGTTCCTTCTTCCTTGCATAAATGAAAAAAAAAAAAAGCTGGGTCCCCTTTCATGATAATGGAATAGGATTGAACTGTGCCCATACACAAGTGAATGACTCACATGTAAGGGTCATGGGTATAATCTGTGGTGCTGCTGCCGTAGATATCGTAGTAGCCTGGGCTGGATCCATACTGTTGAACCAGCATGTAGTCTGAGGCCACATGCTGCCCACCACCACCACCACCATGCTGCTGCTGCTGGATGCTGTTGCCGTTTATGGCATACCCTCCATTGTTGTTGTTGTTCCCACTATATCCCCAACTGTTGCTGTTACCTCCATAGCTAGGGTTTTGATTTGAGTACCCATTGAACTGCCTTCCCCCTGCAGCTGCATATAGGACATATCATTAACAGTGTAAAAGATTATGATGATTTTATCCAGTGTACTAGCTAGAGACCTCTTGGATTAATAGGATTTAGAGTATGGTTTCAGTACTTTGAAGTAATCATATTTTTTTACAACACTTTCTCATCAAACTTTTCATTTAACTAAGTACACTTTCCAAGTATGAATTGCCTTGATTGCATTTATTGTGGTCTGTGGACAAGTGATACCTTTTGGTGAAGATTGAAAATATTAACGTGAAAGAAATACCATACTGATTAAAGATAAAAGGTTCATTACCATCAAAGTGACCTGCAATTAATGGAAAGCTGTAGATGATTCACCTGTGCTGATCTGTGCTGCAGCCAGTACTGTCCCACCTGCAACCACTCCACCCACCATACCCACAACACGTGTGACACCCCACATCTGCAACAAAAAACACAAAATTTAATACTTCCATTGCTCATGCAGAACTTTGCTTTATCATTCAGGCTAACAGCAGTGGGGAGGGATGTCATCCCGTGGTGGCATAGAATCTCTGCTTCCCAGTTACATTGTACAGATGTCCCTCATTTTCTTCCCTGTCCTCTGAAATGAGAATGATGGACTGCACAAGAAGGACAGCTTTGGTGCAGTCCACCAGGTTCACATTCAGATGAACAACAGCAACAACAAAGAAAACATTCAGGCTTACATCTGGCAGTTTTGCTCAGCTGAGAGAAATCCTATTGTTCTTCCATCTTATTTTGGTTGATATTTTCCTCCTTTTTTGCAGCTTATTTCCTGTAGCTCAATGGCAAAATAAGACTACTCAGTAGCAATACACCCTTTCCATAGCACTTCTTCATGACAAGCACCATATCCCAGTATTAACTTCTTGCAACACCTCCCTTCAAGATAGGTAGCTGGCAATTTCAGACCATGAATGCACAGAGTAATAGTAGTCAAAGATTTAAAAACTACCCTTAGTAACCCCATTGGTGGTAGATGGTCTCGACCATCATCCACTCACTTGACGTACTGCTGCCTACTTTTCCTTCACCTTTATCATTCTTTTTCTGTGTCTGCTCTCCTCTTTTCCTATTTCTCCCTTCTACCCTGCCACTTTTTATTCCTCTTCTTCCCTTTTCAGGTGGCTTTACATTGAGTGACAATCCTAATTGTTTCCTGTAAGCCGGGAATCCATTTGCATCGCTGGGTGGTAACCGTACAACCAACCCATACGTGTTCCCTACGTGTCAATAAGTGGGATGGCGGAGGGTAAGTGCCCCTCTCTATAAAACAACTAAATCAAAGTCAAACAGCCACCCATTACGGAAATATGGCGTCTGGCTATAAATAGATAAACCTACTGCTGTTTTTGGTGCATTTAGGAATTTCTTAGGCTAATTCCTGATATTTTTGTTCCGATGAGTGATGTTCCAGCAGTCAAAGCTTGAATTTAATCACACACACACACACACACACACACACACACACACTGCTCGCTGGCTCAGTGGTAACGTTCTCGCTTGCCATCTGGTAGACGGGAGTTCGAGCCTCGCTCAGGTTGCGTAAAGTTTCACTGACGAAGTGAGTGGTTACTGTCCCCCTTGAGCAAGGGGACGGGTGTGTGCGTGTGTGAAGGTCACAGCCTTGCCCTTAGATCGGACTATATGAGCTCTCAGCTCCCTTCCAGGAGGGTAAAAGCTGACTATCACGGTCATCAAGTGATCCTGACCGACCCGGTGAATTACACACACACAAGTACAGTAGTCAATCACGAGAGTGTTATGGAAGAGTTCAAAAATGACACAGAGACAATTAGGCAAGTTAGCAGTCTTATTGACCAGAGCAGTGATATTGAGGAGAAGATAACACAAGTAAATGAAGCTGTGCAAAGCTACAAAAATGATGTAGAAACCATGTATGCAGAAATGGTGAAAGTAAAGAAAGACTTAGAAACAAGGGTGGAGGAAAAAAGCATTAAAAAGGAGGTGAAAAGAATAATCCAAAACAATCCAAAGTTAGTCAGAGATTCAGTAGAGATAAACAAATCAATAGTAATCACTGGTATAGAAGAGGATGAAGTTAAAAACAAGATCACAAGAGACAAAAAGGAGATGGCAAATGTAATGAGCTTACTGAAAGAAGTATCAGAGGAAATCTGTAGTAAAGACATAGAGGAACACAAAAGGTTAGGGAAATACGAGAAAAGCAAGACAAGACCTCTAAAGGTGACTTTCCAGAGTGTAAACACTGTGGAAGAGATACTAAAAAATGCAAAGAATCTTAAGGAAAAAGAGGAGTTCAAAAATGTATGGATAAAAAGATGCCTAACACAAGAGGAAATGGAATTACTGAAAGAGAAAAGGGAGGAAGCAAAAACAAAAAATGAGGGAAGATCAGAAGAGGACAAGAAGAAATTTTTTTACAAAGTAATAGGATTGCAGGTACGAAAGTGGTACACAAACAGGATGGAAGAAAAAGGAGGAAGGTAGTAGAACCATGTCAGGACAAGTATATAAACAAGATGATAAAGTTGATGTACTCAAATGTGGATGGAATGGTATCTAAATTACTAGAGATGAATGATTATGTCAGAGAATATGAACCACAAATAATATGCCTAACTGAAACAAAATTAATACCAAGGATATCAAATGACATACTAAACTTAGAGGAATACAATATATGGAGAAGAGACAGATATTTAAAAAAAGGAGGAGGAATTATAATATTAACTAAGAAAAATCTAAAAGTCAAGGAAATAAAACTAGATATACCATCACAAGTAGAACTGATTGCAGTAGAGATCGACACATCTGAAGGCAAAGTAATTGTAGCCAATTTGTACATGCCACCCAGATCAAACACATGGGAAAGAGATGAATATGAGGACCTGGCAGAGAGTACAATTCAGAGTGTAAGATCATTGCTACATAAAATGGAAGAGAAATCGGAAAGAATTATACTAACTGGGGACTTCAATACAAATATAAATTGGAATACTCTAGATATAAATAGCCAAGAAAGCTGTTGGGACCAAAAGCTCCGGGATCTCGTACAAGAGTTTTTCTTAACGCAACATGTGAGGGAAACCACCAGAAAAAGAGGACTTGATGTACCTTCAGTGCTAGATCTAATATTTACAAGGCAAGAAAATGATATTGACAGTTTAATATATCACCCTCCACTTGGCAAAAGCGATCATGCAGTACTAAACTATAACTTCAGGATAGCATATGACATAGTAAACAGCAATGATAGTTACAAAAAGAGCCTAAACTATAAAAAGGGAAATTATCAAGACCTAAAGAAGTATTTCTTAGAAGCTGATTGGGAAAATGAGCTTAGAGGACAAGATTTAAATGCTGTATATAAAAAATTTTGTGAATTTTATGAAATAGGAGTCCAGAAGTACATCCCACAGCACAAAGAAGCAGATAAGAAAATACAGAAATGGTTCAATACAGAATGTAAAAAATCAAAAGAAAGAAGAGATTTGTTGTGGAATAGATACAGAAGACACAATAGTGAAAGGGCGTACAATAATTACAAACAGGCAAGAAACGACTATACAAGAATAAGGAGGGAAGCCCAAAAACAGTTTGAGGAGGATATAATAAATAAAAGTAGTGATCAACCAAAGCTGTTTTACAGCTATATCAGAAGCAAAACTAAAGTAAAAGATATAATACAATCCATTACGGACGAGGGAATCACTTATACACAAGAGAAAGATATCTGTGAAGTACTAAATAAGAATTTCCAATTAGTTTTTACAGAAGAAAAAAATTTTGAGAGGGACTATGTGGAACACGCATGTCCACACATACTACCAGATATACAAATAGCAGAAAAAGTAATACAGGAGGAGTTAAGTAGATTAGACAGAGGAAAAGCAAGTGGTCCTGATGAAATTTCATGTTGGGTATTACGAGAATGTGCAAAGGAGTTATGTAAACCATTATTTTTAATTTTCAAGAAATCCTTGAGTCAAGGTAAACTACCAGATATTTGGAAAAAAGCAAATATTGTCCCCTTATTCAAGAAAGGAAATAGACAAAATCCACTCAACTACCGACCAGTATCACTGACCAGTGTTGTAAGCAAGGTATTAGAAAAACTTATAAGAAAAGCTTGGGTAAATCATCTAGAACACAGTATGATAACAGAAAGACAGTTTGGTTTCAGAAAAGGAAAATCATGTGTTACTAATCTGTTGAGCAACTATGACAGAGTAACGAACACAATACAGGAAAGGGAAGGATGGGTGGACAGTATCTATTTAGATTTCAAGAAAGCTTTTGACACAGTACCACACCAAAGACTTTTATGGACACTGTACCATCGAGGAGGAATTCGAGGCAAACTGTTTTGTTGGATGCAAGACTTTCTCATAAAAAGAGAAATGAGGACAGTACTAAGAGGAAACTACTCATCATGGAAAGAAGTGACTAGTGGAGTACCACAGCGTTCAGTGCTGGCACCAATCATGTTTTTAGTGTATATAAATGATATAAACAGTAACACTGGAAATGAGAGCTATCTGAATATGTTTGCAGATGATGCAAAAATACAAAGGAGAATTACTAACACAGACTCTTGTAAAGAGCTACAAGAAGAATTAAATAAACTTCATGAATGGAGTAGTACATGGCAAATGTAATTCAATGTGGACGAGTGTCATGTAATCAAGTTTGGTAAAAGCGGAAAAAGACCTGACTGGGATTATAAGTTAGGAAATAAAACCCTATATACATCAGAAAGAGAGGAAGACCTAGGTGTGATTATCAATAACAGACTGTCTCCGGCTGACCACATCAGCGAGAAGGTACGGAACGTGTATACACTGCTTGCAAATATGAGAATAGCATTCACATACATAAATGAAGACATGCTAAGAAGGATAATAACATCATTCATTAGACCAACCCTGGAATATGCATCAGTAGTCTGGAGTCCTCATCTCAAAAAGCACATAGACAAGATTGAAAAAGTTCAAAGGGCCGCTACAAGATGGATACCAAGCTTAAGGGACCTAAGCTACGAAGAAAGACTAAATAAACTGAATCTACCAACACTACAGGAGAGAAGGAAAAGAGGTGACATGATAATGCTATATAAATGCATATCAGGAAAGGAGAAAATAGACATAAATGATTACTTAACATATGGAGAAGCATCAGCAAGAGGACACTGCAAAAAACTGCATAAGAAGAGAGGTGATAAAGACGTAAGGAAATTCAGTTTCCCAAACAGAGCAATTGATCAATGGAATGCACTACCGAATGAAATAGTGTGTGCCAAAACAATTCACAAATTTAAGGATATGTACGATAAATATGGTTTAAGACACGGGACAGTACGAGCTTGACTCATTCCTGTAAAGTTACAATTAGGTAAGAACAATTAGGTAAGGTAAGAACGTGTAATGGGGTCTATAAAAGCCCGTGTTGCCTAGAGGCAAAGCAGAGGATTCTCTCTTTGCCTCAGTGGTGACGTGCATGTGTTTGAGGTGCGAGGGCCTGAGACAGAATCTCAGTCAGATTAGTGTGATTAATTTGTTGAGCAATATTTCGGTTATTACATTGGTTGGCAGCGGTGTGGGATGTGAGGCGAGGCTTGGAGTAATGGTGTTGGATAGCTCCTAGTCCCGGGGATGAGGTGTTCGGTGTGGTTCTCAGCGTCCTCAATGGTGGCCTCCAATGCAACGTTACCATGTGTGTTCGAAACTCATCAAATTAATCACCAAGGGGAGAAAAAGAGTGATGTAATGGGGTCTATAAAGGCCCGCGTTGCTTAGGTGCAAAGCAGGGAACCTCTCTGGCATAATGGTAACAAGGTCCAACGAGTGGTAACGTGCGTGCGTATGAAGCGTGAGGGTCTTGAGAACTAATCTCGGCCAGAGCAGGGTGATTAATTTGTTAAGCTTCAGTTCGGTTATTACACACACACACACACACACACACACACAAACTAGTTATCAATTGGACCAAAATACAGTAACGGTAAATTCACATTTATCATCATCCAGACCTGTATTCCCACGTAGACATGGGGGAGACGTAGATTTAGAAATGAAAAAGGAAAGCATAAAACTGGGAGATCTAACAACATGCATGCCACACAATCGTTCACATATTATTCAAGTAAAAGGAACCCCAGCTCCATGACATATATTGTACGAGGTATATTATGTCTGGCTATACTTGTACATCATCCAATCCTCTTTTTTTTTTTTTTTCTAGGGCTACTTTCAGTATTTAAGACGAGAGTGACCACTCGCTCATCCCTGAGTGGCCTTCTATCAGTAATAAACCCTGACAATACAGTAGACGTATATCCTAATTGAAAAAATCCGCTTGGAGCGTTTTAACTAACTAAATGTATATCACCAGACGCCATAATACACAGCCTACTGAACGGTAACGATAACGAAGAGCACTGTGTCTGTTTCCCATTTTAGGCATTTCCACAACAACTGTCAGCCATATCAACTACTCAGAGTAAAGGCAACGAGAATCTTTTTTTTTTTTTTAAAGCAGGTGTGACTATGTTGCATTTTGCACCTGAGCCCAAGCATGTGAATATATAAGTTGCCAACATGAAAGCGAGTGATGAAAGGGTGTGGGTTGTGACGGACGCGCGCGTTTGTGTGGTGTTACGGTCTCGTCGTCAACAACTGAGAAGAAACGAGTTGGGGTGGCCAGAGAGAGAGAGATGGAGAAATTAATTCCCCGAGCTAGACCTTGATCGATCATATAGCCTCGCTAGGTGACGGGAGAGCGCTGCCTCTCCCAGTAGGGCAGCTACCAGGGGAGGGGACGCGACCTCTTGACCTTTCGATCTTGAGTCAGGCGCTTTACCACTGAGCCACCCTATCCCCGGCCAGAGAGAGAGGCAAGGGGGACCATAAGCGCTTAACATTTAACTACGAAGATTGACTGATATATTTATTGTTGTGAAGGTATACAGAGTACTTATACAACAAAAGAGGGTTGTGTTTTTAATTTTTTGTTTGTTTCAGTTACTGCCAGACGAATTCACTCAAACGAGGAGCGGCGTATATGGTCATCAAGAAGAAAGATCTCGCATGACCCGCTTCAGCAAGACGAGGTATTTATTATTTCATTCCTATTATTTTACTCCTCTTACTCTCTATCTCCAGAAGTAGGGAGAGGAGGGAAAGGGACGGGAAGGGAGAGATGAGGAAAGGAAGGAGAGAGGGGAGGGGAGCTATGGGGAGATGAGGAAGAGAAAGATGAGAAAAGAGGAGACAAGGAGAAGGTTGTGAATGCTAGGCGAGATATGAAGAAAAGGAGAGACGGAAGAGAAGGGCGAGGCGAAAAGAAGAGAGGGTGGAGGGGAGGGAAAAGCAGAGATGGAGACTTGAAGAACAGGAGGGAATGGAGGAAGAAATGGGAGAGAAGAGTGACAAGAGAAGGAAGGTGGGATTAGAAAAGAGAGGACGAAAGAGTTGACAGGTGGAAAGGGGAGTGAATAGAAAAGAAAGTCAAGGGAAAAAAGAAAGCGAGAAATAGGAAGAAGATTGATGGCTCGAGAGTCCACTTAGTTGCCGCACCACCCCTCAACATCCACACTGTGCACTGTTTAATTCCCACGCAGTGTCTACGGACGCCCAATTAACTCGACGTACCCGTACATAATGTTTCACTTCTCTTTCAGGTTATTCAAACTGGTAGCATATAGATAAAGTATCATGGAATGTAACTTTTCCTTTTCTGTCTTTCCTATGAAATTTCCATGTCAGTTTTTCCATGCTGCATGGTGGTTTTCTCACTTTTTCCTGCCAGTTCTAACTGGCGGGTTTGGAGGCGGTGGGAGCCTTCTTGCTTTACTATCCTTGTCCTTCAACATGTAGAATTAGATCTCGTAGTCATAGTCTGCTCTGTAACAAACAGCCTCGAAAGGACCATAAGGTCTGTTGATGTTTGCTTTCCTTTGTACTCCTTGATGTAGATTCTCCCCCTCTCCCTGTCAAGAGTATCACCCTCCCCCCTATCTCCCTTCACTACTATCACCCCTTTTCTCCCTCACCCCACTCAACACGCTCTGCTTCCCGTAACACCCGCCAACGCCCTCATTCCATCCCGTTTTCTCCCCCCCTCCTCAAAAAAATGCAACAGTATAACAACTACTACTATTACTACTACTACTATCACAACTGTCAGTACTGCTAATACAACTACTACTCTACTACTACTGTCATCACGAAAAATAACACTAATGATAATAATAATAATGATAGTCTCTCTCTCTCTCTCTCTCTCTCTCTCATTAACACTGAAGGTAGGATAGCAGTGGATGGGTAACGTGCACAGGGTAAATAAAGAGTCGGTGGGATAGTAATGGGTGGTTGGTAAGTAACGGAATAGCAAATAACGATATAGTAACTAGTAACCGAGCAATAACGGAAGGAAGAGGTAGCTGAATGATGCGTAAAGAGTAGGTGGTAACGAGAAGGTAAGTAGCTGAGGGGAGAGTAAACACGTAATAAAACAAAAGCAAGAAGAGCGAGAGACATGACAGTTTACCCACATTCCCGTCGCCAGTCAACAGAAGGAAAATATAGGATAGTAACGAGTAGATGTTAAGTAACGGGAGAGAAAGAGGTACGTAAGGCAGTGGAACATAACGGAGTACTAAATAACAGTGTAGTAAGTAACGGAGAGGTGGTACGTAACAGGGACGGAGATGTATGTGACAGGGACGGTACTGTTTAACCACACTTTCGTATCTCCCGGTATCTCTCGTCACAGTCGTCATACCCTCCCGCCAGTAACAGTAAAGGCGTATTAACTACCAGGTTAAAGTAACGAAAGGGTAAATAACGGCATGGGGAATGTGACGGACGACAAAATTTAACTACATTACGTCGCATCTCCGTCGCGGTCCTTTGGATCCCTACTCCCTCTTCATGCTCTCCCCTCTACAACGGCGTCATCCTTCACTCACCCACACCTGAAGTTAATGTTCTGAGCCCCACCGCCACCACCGCACCCGTCCCACTGTCACCACAATCACACTCATAACAAATTCACCACCGCATCACCACACACAGTCACCATAGCCATCACATTCATCACATCGCCACCACATTCATTAGTACACCAGAACCCATATATGCTGCTCCATTACCACACAGGCACCACAGCCATAACAACAATGATCACAATACGACCAAAAATCACCAGTCATCACCATAATCACTACACCATCACCACAGTCATCACGAAAAATAAAAGTCCCACACAGTCATCACAGCCACAGACACAGTCACACCAGAGAGAGAGAGAGAGAGAGCATCCCGACAACCATCACACCACCACCACCACCACCATCGTTTCTCCCGTTATGTACACTGGCGTCTTGAGATGCTAGGGGACTGAATGAAGTGGCAAGGAAAAATTCGTAAAGCTTTTTCGTATGCGATTTGTTTATGTAGCTGTATATGGTCTTGTTTGTTAATGTTTCCTTCCCAGTATCAACGTATAAAAGGATATCATGGGGTAACAATCCGATTTAATCGCCGAGGAAGAGGTGTTACGAAATATCCCAGGCCAAAGTGAAGGCGACACACGACGTATTCTTAGTGATTTTGTAGGTTTTGTGACATCTTTTTCACGGCGATTTATTCTGCAAATTACACATCACTACCTTCGAGTATTGTATTTATGCAAACTGTACCGATACTAAAATGATACAAAGAACCCGATGCTGTGGTGTCATATGCAAAATAAGTCTCTAAGGAAGAAGTGTTTCGGATCACCCTATACCATCAAGAATACGACTACACACTAATGGGTCCATATTCTCGTCTGATAAGGAAGCTCCCTAGCACCTTTTTTTTTTTTTTTGCGATTTATTTTTGGACATGGGTGGTTAATACCTTTTTGTAGGATATTTATGCCGAGTTTGGCGATATTGGAGGGATTTATGTAACACAGAATAGGACAGTAAAATGTAATAAGCAAATTAAATCGCTTAGGAAATGGTGTTAGGGAGCTTCCTTTACCAACGAGAATACAGGTCTGGTAACTGCATCGCTTCTTCCGCCATACACTCACGTCTTATATGCATGGGCACGGAATGAGGCGGCAGCAGATTCGTATGTAGCCTACGGTATATTTAACATGAACACCAACACCCACTGTCATTTTACGCAGTGGATTGAAGACGTTAAAGAATATAGGCGTTTGTTTGTGGAATGACGACACATTTATCTCACAATGGGATTTTCTTTAGAGAGTAAGTTTACAGTGGCAGTAATTGGCCTATATAAAAGCTTAATTGCAGGGATAATGAAGGTGGCATTTATATTCATCGTGTTGGCTATTCTGTGGCTGTCAGGTGGAGGAGGCAGGGGTGTGGGACAGAGATAGGGATGAGGGAGAGAGGAGAAGCACGGAGACACAGAGGTAGGGGTGAGGGAGGGAGGAGGAGCGCACAGGGACAGAGATAGGGGTGAGGGAGAGAGTAAGGGCACAGAGGGACAGAGGTAGGGGTGAGGAAGAGAGTAGGGGCACAGAGGGACAAGGGGTAGGGGTGAGGGAGAGAGGAGGAACACAGAGGGACAGAGGTAGGGGTGGGGAACAGGGGTAAGAGGAGGGGAACGAGGAGAGAGTAGGACAAGAGGTAGGGGACTGATGGAGAGAGGGGGACAAAGGTGGGAAACAAAAGTAAGGGGAGGGAGAGGGGGTGTGAGAACGGCAGGGGTGGAAGGGGACTCAAGGTAGGGGGCAAGGGGGAAATCTTATAAAAGGGATAGGGGAGGGGGACAAAGATGAGGGATGAAAGCAAAGAGAGGCAGGGAATGAAAAAGAGGATGGGGGTGGAGGAGGGAAGCACTGCTGGGGGTAGGGGAAGTAAGAGGGGAAGGGGAACATGCTGGATAGAAAGGTAGGGGGTTAGGGGGGTGAAGGGAAGGGGACCAAGGCAGGGGAGGGGGAGAGGTAAGAGGGCAGAGGGAACATGGTGCACCTCTTGACTTCCCTCCTTGTATTGCAGGCGTCACTGGTCCGGGTCGTGAGCTGTTTATTTATTCTTTTATTTATTTATTTATTTATTTAACCTGTACCCACATCACATTATAAACAGCGCATGGCTATGACACCCATCGAGAGACCAAAGATTAATGACTTATATATTTAAAACCTAGTACATTTTTCTCGTTCACCTCAGCTACAACCACAATGTCGTAAGCTGAAAATTGAAACTGTAATATTGCAACATTTCCTCCTTTTTGGATATGGTTAAGAGTGGTCCTCGTAAGAAAATGTGTGTGTGTGTGTGTGTGTGTGTGTGTGTGTGTGTGTGTGTGTGTGTGTGTGTGTGTGTGAGCTACAAGACGTGACTCGCTTGTTTATCGTCGCTTCATCAGTCTGCGTGATGCTTATCCTACACACTCTTGCGCAACAGCCATATCCATTTTCCTCCCTCGTTATCTTACTCCATATCTATCTTCCTCCCTCGTTATCTTACTCCGTATCTATCTTCCTCCCTCGTTATCTTACTCCATATCTATCTTTCTCCCTCGTTATCTTATTCCATATCTATCATCCTTCCTCGTTATCTTACTCCATATCTATCTTCCTCCCTAGTTATCTTATTCCATATCTATCATCCTTCCTCGTTATCTTACTCCATATCTATCTTTCTCCCTCGTTATCTTATTCCATATCTATCATCCTTCCTCGTTATCTTACTCCATATCTATCTTTCTCCCTCGTTATCTTATTCCATATCTATCATCCTTCCTCGTTATCTTACTCCATATCTATCTTTCTCCCTCGTTATCTTATTCCATATCTATCATCCTTCCTCGTTATCTTACTCCATATCTATCTTTCTCCCTCGTTATCTTATTCCATATCTATCATCCTTCCTCGTTATCTTACTCCATATCCATCTTCCTCCCTCGTTATCTTATTCCATATCTATCATCCTTCCTCGTTATCTTACTCCATATCCATCTTCCTCCCTCGTTATCTTACGCCATATCTGTCTTACTCCCTCGTTATCTTACTCCATATCTACCTTCCTCCCTCGTTAACTTACTCCATATCTATCTTTCTCCCTCGTTATCGTACTCCATATCTATCTTTCTCCCTCGTTATCGTACTCCATATCTATCTTTCTCCCTCGTTATCTTACTCCATATATATCTTCCTCCCTCGTTATCTTACTTCATATCTATCTTCCTCCCTCGTTATCTTGCGCCATATCTGTCTTACTCCCTCGTTATCTTACTCCATATTTATCTTCCTCCCTCGTTATCTTGCGCCATATCTGTCTTACTCCCTCGTTATCTTACTCCATATCTATCTTCTTCCCTCGTTATATTTCTCCATATCAGTCTCCCTCCTACATTATCTTACTCATATCTATCCTCCTCCTGGAATGCTGGACAGGTCGGAATCACACTTGGGATGACCTTCAGGTGGCGCAGGAGGCGACACTTCTTTCTTAGCGATTTATCTTGCATATCTACTCCTTAGTATTTTCTTGTAGGCTGCTTATAGGGTTTAAATATCATCACCGTTTGCATCAGTAACCAAATGTGTTTCCTCAGTGCATTGTTCTCACACGACCATTTTTTATTATTTATTTATTTATCTATGTATCTGTTGATGCTGGCAGGACTATGAACTTTTATAATGCATGCAGGGGAAAGGAGGTAGGTAGGATGGGGCAGGAGAGACGGGATGATATAAACAGTATAAAAAGGAGGAAAGAAAAGAAAAGAGAAAGAAAAAGAAAGAAAGAAAGAAAACTAAGAAAAAAAAAAAACGACATGTAGTAGTGAAGATCTGAGAAAATACAAAACAAAAGGAATATAATAACAAATACATCTAATGCCAGATTGTTTGAAATACCATAACAAATACAAAATCGTGAAAAGCAGTTCAGGACACTATAAAAATTTACACCAGAGAACGATGAACAACAGTAGACTTCACTTGAGAAAATTCCAAGGCTGCAGTTATTATTAAAACATCTAGGTGGTCTCCTTGGCGGCAGAAAACTTAAAAAAAAAAAAAAAAAAACATTAAGAGAGCGGAGGAGAAAATATTGGAGTTACAGCGACATTTAAAGTATTTGGGAGATGTGGAAACGGTAAACAACAGGATAGTGAATGTGAGGAAATATCAGAGCTGCAGTTATTATTAAATCATATATTTGGGCTCCTTGGCGACAGAAAATTAATTCGGCTACAGAAACCCTCCCAGTGTCTGCATATAGAGTTCCCACATCAGCTGCGACCGTGATCTCACTTCTGCGGTATTTAATTCTTCTCCCTCATCTCCTCCACTCCCACGCTCAGATAAGGTGGTCGCAGTTGAGTTTCTCCCTCCTTCGATGAGGCAGGCGTGGGATAGGGAGGGATTACGCGGGGAGGGGGGAAGGGAGGTGGAAGAGGGGAGGAATGGAATAGGCTAAGTAGTGGAGCGCTTTGTTACGAGGGGAGTAAACAAGGGAAGTGGTAAAGAGTGGATCAGTGGGTGGGGACTGTGGTGGGGTAAAGGGGTGAGTGGATCAGTGGATGGGGAATGTGGTGGAGTAAGGGGGGGGGGGTGAGTGGATCAGTGGATGGGCACGAGACCTACCCCAATATAAATCTACTCATTTTCCACTGGCTGCTGAGGCTTTCCTACTACTTTCCCTGTCTACTCTATTTTCACACTTGCAGTACAATGACAGTCTTCCTTTATGTTTTTCTTGTTACCTTCAAACGATTTATTTAGCTCTGGAAAGACATAACTGTGATGTTAGTATGTGAGTCGCGTTTTTTTTTTTTTTTTTTTTGTGGACCTAACGTCATCGTAACATATACCCAGTGGACAACAGGCTATAGTTACTTCTCTTGCAGTCCACCATTCTTTCGGGGGATAGGGAGGGAGTTGAGGGACGTTTGTATAACTTGGCTGTATCTATGCCACCAAGTGAAGGCGTCCCTGTCCAGCAGCCATATAGAGCAGTGAAAGGGTGGAGCGACACACCTGCTGCTGGGTTACCGCTGGCGAGATTAAACACAGCAAGCACGTTCCTTCACCGTCAAAAGAATAGTCAAAATGGCCTAGTATTTTCCTGCTTGACCCAGTTAGGAACAAATTAATCCCATGCCCAATTCACGCCACTTTAAGACGATCCACAACTTTCACATCCACTCCGATCCAGATAGATCATTTTTAGGTTCGTTTTGGTCAACATACGAACACTTTTAGGTAAATTCAGTACGATTCAAGCCACTTTGAGTCCATCCAGCTTGGTTGATTTACTTTATTTCAAAACCATTCAAGGTCAGTTTAGTCAAATTACGTTCAGGCAGGAATACACATCCCTTTCGGTGCAGTCAGATCAATTTAGAGTCATTAACATCTTCATACAGCTGACGTATTTGAATTATTCTCGCTACATGCACACACTTATATTCATGTTTGGGTTGGCCTACTGTAGTGAAGACTAAGCCAAAGCTATATCTAACTCTATATCTAAGTCCCTAAAAAAGAGCTGTCTAGAACTGTCAAGAGCTAGTACGGAAAAAAGGAACAAAAAAATTACGTTATTGGAAGAAGCGGTTAACTCAATTATGTTCGTTCAGGGCCATCACATTGAATTGGGGGCGCTTAGTCTAATAATTTCTTTCCCTTCACGTCAGTTCTGGCCTCAGGTATATCAGTCTGGGTTTAACTACTGTAGATCTACGCACGGAAATTCAGATCACAGCAACAGTGTCAATTCACATCCATTTAGGTCAACCTCCAGGAAAATGAAAAAGAAAATAAACACACGCCCCTCCCATATACCTTGCATCATATTACAGGCAGTCTACAGGCAAAAATAGTAGTAGTAGTAGTAGCAGTAGTAGTAGAAAGTAATAATAATAATAATAATAATAATTTCTGTGAATCTTTATGGTGAATCACTGTAAGAAGGCTTCACTAGAGAGAGACGGAGAAAGTACGGTTCCCACATTAGAGTCCTCAGCCTCAGAAAACCCAGTCACACACACACACACAGCAACCACAGGAAGCGCCCACTCTTATGCCTGCCACCCCCCCCCCACACCCCTGCCCTCAATCCCACTCAACCCTCGATCCCACTCAACCCACAGTCCCACTCAGTCCCCATCATCTGCTCTCTCTCTCTCTCTCTCTCTCTCTCTCTCTCTCTCTCTCTCTCTCTCTCTCTCTCTCTCTCTCTCTGTCATATTTCCCGATATTCAAATGTTTTCCCGCCATGATGAATAGGCAGGACCGTCCCAGGAAATGAGCGGTTTTCCAGCATCATCTGACACGCTTTAAATAAACGTCATAGAAAATACACTAAATTCACACAAGATCTTTACTTTCACCTTTTCTTTTCTTTTTTGTGGTGTGGGTGTAAGCAGTGGATGGATGATCAGGGGCTGCATTTACAAACTCTCTTAAACATGTCCCGTGTTTAAGATTACCTTTATATACGCTTGCCGTCACTCACACACCTACCAAGCATTTCAAAATAAAATCCGGGATAATATTAAAGTGACAAAATGCGAGAAACAAAACGATCTGTGATGACAATTAACTTTCAAGGAGACATCAGAAAAAATTATACTCCATTTACTCCAAAATGACTTAAAATTGACAGCTCTCCATTTTGGATCCTGAGCTGTAGTAATAGATTAATTGTAGAATATGATGCTAGTCACGAAGAGGTGCTATGTAAATGATGTAGAGTCGCAGTATTATCCTCATCTGTCACTAAGTTACTTGAAGTAGGCTGCAAACGGACGAAAATCATGGCCAAGTTAAAGTAAAAAGACTGTAGTGACAAGGGAGGCCGATACACCTGCTGACTGCATGTTGAATGACTCGGTAATTGGACAGACTGTGTGTGTCATGGATTAAGGACGTTATGCACAGATGACGCTTGCATGCAGTCAGTATCGTAAATCATATTATTATTATTATTATTATTATTATTATTATTATTATTATTATATGATGATGATGATGATAATGATGATGATGATGATGTTGTTTGGGATGATGATGATGATAATGATGATGATGATGATGATGATGTTTGGGACGCCCACCATCCACTCACTTGATGTAGTTTGAAAAGTCTGTCCTAAGCTCCGTAAGTCCGTCTGGAGCCAGCAATATTAAAAAAGCTTAATCTTGGCGAAGGGGTTTACCAATATCAGTTTCCAGAATCACCCACCAATACAAACATAGGCTATTATTCTCGTGGGGTAAGGAAGCTCGCAAACACCTATTCCTTGGCGATTTATATTTGGATATGAGTGATTAATATTGTGTTATACCTGACTTATGCAGAGTATGTTGGTATTGGAAGGATTTACGTAACACTAGAGAGGAGAGTAAAGTATAATAAACATAATAAATCGCTTAGATATAGGTGTTTGGGAGCTCTCTCAACGGACGAGAATTCGGAACAAAGAGCAAGAGGAGGAAGACAGGAAAGAGGAGGAAGATAAACATAAACAAACAGCGTCACACTTAAGGAAGATCACATACATACACATTTGGCTGCGCGAGATCTGTTGTGATTGACTAGAAAGTACACACACACACACACACACACACACACACACACACACACACACACACACACACACACAGTCACGCACATGCACACACAGTCAGGCACGTCCGTCATCTCCCCCACACACGCACGTACATTCAAACGTACAATATATAAACACAGACACAAATACAGTACATACATACATACATACACTCCATACATACATATATAAATACATACATACATAATTACACACACACACACACACACACACACACACACACACACACACACACACACACACTAATAAAAATGAGTGTTGCTTGTTACCTACGATTATAGTCCATCATCATTACCCTTCCATGATAGGCATTAAAATCCGACTATGATGAGTTCTAATCAACTTTCCAACAGAGAGAGAGAGAGAGAGAGAGAGAGAGAGAGAGACTTCTTCCATTTTATTACATTCCACACCGAATGATCAGAGAAAGAGAGAGAGAGAGAGCTTCCTCCATTTCTATTACTAATACATTCCACACCGAACATGATCAGAGAGAGAGAGAGAGAGAGAGAGAGAGAGAGAACATCCTCATTACTATAGCTACGGTAATACATTCGTTCCACACCAAACATAATCAGCCCCAATTAACATTCCTACGGCCCTAATCACCTTCATCCCTATTTAAGACCACGCTAATGGGGTAATAGGGCCTGGGGAGGGGAGACAAACCAGCTCTGTCTCCGATGTGGCTGAGACGTGAGCATGGATGTGAGGGAGCCGTGTTACTAGTGGGATTAGGGCTCTGTTGGAGGTTTCGTGGCACCTTTTTCATAGCGATTTATTGGGATTATGGATGTGTGGGGGAGCCGTATTTCTAGTGGGATTAGAGATCGTATTTTAAGTGTCCGTAGAGGTTTCGTGGCGCCTTTTTCTTAGCGATTTTTTGGGATATGAGGTGGTGTTTGAAGTGTCCGTGGAGGTTTCGTGGCTCCATTTTCTTAGCGATTTATTGGGATCAGAGGTCGTGTTTTAAGCGTCCCTGGAGGTTTCGTGGCACAATTTTCTTAGCGATTTATTGGGATTAGGGATCGTGTTTTAAGTGTCCCTGGAGATTTCGTAGCACCCTTTCTTAGCGATTTATCGGGGTTAGGGGTCGTGTTTGAAATGTCTCTATCTGACCACAAGGGATAGTCAGGAGGCTTAACGCGCCTGGCTTGGACGGGAATGGGTTAGCGCGTCATATTAAGAGAGAGAGAGAGAGAGAGAGAGAGAAGGAAAAAGTAGTAAGGAAGGGGTACCAGAAAACAAAATAGAGCTACAAAAATGCAGTAAATGAGACTACATGAGGGGAGGGGGGGGCGGCGCTCCCTCTACCTGTTGTAAATTTTCTCCTTTCTTGCCCGCTTTTTCTTTCTGGCTAAATAATTAACCCTCCTCTCTCTCTCTCTCTCTCTCTCTCTCTCTCTCCCCATATTTCCATCCTATCCTCTGTTCAACTTCACATCAACTAGGCCCTGAAATTCTCATCTCTCCATCGTGAGTACTGACCTGTACAAGAGAATAACACTAAAATATGATACTAGTCACGAAGGAGTGCTATGGAGAGGAAATTACCAGCAATGCTGTCCTGTTCTGCCACTGAGCAACGCGAAATAAGCCGCAAAAGGACGAAAATATCTGCCAAGTTAAGGGGAAAGGAGTACAGTAATATGATAGTCTCACATCTCATCGTTCACATTTCCTTCTCCCTGTCATATCCCTGAATTACTCGCTCAATCCCTCCCATATCCTTTCGCTCACGTCACATGCCTCTCACTCCTCTACTTAGCTCCATACTTTTTTTTTTCACATTTTTTCGTTAAGTTTCTGCCATTAATCCTTTCAATCCGATGACGTCTTATTTCGCTTGCGTATTTAATTTCAAACGTCTCTCTCTCTCTCTCTCTCTCTCTCTCTCTCTCATTACTCCACATTTTTCCCAGTCTCTTCCATTACCTCCTCCGTTCACTTAATCTTATCCTTCTTGCTATCTTCAGTGACAACAATATTAATTTTAAGGAAGACTTCTGCGACAGGCGAGGTAAAAATGTAGCTTTCACTGATTCCCTCCTTAGAGAGAGAGAGAGAGAGAGAGAGAGAGAGAGAGAGAGAGAATTAATGACAGAAAAATAAGTACTAAAAATAAAATCGTCTCAGCAGAAGAGAGAGAAAGAATGAATGAAAGAAGAATAAATCAAAATAAAATCGCATATCGGATGCAAGGGAATACTGCAAGACGCCACCGTACTGAATGGGTTTACGTGACATTCCTCAAGCAATCCAGTCCCTTCACTCCACACTTATTAGTTCGTCCCCAGCCATCACTTCGCCTCGATTGTGTAACTTCCCACATAACTCTCACATCCCCATCAATACTCTGACCACCTGCTTTTTCTTGCACTAACTTCAACATTATCTTTTAGTTCTAATGTATTTTTTTTAAATAGTTCCAATTTATTAACTGAATATACGATATAGATACAGTTTCCATACCTCAATTTTGTTCTCTTCTTGTTCCTCTTCATCATATCTCTCTTCGTCTCCTCCTTCTCTTCTCTCTCTTCGTTTCCTCCTTCTCCTCCTCCTTGTTTTTCTTCTGTTCCTTCTCTTTTCTCTCTTTGTTTCTTCCTTCTCCTCCTTTTTCTTCCGTCCCTTCTAAAACAATACATTATTAATCTACAGACTGTCGCTGCAGTCACCAGTATTCAGTTTACAGTTTCTTCACTTAAACCATTTTATCCTACCTCTCGCTACAGTCAGTGGTAATCATCCGTAAACTCAATAAAAGTCATTCGTATCCATCTATAGTTTCCATCACTCTTACCTTTATCATCCTCCCTGTGACCATTTCTCTTAAAAACCTTCCATCTTAGTTGTAATCATAGTTGCTGTTGTAGTACCTGCAACCCCAGACTCATGTAAACGTGAACCCAGTGAACTGTAGGCTGAAATTGCCCGTATCCGCTGTCCAGCATCATTCTCTTGGGGAACAGGAAGGGAGTTGTTATACGCTTGTATGACTGAACGAGGGAATCACTTATTTCCATCAGCGTCACCACGTGAAGACGCCCCTCTTTAATACCACCTGCCGCCCTGCACCAGTTTCCCATACCCTTCACACACACACACACACACACACACACACACACACACACACCTCGCGGCTACCCAACCAGTAACGGTTTTTCTATTACTTTTTATTGCTAGCGCGAGACCATTTCACTCGGTTTACGCAGAAACTTTCATAGTGGCGGGATTAACTTTTTGCGATTACAGGCCAAATCCTTCCTCCAAATTCATGCCACGAAATACTTCTTATGCATGTACTAACTCACTACACTGTCATTCTTAGTTTCCTCAACTCTTATCTTTCTCCTCCTCCTCCTCTTCCTCCCGATTCTTTCTTTTCTCTCCATCGACTCGCTACAAAATCACTCGCATTTACCAACAATATCCACGACTACAGCAAAAATTCTGATATTTCCTTCCTCCTTCACCCAGTCTCCTGCGTTTTTCATCTCGACAAAATCCCACCATTCATTCATCAACTAACTCTTATGCATCAATATTTTCAAAGACAAATGGTACCTCCTTCCACCACGTTAAACACACACACACACACACACACACACACACACACACACACACACACACACTCACAATCCTACTCCTGTTACCCCCACTCGGCACATACCTCGCGGCTCCCCAACCAACCTAGCATTCTCTCTTTTACTGCCCACTTTTATGACATGTCTCCGTTAATGACAAGTCCAGTTATACTCCTACACTGCAAAAACAAGGATGTGTAGTATTCATTCATCTATACAGGAGTCATTCATCTATTGGCTTGTTTTAGTGATTTATATACATTTATCTTCAACTGTTTGGGCGGGCGAGGATGTGTGTGTTTTTATGACTATGTGTCTCCAGGTACGGTATTGTGTGTGTGTGTGTGTGTGTGTGTGTGTGTGTGTGTACTTAAGGAATGCCATGTCTCCATTAACAACAACCTCAGTTATCCATTACGGAAAAAAATAATAGGCCCCCCCCCTTTTTTTTTGCGAGTGCTTTTACGGCATATCTCAGCTGACCCTTTTAATAGGACGACGTCTCTCTCTCTCTCTCTCTCTCTCTCTCTCTCTCTCTCTCTCTCTCTCTCTCTCTCTCATTCTACTATATCCTAATATTAAACAGAAATTAAGTAGCTATAATTTTCCATGTAAGTATAGGCTGTTGATGGTGATGGAAGGGGTTAGATACAGGAAGCCTTTATACCGTTATGTTATGGGCGACAGGTGGTGTGTGTGTGTGTGTGTGTGTGTGTGTGTGTGTGTGTGTGTGTGTGTGTGTGTGTGTAAAGAGAAGTGGAGGAGGAGAAAAACAAGAGGAGGTAAGTGCCAAGAGAAGAGGAAGAGAAAGAACAATAGGTACAGGAAGAGGAAGAAGCAGAGGAGAAAGAGAAAGAGAGGTTACCAGAACATTAAAAACAACCTCAGTAATCGCAAAACACACACACACACACACACACACACACACACACACACACACACACACACACACACAAGCAATTTCGTTTGTTATTTGTGGTGATACGTAAGTAGGTTGATAGTGATGATGGGTCTTAAATGGAGGAAGTGTTTGTGGTGTGATGTTATGGTAATGATGCTTGTTGTGGTGCGTCAGGAGGTGAAGAAACTGTCTTTGTGTGCTGAGAGGGGAAGAGGAAGAGGAAGAGGAAGAGAAGAGGAGAGAGGAAAGGAAAGGTTTGAACAGAGAAGGGAAGAGAAAATAAAATAAAGTAACAGTGTGTGTGTGTGGAAAAAAAGAGGAAAAGAAAGGAAACAGACAAGGGGGGAGGAGGAGAAGAGAACAGAGCAGGGAAGAAAAAGACAAAGAGACATTTCCTTTAAGCACAACTTCCGTCATAAATTACAGTACAAAAAAAAAAAAAATGGACATACTCTTCTTTCTATTCTTTTCTTCTTTCTTTTTTCTTTTTTTTTTTTTAATCTATGGGGTTAGTAGGTTGCTGTAGGTATGGGAGAACATAAGAACATAAGAAGAGAGGACAACTGCAGTAGGCCGGTTGGCCCATGCTAGGCAGCTCCTAGAAGAGTAACTGAACTACTAGAATGAGATAAGGATAGCAAAGAAGAAGGCTCTCCTCCGCCCTCCAAACCCTCCAGCCAAAGCCGGCAGGAAAAAGTCAGAAAGAACACCACGCCGTATAGAAAAACTGGCGTGGACATTTTACAGGAAAGTGTGAAAGGAGAATAGAGACTATCATAGTGTAACCTGAAAAGGAAAAAGGTAAATAGAGGAAGGGTTTGTGGTGTTATGTTATGGTAATGGTGGTGTAGCCGACGTCAGGTGTTGGATGAACTGTCTGGGTGTGGTGAGAGGCAAGAGACAGAGGAAGAAGAGGAAGAGGAAAGGAGAGAAAAGGGAGAGAGAGGAAAGAAAGGAAATTAAGAGAAGAGGTACTGGCTGTCCGTGTGTGCGTTCTGAGAAAAGACAGAGAGAGGAGAGGAGAAGAGAGACAGGGAGAGAAGGTGAGAGCAGAGAAAGGGTGAGGAGAGGAGAGGAGAGGAGAGAAGAGTAAGAAGTGAAGGAGAGAGGAAAGAGGAGAGGAGAGGAGAGACAAGGAGAACAGAGAAGGGGAAGGAGAGGTGAGAGGAGAGGAAAGGAGAGGAAAGGAGAGGAGAGGGGAGAGAAGAAAAGAGAGACAGAAGAGGAGAGGAAAAAAGGGGAGAGGAGAGGAGAAGAAAGAAAGGGAGAGGAGAGCAGAGGAGGGTAGAGGAAAGCAGAGAAGACCAGAGGAGAGAAAAGGAGAGGAGAGGAGGGGAGGGCAGAGTAGGAGAGTGAAGGGGAGAGAAAGCTTGTGGTGTATGTGAGGGTATGATAAGAAAGTAGGTGCCCAGTTTATAAAGGTGACTGTAATGTAAACACAGGAGTGAAATGGGGATTAGGTGTGTGTGTGTGTGTGTGTGTGTGTGTGTGTGTGTGTGTGTGTGTGTGTGTGTGTGTGTGTGTGTGTGTGTGTGTATGATAAGTTCATACCGTCTGTCGTGAGAGGGCACCACCTGTCTCACAATACACCTCACAATTTCCCCTTTGGCTGTACTCAAAACACACACACAGACTATAATCCCACTCTCACCCATCACCCACCATCACCCATGCTCATCCCACACGTCCGCTAACCACCACTCATCCACCCTCCATCAACCCTCTATCCTCTCGTCCATACCCATGTTTCCACGCTTTCTTCTGCCCACAACCCCCAACAATCAATTTTTCCTAAACCCTCCCAGTCATGTGTCATCATCCCATTCAACTATTGGACATTTATCACCACGTTCAGTGTGACAATTTCATTCAGCTTAGAGACAAATTTACCTCCATTTCGAAATGATTCTCGTTACAAAATAGGACTCGTGGTGGCAAGAATAATGTTTAAAAATTAGGCTTTGTGGTGAACGGATTAACTGCCTATCTTCCTCCATACCAATCCTTATACACTTCCTTCTGCCTAAAACCACAACAGTCACCTTGCCTACACCCTGCCAGTCTGTCTTGATTTCATAGTACCCTGAACTGTTCAAATGGGAGAATAATACCCACATAAAAAAAATGTTTTGTATTTTCACCTCTCGTCTCACTACAGTATCCATTCTTACTCGTTTCCCCTAACTATAGCAACAAAATCATTGGTATTCATTCACATTATCCAACACTGCAACACAAACATTACCTCTTTCCCAGTAACGCTCGCTACAGTATCATTCGTATTTATCTAAAACTTCCACAACTACAACAGTAATATTCTTTCTCTATTCACCCAAAACTTCCATTACTACAACACAATTATTACCTCTTCTCCAATAACTCTCACTACAGTATCATTCGAATTCATCCACAATTTCCACCGCTACACTACCAATGCTTTTTTTTTTTTTTTTTTACCTCGTTACCCCCCTAATAAATCCACTCGCCCGGCACCTCACACACCCTTTCAGAGACAAAGTGGGTAAAATTCTTCCACTCAACTATACCCTTTTTTTCTAATCTGACCTAAAATTGCAATCCCTCCATTTTGTATACCGAGTTGTAACAAGACATTAACAGTTAAATATGATGCTAGTCATGAAGAAGTGTCATTGAAAGGCTGTTATGCCACAGAGCTGTATAAAGTAAGCTGTCAGGACGAGAATTTCTCCAGACAGCGAGTGGCTAGGTCAAGAGAATTAATTCTCTTGACCTAGGCGAGTGGTGTCCCTAGGACTGCGGATCTAAGAACCATAACACAGCTTGCGTGAATCTAAGAACTGCACAATTCAGGCGTGTGCATGCCGGCCGCTACAATCCAGACTGCACAAAGAGAGAAATAACTATCTTCCCAGTTCCGTCTGAAGAAAATTGACAACTGGCGAAATACAATGAAAACCCAGTCTCTACT